>NW_022436961.1:14992246-15247594 GCF_009761245.1 Sapajus apella | reverse complement strand
TCTTTCTTTCTTTCTTTCTTTCTTCTTCCTTCTTTCTTTCTTTCTTTCTTTATTTCTCTCTTTCTTCATTTCTTTCTTTCTTTCTTTCTTCATTTCTTTCTTTCTTTCTTTTTTGTCAAGGTCTTACTCTGTCACCCAGGCTGGAGGGCAGTGGTATGATCTCAGCTCATTACAACCTCTACCTTCCAGGCTCAGGCAATTCTCCCACCTCAGCCTCCCAAGTAGCTGAGACCGCAGGTGCACATCACCAAGCCTGGATAATTTTTGTATTTTTTTGTAGACATGGGGTTTCACCATGTTGCCCAGGCTGGTCTCAAACTCTTGGCCTCAAGCAGTCCTCCCACCTCAGCTTTCCAAAGTGCTGGGATTACAGGTGTTGAGCCATCATGCCCAGCAGAAATTTATTTCTTACAGCTCTGAAGGTTGGAAGTCCACCACCAGAGTGCCAGCAAGGTCAACTTCTGGTGAGAGCTCTCTTCCAGGTTGCAGACCACACACTTCTCCTCGAATCCTCATATGGTGTAAAAGACTGTGAGAGAGCTCTCTGTGGTCCCTTACATCAGGTTATTATAAGGTAATGACCTAATTACCTCCCAAAGGCCCCAAGTCCCAATGCCATCACATTGAGGATTAGGATTTCAACATATAAATTTGGGAGAGACACAAACATTCAGTCCCTTGCAGACAGTTTATGCTAAAGGAAGTTATTGGATTCTAGAATGTTTCTATTGTTATCAGATAAATGATAACACTTTTCGGGTCTTTGGATGTCTGAACATAGACCTTACCACCTGACTCATGGGTGACACAAAATGGTAATAATAGTACTGTTGCCATCACAGCCATTTGCAGGTACTTGACTTGAATATCTGAAACAAATATAATTAAGTTTTTTCCTTGGGAAAAAATTCAATGTTGGGTTCAGTTTTCCAAATTGTGTGTGCCAAAGCTGAGTTTGCAGCCATTCTTATGTAGTACAAATCAATTCACCAACACTTGCAGCATCAGTTTTCATGGGGAAGAAAGCAATTAAGATTTAGAGCAGGTGCTGCTTTGACTATTAATTATAAACCCAGTGGAACACAGTGAAATGTGCAACATAATTCTGAGAAACATCTCACTTTAAATTGGAAAATGTTTCCTTGTCTTTTAAAGGGACAGTCTGAAGCAAATTCAAAGTGTAAATATTTTAAGGTATGTAATACAAATGTGAGGCTTCCTGAAACGTGGGTCAAGAAAAGAGTTAATTCTGTTAAATGATTCTGCAATGTATCAGGAGGCTGTGAACTACTTTAATCCAGCACATTTAAAAATTGGATATTCATAAAATAAAAGAAATGAAGCCCAAATAGAGAAGCAGCCTACTGTCCATTGTGGGTGTAGCTAGTTCTAGGAACACCTCTAGGACAGCTAAAGGAGTTTTTAGCTTCCAGGTGGTACAAAGAACACAGCATGGAAGGTTGGGAGGCCATCAAATGACCAGCGGAATGCTTCCCTTCACTTCCCTTCAGGCATGGACATGGGCACTTCAGACCCAGAAGCAGCTCACAGCCAGGGTGAGCATGGGAGACCCAGACCCAGAATACCAGTCATTGATTAGCACACATCCTGACAGCACACCCTCCCTCTTCCTTACATCACAGGGACAAGTGAGCTGGGCAAGATGTAGCATTTGCAAACAGGCAGGAGAGAATCTCAAATGCAAATGTGGGCCACAACGAAAATTACATAACATTTTAGGTAAACAGACAACATAAGAAGGACACTATAACTTATAAACAGGAGAACTGAAATAAAAGAAAACAGAGCTAACAGAAGAAAGAGACGGGAAGATGAAAATCGATGTTATTATGAATAATATCTTCAGAGGGAATAGGAGATCACACATTCCTGAAGCAAAAACAGGTTGTATGACTAACAGAGGACTTGAAGATAAAAGTCATAATTATAGAAATTACAGTTTCAGTAGCTTGATCAATAGCAAACAAATAAATCTTAAAAAGCAATGTACTAGAGAAAAGGAGCTAAAAAGTTCTCTGGGAAGACAGTTCCAAAGGACAGAAAGATGGAAAATGGGAAAGGGAGTTCTTAGAGAACATCTCCAGCAATTGTAACATCTACCTTAAGGAAGACAATAGAAGAGAAGGAAGAAAATCTTAAGAACAGAACTTTAGGGAAATAATTTTAGAATAATATTTCCCTGCATGGAACTATATAACTAATTGGTTAAATTTTATTTCTACGTTCAGAAAGTAAATATATCAGCAATTACAATAAAATCAATAAATTACATTCACCTGCTAAACATTCTCAGACTGGATAAAAAACAAAAACAAGCCAATACAACTATATGCTACTTGCAAGAGATGCAATTATGATACAGAAAGGTTGAGAGAGATTTGCAAAACAGGCAGTAACAAAAAACCCTCAAGTGTGACAATACGGTATCAGACAAAATAGAGTGCAAGGCAAAAGAAGAAGCAATGAAAGAAACAGAGTTATTTCATACTATGAAGAGTTGCAATTACCTAGGAAACCCTAAGATAACCAACAAATTGCCTGAGCTACACAAAGCAAGAACTGGCACAAATACAAAGAAAAAATAAACAAATTCACAACCCTGAAGAAAAATTTTAAAGTATTTTCCATGAAAATGGATAGACAGATACATAGGATCTGAATGATACAATTAATAAACTTTATCTATCTATCTATCTATCTATCTATCTATCTATCTATCTATCTATCTATCTATATTACTGGTTACAAAGTAATATTTACACAGAAAACAAAATTTTATGTGTAGACATAAGAAATATATGTGTTTTTTTTTGAGACAGGATCCCACTCTGGCACCCAGGCTAGAGTGCAGTGGTGCAATCATGAGTCACTGCAGCCTTGACCTCCCAGGCTCAAGAGATCTTCCCACCTCAGCCCCCCAAGTAGCTGGGATAGCTGGCTAATTTTTAATTTTTCCACAATGTTGCCCAGACTGGTCTTGAACTCCTGGCCTCAAGTGATCCTCCCGCCTCAGCCTTCCGAAGTGCTGGGATAGTTGTTAAACATAAATAAAACGTTTCTAAAGCTGTTCATGTATTAACCGGAAGAAAATCTCAACAAATTCTGAAATTCCCAATCAAGCAAAAATTAGGCCACATTCACTAATAATGCGGTAAAATTAATATTATAGAG
Source organism: Sapajus apella (assembly GCF_009761245.1). NCBI lineage: Eukaryota > Metazoa > Chordata > Mammalia > Primates > Cebidae > Sapajus > Sapajus apella. Next base: position 15,244,402 of record NW_022436961.1, on the reverse strand, counting down.
ATAGAAACAAAGACAAGGCAGGATTCCTGAGTTTGAAACCCAACTCAAACGGGCTTAAGCACATGGTAAAACCTGGCTAACATATTTAGAGTCCAGAGTAGAGTTCGAACATGGTTAGATCAAAACCATTGATCGAAACCATTTTGAACAGATACTCAAAAAATATCAATTCCTGTTTCCTCTGTGCTGCCTTTGTTCTTAAGAAGGCTCTTTCTGTGGTGGCAAAATAGTAATCACCTGTAGTGCCTGACCTATCCACTCTCGGTTCAGCAACCCTAAAAGAAAAAGAACATATTTGGAGAGTCCCAGTACTAACTTCAATGTGACCATTTTAAAGGAGGAGTGGGAGTGCTCCACTTAAAATATAAATATTAAGTAGGAGTGGGTAAGTAAAAGAAGTCTAATTCAATAGGAACAGTTGAAAATAAATAAGCTGGTACTAAAAGAGCTAAGAAGATAACAAAGTCAAATCTAAGGATTAAGAAAAAAATCAAGGATTAAGAAAAAAAAATAATTAAGCAAAATGTTATTTAAAAAAGTAGAAGGATGGATGAACAAAACAAATGCTTGGTACTTTACAAAAGCTAAATATAAGAGGCAAATCTTTGGCAAGTCATCAACAACAAGATGAGAACACATACACAGGAAAAATTAGAACTGAGAAAGAACAGGACTCAAGATAACGGATTTTTAAAACAATGAAGAATTCTTTTTGTGACTTTGCCTTAAATAATATAGAAAATATAAATGAGAGAGATGATTTTCTGTGAAGATAAAAGATTAATCAAAATTTGGCTTAAGAAGATCTGAAATATGAAATCACACACACACCCACCCACCCACACACACACACAAACACACGCACACTGCACAGGAAACCTGAAAGACAGTGATCAAAGATACATTCCTAATAAATGCCACTCAGTTTGAAATTTGGACAAGTACATTTTACCAATCTATTAAGAAGAGATACCTCCAATGCTGTACAAACTATCCCAGAGCTTAAATAGGAGATTCCTTCCAATTCTTTTAATGAGTTTGGCATAACCCTGATGGCAAAACTAGACAAAGAGGGCATGAGAAAATGACTTGCAAATCATATATAAGAAAAAGGTACAAACCTCCTAAGTAAATATTCACAAGTTAACTCCTGCAGTTAATAAGAAAAATTATCAAATATGTACATTCAAGATTTATATACAAATGTAGATAGCAGGATATTCACTGAAAATAATCAAGTGAGAATTTCAATAAAGAACTTCTATTCTGAATAGAAAAGAAAAAGAAGATGCTTAGGAATATTCTAAGAAATATGCAAGATCCAAGTGGAAAAATCTGTCCCATTTACAGAAAGGCATGTAATGACAATTGCATAAACAGAGATAGTCTGAGTTCCTGTACGATAAGTTCTAGCATTCCTCCCATCTTTTTTTTTTAACCTCTGTGCTTCTTGTCTTGCTGAAACCAGCTGCCTATGGATGAGGAAGCTGCCTCCCCACTAGAGAGGGATGACTAGGTGACTGAAGCCCAGGGAACCACGTGCTTCAGAAGAGCTCTTGCTGAGCACAGTATATCTCCTCTATATGGAGTTGTTTATTCTCCTCAGAATGCAAATACCCTTACTTCTTTTTTCTCAAAGCAGCTCTTATGTGACAAAATTCTCTTTTGCAGATTTTCTTTGCTATAATTACATGCCCATTTGGGAGAAAGAGGATTTTTCAGAAGCTGCTTTCAGTGAGTAGAAAGGCTGGGAACCACATGGAGCTCTTTATGAAGCAGTTGTTGGGACTCCATACCTCAAAGTCACTCTCTGTCAACAGCTGCTGGGCACACCAGTGGAAAAGACACATGAGGTGCAATGGCCTTAAATCCCATTTGGTACCGTTCAGATCCCAAACTGGATTCTAGCACACACTGACCATCAGTAAGATGGATGTCACCTGAAGCTGCAGTCAGTGATCATTTCAATTAGAATTGCTCAGAAACTCCAAGAAAGGCTGGGGTTATACTTTGCAGAGATTCTACTCCATCCAGGAAACAGTTGGTTTCTAATGGGCATTATGAGCCTGTCATTTCTTTTCTCTCTTTTCTTCCTACTAGCTGATCTTTTCTTCATCCCTTGCAGTTTTTGGTTAGTCATCTTTTTCATCTGCTTCTCTATTTTCTTCCTGAGCCCCTTAAGCCCCAGCCAGAGTCATAATCACACTGCCCTACTTGTTTTTCGTCTGTTTCAATTATTATTTGTACTAAATCCCTCTCTTTTTTTTTTTTTTTTTTTTTTTTTTTTCTGCGTCACGGGCAATGCAATTCATGGCTTCTTGAATTGGGTCATTAAAGATGTTGTCTTTGGATCACTTTTTTTCTCCTTTTCTTTTAGCAAACCCCTCTCTCCAACTCCTAGCCTCTCTTCCGGCTCAGCATTTTCTGGAGCCAAATATTCAGCAGAGGGAGAGGGCTGGGAAGGAGGCACAGCGGTAACAAACTCAAATATCCGCAGGGTCCAGGGAAGTGATCTGACAAAGTGAATGGACCAGATGGCAAACTGGTGAGCACATGCCCAACTAAAGGGAGCAGCTGCTACACAGCTCCCCTGATTGGTGCCAGGTGGGAATGTAGCCCCAGAGCTGCCAGAGCTCTCAATTTTTAAGTAGAAGTCAGAAATATCTTTGTTATCAGGAACATTGCCGGCTGCTAAAGCAAACTACAATGCTTTAGCTAGACTTGGAATCCTGCAGGAGATAATTACTGGCTGTAACTGAAACTTCTAGCTAGGAGAAGATCGCTGTCTCCCACCTGGGGAACAGTACCCAAACAAAGCAGAGAGCAGATGGGAGCCCAAGGAGGGACCCCCTCCCTCCCATTTCTCCCCAAAGTTGGACTCTGCTGAACAGCTGACGTCGATCATGCAGTGATGATGTGTCAGGCTTTGTGTTAAACACTTTTCATGTGTCACCCCAGGAAACCCACACAATAACCACGAAGGTAGGACTGCCAGATTTAGCAAATAAAAACACTGGAGGCTCATTGGGATTCTTGCTTGGGATATACTTATGAAAATTTGTTGTTTTTCTAAAATTCACATATAATTGAACCTCCTGTGTTTTATCTGGTGACCCTGCATGAGGGTACAGGATGGTCATAACTTTATTTACAAAAGAAGATGGTCATTTGTGATTGCTCAAAGTCACCTAGTTAGTAAACAACAGTAGTCAGGACGCAGGATTCAAACCCAGATCTGATTTGATTCCTAAGCCCACATTTAACTTTTGTGCAAATGTTTCACAAACTTTGATCCACTGATTTTTTGGGCCTAGAGCTTAGGAAATAATCCCCAAATTAATAAAAAAAAACAACTTGTGTTTTTATTCTGATGATAATATTAAACACGTGCTTATTTACTTGTTACATAGATAAAAAAGTTGAATCCTGATTTGAACAAAACATTTATGAGACATTCTGGGAAATTGTAACACAGACTGGATATTTAATTATGGTGAAAAATTAAATGAGATAATAGAGTTGTGATTTATCTTGTGAAAAAATAGTCTTTGTCTTTTAGAGATTTATGTTGAAATGTTTACAAACAAAATGATACGATGTCTAGGATTTGCCTTATGTTAACACAGTCGAAGTACACGTGAAGGGTAAAAACAAGACTGGCCATTAACGATCATTGTTGAAACAGGGTGACAGTATGTATACGGGCTACTTACATCACTTGTATCTGTATACTTTTGTATATATTTGAAATTTTTCCTATATAAAGTAAAAATGTTACATTCTTAGTGCAATGGCAATTTGCAACAAAGAGATGTTTTTGTGAAATAGACTAGTTTCTAAAGTCAGCATTTATTAAACCAAGATCCAGTATTCTCTGGGATTCTTGAGAACTGTATTTGCTTTGAAATAAATGAATATAATTTTCAAATTTGAGAATTGCCAAATGCTATTTTACTGTGAAATATATACAAATGCAACAGAAATACTCCAGCATTTTAAGAATATTGGAAATCTAGTTCTTTGAAGTTAAAAAAAGATAAGGGCCTTCTTTTGGAATTTTTGGTTCTGCAGGTGGGTCGCAGAATTTTCAGGCTAGCAACCAGATAGTATGTACTTCTAACATGCAATGGAGGAAATTCCAAGATTGCTCTCAGTTTTATACAATGTTTTTCCTGGGAGTATCCACTGACCTGGTATGATGAGACTGAGAAACTTCATTTCCAAAAAGATGTCAGATGAGGCTGGAAGCAGTGGCTCACACCTGTAATCCCAGCACTTTGGGAGGCCAAGGCAGGTGAATCTTATGGTCAAGAGATTGAGACCATCCTGGCCAACATGGTGAAACCTCGTCTCTACTAAAAATACAAAAATTAGCCGGGCGTGGTGGAACATGCCTGCAGTCCCAGCTACTCAGGAGGCTGAGGGAAAGAATCACTTGAACCCGGGAGGAAGAGGTTGCAGTGAGCCAAGATCATGTCACTGCTCTCCAGCCTGGGCAAAAAAGTGAGACTCCATCTCAAAAAAGAAAGAAAAAATGTCAGAGGAGTGATGACTGCAATGGGTTCTGACTTGTGCATAACCTCAGAGGAGGTTATTCCTGCAGGGCTTCCTATTAAGAACATGTCCTTCTCCTGGGCAGGGATAACAAGCACTGCCCACCCTCCAAGCACATGCCTCATTCTCATCGGCATGTGTGATCCAGCCTTTAAAGGTAGGAACAACTTCACTACTCTAACAGCTCCCATACCAGACATAAGTGGTGGTCATGGGGAGAGGAAGAGAAATTTCATGGTATAGGAAGGTGGCAAAAGGAGAAAGCACTGGGTATGATAAGTAGTGGTGATAGATAGAACACAGGGAAATACTGGGTTGAAGAGGGCAGTTCCCTGGCAAAGGCCCCACCCTCAAGCCTGAAGACCCATGACCCTAAGTGAGGATGGGCGTTTCTGTTTTGGCCCACCATGCCCCTCAATCCTGTGCCTGTATAAATCCGAGACCTTGGCAGGCACAGATACAAGCAGCTAAACATCGAGAGGAGCAGAGGAACAGAATGGCAGAGAGCAGTGGAGCTGCATGGCAGAGAAAAAGAGAAGAGGAAAGACGTCTGGATGGTGAGGGGAATTCAACCAGAAGCAGTCAGAGAAGAATCCTGCCACTGAGTGGCCTGACTCCAGGGGAAGACTACCTTTCTACTCCATCCCCCTTCCGGCTCCCCGTCCCATCTTGCTGAAAGCCACCTCTACCACTCAATAAAACTCTGCACTCATCCTTCCACCCCACATGTGGAAGGATTTGTGCAGAATTGTACTCCAATTCTTCCAGTACATTGGGCAAGAACTCAAGCTATCACACTGGCCCCTGCCCTTGCAATAAGGCAGAGGGTTCATTGGGCTGATTAACACAAGCTGTCTGTAGACGACAAAGCTGAAAGAACACACTGTAACACATGTTCACTGGGGCCTCGGGAGTCATAGACACCCACTCCTAGGTGCTGCTGTGGGGACGAAGACCAACAGCAACCCCCATGGCCTCTGCACTTGCCTGTCTGTATGTTCCCCCTAGGGGTTTGAGAGGTGGGGCAGGCGGGGCGCAATCCAAAGGGTGATCCACACCCCAGTCACACATCCTACAAGGGGAATAAGGAAACTCTCCCATTTTAGTGGCAGAGTGTAAGAAATTGCTCTTAGGTGGCACTTGGTGGCATTTGTTTTGTGGAGAGCAAACACTTTCCAATGGTGTGCTCTGTGGTACTGATAGCTCATTGCCATGTGACCAAGCTGAGGCTGGGTGGCCAGAGGCCCATGACTGGTTATCTTCATTGACAACAGGCTTGTTAGGGGATACAAATTACCTCCAGGTGACCTCAGTGCACCGTACAAATGTTGCCATTTTTTGTGAAAAACATGATCTGAAAAATATGCCATAGATTTTTTAATTTACACTTGCATAAAAACAGCTAACCAGACCCATGATGACCTTGCTATTCACTACTCATTAGTTTAGACTTCATGTAGGAAGAGCGTCAGCTCCAAGACTGCAACACTGCATGGATTCCACAAGTCTAGGACTGGTTGCCCTGCTGGTTTATACCAGATAAGTACACAGCCATGTTCAGATAATCATTGAATGTGCATCTGCAAGACACATCGTGGAGATCTGCCCGGTAGATTCACCACAAATGTGATTGGTTCCCTATTGCTGCTACATCCCATAACACATGAAGGTTCCCATTAGATGGATGAAATAACTTTTTATCTGTATAAGTACTTTAAAATATTTAGGGGCTGGGTGAGGTGGTTCATGCCTGTAATACCAGCACTTTGGGAGGCAAAGGCAGGTGGATCATTTGAGGCCAGGAGTTCAAGACCAGTCTTGCCAACATAGTGAAGCCCTGTTTCTATGAAAAATACAAAAAATTAGCTGGGTGTGGTAGCACATACCTATGACCCTAGCTACTCAGAAGGCTGAGGCATGGGCATCACTTTAACCTGGGAGGCAGAGGTTACAGTGAACTCAGATTGCACCACTGCACTACAGCCTGGCCAACAGGGTGAGACTCTGTCTCAAAAAAGATAGATAGATAGATAGATAGATAGATAGATAGAGAGATTTAGGAGTAAAAAAGCATAGTCCCTTTAAACATTTGAACAATTTTTAGAAGCCTAATAGGGTTATTAGGAAGAAAAGCATTTCATTTACAAGGAGAGAATTAACCTGCAAATACAGTGATGCAAAAATGCCTGATAGGAGAGGAAAAAAATAATCTCAATTGGCTAGGGAAAGGAAGCTGGGCATTTGCAGGATAATACGTGTCACCCTATATCTATAATATGTCTTTTCTTAGTCTTTTTCTTTCTTTCTTTCTTTTCTGGACACAAGGGACTATCAGTGCTGAGTCTAACAGTCTTGTGTGGAAGGGGTAGCTTGGAAGCTTGGAGGAGAAAGCTGGCTGGGGGCTACCTGGATAGGATTCAAGTTCATAGATTAGTAAATTTCCAGAAGGGATCTGCAGAACAGTCAGGTCATCCTGACCACTTTACCACCCACAGCTTCTCTGCTGATTAGATTTGCAAATGGGCCAAGACCTAGACATTCATTCTGCAGCAATTCAGCAAGGCAGACACAGAATGAAGTCTGAATGGACATGCCAAGGAGCTCCAAACTAAGCAGGAGAGAGGCAAGGAATACAGGAACCTCTTGGAATTTATGTCAAATGGACAAAAGAGCAGGCAGGATGTGGGCCTCTATAGCAATGGCTTTGTTCCATTGTTAACAGTGGTGCTACTATCATGAGCTGAGCATGGAGGTAAGCTACAGTCCATCCTACTCTTTGCTGGGTGTGATGAATCTAGAGTTAGCCGGTGTGTGTTGACACTCAGAAGCAGGCTTGGTGAGATGACCCCTTAGCCATTGAGGCAGCTACTATGTCATAACAGAGAGACTGACTCTAGGAGAGTGGGGTTTACCAGGGAATAGACAGGAAGTTAGAAGGACCAATGGGGCCTTCCTTGCAAAATTTAGAGAGTGGCTTTTCTGTTAAAACAGGACTAGCTATTGTCTACAATAGTGTTTCTCAAATTTTAATGTGCGTATGACTTACCCAGGGATCCTGTTAAAATGTCCAGTCTTGATTTGGTAGCTCTAAACTGGGCCTGAGACACTACATTTCTAACAAGTTCCCCGAAGTTGCTGAGGTTGCTGAAAACAAAGTGCTCTAACACAATACTAAATTCTAGAATATTCCCAAGAAATATTTTTAAGCTGAAGAGAAGACAAAGATAATTAGCAAGCTGGTTTTTCCTTGGACCTGAATGTGACCAGGATTGGATTAAATAATGGTTATCTGGTTAAGAATTGGTGCTAAAAGTGACAAATTGTGCCTGGATGTGTATATCGCTTAGCATTTGCTCTAATAGTGATCAGTTTGTAAATACAGTATTTTTTAATGTTTATGCTTAGCTCATTTAGAGAAGAGTATATTCTTAAAAAATTATTTGGTGCATAGTAGCAATGAATAAATGGATACATAAACAAGTGAACATGCATTGTACATTCTGACTAGCAAAGCAAATGAGAAATGCTTTATTTCAGGTTAAAATGCCATAACCTAGATAACTATTTCTACACAATGGCATCTAAAGGAGACCCTTCCCAGACTGGAAATACAGCCTTGTTGATGGTGTTACTCTACTCAAATTTACTTTCCTGAAGTTAGTGAATTTCTGAAACACACACACACAGACAAATATAGATTAGGTTGGTGCAAAAGTAATGGCAAAACTGCAATTACTTTTGTATTAATCTAGTATTTTGCACAAATGCAAACTTCACAGGGACACTGGCAATGGGTAGTGACAGTGGCAGTTTTTCAGAAGTGCTGAAACACTAAATATTAATACAGTCAACATATTGTGGCTCAAAGCAAAGCATAACGTGGTAATTGGTGATTGCCAAGGGGATCTAAACATCTGCCCAGCTGGAATTCATTCTCAGATGTGGGTTATAGTGGTGTGCAGGGCTAGGGGACTGCAAGGGTTAACTCCCTTATAGTAGTTTCTCACATCCGCTTCCAGCAGACACCCACAAAGTACTAGTCAGTTTGCACTGTAACAAATGTTATTTCTAGGCCTCAGCGAGATAATGGTAAGTGAATGTAATTCATTCTCATTAATAGATTAAAATGAGTATGAATTTTAAATCAGAAGGAACAAGTCCATGGTCGAGGAACTGAAATTGGATTTACGTGATTTGACTTCCTAGTCATTTATCTACAATACCCATTGATATTTATTGCACAGCTTCCTCTTAACATACCTACTGGGCAGTGTGTGTGTGTGTGTGTGTGTGTGTGCACGCACGTGCGCACGTGCACACACGTTTGTGAGCATGTGTTATGTGTTTGAATTAAAAGACACTGAGAAGTAGTGCCTGAAAATGCTCCCCTTAGCAGCTTCTATTAAAGATGTTAAAATGACCGGGTATGGTGGTTCACGCCTGTAATCCCAGCACTTTGGGAGGCCAAGGCAGGTGGATGACCCGAGGTCAGGAGTTCAAGATCAGCCTAGCCAACACATAAGCCGAGATCTCACCACTGCACTCCACCCTGGGCGTGACAGAGTAAGACTCCGTCCCCAAAAAAAACAACAAAGAAAGATATTAGGATAATATTCTTACCCTAAGTTTTAGCTGCCCGGATTTATACCCCCATAGGAAGCAAAATTAACTGGATTCTGTAACTAAGGTTGCTTTTGTGTTTTGAGACACTGCTTGCAGTTTGAGTGGAAATTTAAACAAGGTTTCTTATATTTATAAGTCAAAATAACAGCAACAACAGAGCAAGAAAAAGACTCTGGAATATGTGTACTTTTGATTCAGGGAAAGAAAGAACAGGTTGCTCCAGCAGTTACAAAGAACCAGCTGTAGGATCTTGGGCAAGTGAACTTTACCTATGTTTCAGCTTTCTTCACCTAGAAGAAAACATTTTGAGATGTGATATGGCACAGCAATTATAAGCTTAGATTGTGGAGTCTGACAGTGATTCATTAGTTGAGTAAATATTTATGGAGTCCCTGCTAGGAGCTGGCACTGTGCTGGACAGTAGTGGACTTGTATGGAGCAAGGAGGTTTCCAGTGCTCATCACAATTCAAACTTAATACACTTGACAGAAAAGAGCGTATGGTCACAACTAGCCATGTGACCCTACAGCATACCAAACTCTTTTCTCAGTGCCTTACATGAAAAAGCTCATGTCATCCTCACAATACGCCAATGAAGGTCACACCACAATTATCCTTATTTTACAGATAAGGAGAAAGGAGATTGTCCAAATTCCTAAAACTAGTGAGTTGCTAGAGTTAAATCCAAACTCCAAAGTCCATGCTGTTAAGCACTAGAAAGTCTTTAAGCCTCAGTTTCCTTATCTGTAAAATGAACGTAATAACAACCTAAATCAGCGCATTGTTGTGAGATTTATAGGAAGTGGTGTTTGTTAAGCGTTTAGTGTAGTACTGTATTAGTCCGTTTTCACACTGCTGATAAAGACATACTGGAGACTGGGTAATTTATAAAGAAAAAGAGGTTTAATGGACTCACAGTTTTACCTGGCTGGGGAGGTCTCACAATCATGGTAGCAGGTGAAAGGCATGTCTTACATGGCAGCAGTCAAGACAGAATGAGAACTAAGTGAAAGGGATTTCCCCTTATAAAACCATCAGATTTCATGAGACTTATTCACCACCACAAGAACTGTATGGGGGAAACCGCCCTATGATTCAGTTATTTCCCACCGGGTCCCTCCCACAACATGGGAATTATGGGAGCTACAATTCAATTATGGGAGATGAGATTTGGATGGGGAGACAGATTAGCTCTTTATTTGCCACGCCAAGAACAAAACAATAACTTTTATTTCTAATTGTTGATTTCTATCCATAACTTTGTTTTCTGTCTGCTATTATTTCTCATTTAAAAAAGAGAAAAACGAAATTGAAATAAAACAAGGAATAAATAATCTGGGGAAAACATTTTTAAAATTGATTTTTCTCAGAGTATAAAATAGTAGAAATACATGAGAGTTAAGGGGACAAAAGGCCTGTAGTTTGCATCTGGAGAAATGTCTATTTTATTTTCAAGATGAATTATTATTTTAATGACTAGGTTTTAAAGCCTTCCCATAATTTGACGTCATGGGCTTTATTTGCTGAGTTTCTGTGTAGCTTAATCTCCTCTCTATCTCAGTGGGTGACAACTTTAGGATTCCCACACCTCCTATGAAACCTAGTGTATCTTCCTAAAATTTCCAGCATGTCTATATCCAACAGAGAGACATTCTGATGGGTCCCTGGGAAAATCCGTATCTATAAAAACCAGAACCTGCCAAATGCTGAAATACAACACAACCAGGAAGAATGATTATTAACAAAGAATTATAATCACTGAAACATTTTGTTGTTCCTTTCCCTCCACTCCTCCACCACTGACCTCTGTCCCAATTAATATTTGGATAAGGACATTTGCCTTCACAGATGCCCTAGTGAAATTGACTTACAAATACACATCTGTTAGCATGCGGATTTGGTTGGGAAAAGAGCATCTGTCTTGTTGGAGGAGGGTGGAGGGGAGGGAATCTCAAACCCTTTCCTAGAAGGAGCAAAAGTCATGATGATCATTTCATCACTTGGACTTCCTGCTGTCTGCGACTGCTTCAAGGGCTAATGTGAGTCATGGTGTCTGAGCTCCTGGGGTAAGACCATAAGGGGATGGGTGGGAACAGAAGGAGGTCACTCTGACAAAAAGGTCAGGTCCAGAGAGAGAGCAGCTCAGCCAGTGTGAGCAGCCTGCAATGTTCTTGCTGACTTTTGGCAGGCAATCAGCTCTGAAAGTTCCCATCTAGGGAGCCCTCCAGCAGCAGTATCAGTGTAGTAACACGGGGTTCTTTCATATATATGTGAGCCCCTTGGCATTGCTTAGACCCTTCACAGTGATGGGCCACACCACAGTGCTGGCACATACTGTGGCAAAAGCCCCCGTTACCACCAGTTTCATCCTTGAAACACTTAAGTTAGATGAACACACACCTTCTTTCATCCAAAATCAAGCAGGGCATCAAGTCAAAATTAGTGAATAATTTCAAATTTAACTAGACCAATGAGAAATTCTCCCATGGTCCTCCCCACCAAAATGATTTTTTAGGGGATAGGGAACAGGGTCTGGCTCTGTTGCCCAGGCTGGAGTGCAGTGGTGTGATCTTGGCTTACTGTAACCTCAAACTCCTAGGCTCAATCAATCCTCCCGGCTCAGCCCTCTGAGCACCTGGGACTGCAGGTATGTGCCACCATGCCCAGCTAATTGTTTAATTTTTGTAGAGATGGGATCTCACTTTGTTGCTCAGGCTAGCCTCTAACCCCTGGCCTCAAATGACCCTCTCACCTTAGCTTCCCAAAGTGTTGGAATTACAGGTATGAGCCACCACACCTGGTTGGATAATTTTAATCAGTTACACAAAAATATAATTTTTAAGAAGGAAGAAAAAAATTTGTGAAAAATTATCTTTGCCTTGTTAAGATACTGTTCCTATTTTCTTAAACGGTGACAATAGACAAAAAGTTCACTTTCCCCAAGGAATGGGAAAAAGTGTGTTAGAATTTGTTGTTACTAGTATTCACATGCTCTGAAAATGTGGTCTAGGCCCATGGTTCTCAGACCTGAGTGTCCATCAGGGTAATGCACAATAATGGTGTCCCAAATCCCACTCACCCTTAGAATTAGAATTTTGGGCTCAGAGAACTCACTACAAGGTGAGAGAGAAACTGGGTAAAAACTTCTATTTATATATATTTAATTTCATCTTTAAAATAGTGTGTATTATGTATGTTAAAATATATATATGTTTATGTATACATATATATTTGAAATGTATACTGCTATGGTTTGAATGTTTGTGTCTTCAGAAACTCATGTTGAAACTGAATCTCTAATGTGGCAGCATTGAAAGGTGGAACCCTTAAGAGTTGATCGGGTCATGAAGGATCTACCGTATTAATCCATGGATTAATTAGTCGATTAATGGGTGATATGGTTTGGCTACGTCCCCACCAAGAGCTCATCTTGAACTGTAGTTCTGTTATTCACACATGCTGTGAGAGGGACCCAGTGGGAGGTAACTGAATCATTACTTCCATGCTGCCAGGGAGTTCTCATGAGATCTGGTGGTTTTATAAGGGACTTTCCCCCACCTTCACTCTGCACTTCTTGCTGCCACCATATGAAGAAGGACATGTTTGCTTCCCCTTCCACCATGATTGTAAGTTTCCTGAAGCCTCCCCAGCCCTGTGTAACTATGAGTCAATTAAACCTCTGTCCTTTATAAATTACGCAGTCTTGGGTATGTCTTTATTAGTAGCACGAGAACGGACTAAGACAATGGGTTATCACAGCAATGGGACCAGTGGCTGTATAGGAATAGGAAGAGATGCCTGAGCTAGCACACCCAGCCCCCTCACCACATGATGCTCTGCCAAGAGTTCCCACAAGCAAGAAGTCCCTCACCAGATGTACCATCCTTGATCTTGAACTTTCCAGCCTCCAGAACTATAGGAAATATATTTCTTATCCTTATGAGTTGGCCAGTCTCAGGTATTCTGTTATCAGCAACAGAAAGCAGACTAAGACACATAATATGTATATGTTTAAAATACATATAAAATAGACACACCAGGCGCTGTGGCTTATACCTGTTATTCCAGCACTTTGGGAGGCCAAAGCAGGATAATTGCTTGAGCCCAGAAGTTCCAGACCCAGCCTGGACAACATGTTGTAAACCTGTCTCTACAAAAATTACAAAAATTAGTCAGTCACCCGTAGCTCCAGCTGCTCAGGAGGCTGAGGTGGGAGGATTACTTGAGCTTGAGTTTGAGGCTGCAGTGAGCCAAGATTGTGCCACTGCACTCATTCTGTATGACAGAGTGAGATGCTGTCTTAAAAAAAAAGACATAGGCTAGTGTATATGCATTTATATCATTTAAAATGGATATTCATATTTTGGAGTCCATGCTCAAAACCTTTAAGATGGGGTGCATAAGTACAACTTTTCAGATCAAGGCCTCAGATCACAGTGATGACCTCTACATGGTCTGCTTCCATCTGGTCCATCTCATCCTTTCCCTGCACTTGTCAACTGACCGTGTCACATCCTCAGTGTCTTCCTATTCCCTCAGGAAAGTCACATGGCATCCAGCCACTGAAGGGAAGTCAACATGCATTTAATACACCTAACTTACCAAACATCCTAACCCACTTTTCAGGTCTTACTTAGTTTTAAGCTCTGCGGAGAGAGCCAAGTGCTGTAACATTGTTTTCTTTTACTTTACCCAATTTTTTTTTTTTTTTTAGAGGAATCAACACAATTTTGATTATATATATTTTGGATTTCTCATTAATTTTCTATTTCCCTGTTTGAGTGAAGCTTCTATATTAGGGATCCCTTTTCCCCCCTCATGCTATTTAAATAACCTACTCAGGGCCCAGCACATAATAAAATTTTCGGTCAAATGCAGTGGCTACAACCTGTAATCCCAGCACTTTGGGAGGCTGAGGTGGGTGGATCACCTAAGGTCAGGAGTTCAAGACCAGCCTGGTCAACATGTGAAACCCTGTCTCTACTAAAAATACAAAAGGTTAGCCGCACATGGTGGCAGGCACCTGTAATTCCAGCTACCTGGGAGGCTGAGGCAGGAGAACTGCTTGAACCCAGGAGGCAAGAGGTTGCAGTGAACCGAGATTGTGCCACTGCACTCCAGCCTGGGGGACAAGAGTAAAACTTTGTCTCAAAAAAAAGTTTCATATATACTTGCTAAATTAGTTAATAAATATATTTGACAGCTATATTAACACTTATTAGAAAGATGCGGTACATTCAAAACACTGAAATTCATTCCAGAAATATTTATTGAATATCTACTATGTGCCTGATAGTGCCAGGCAATTCGCTAGGCATAGAAGGTACAAGAAGGTTGTCATAGTTCTTTTCCTCAAAGGGCTCACAGTCTATCAGAGAAGTACCAGTAAATGGTGTGATGTGTCTCATAGATCAGGCTTCTTTTTTTTTTTTTTTTTTTTTTTTTTTGAGACAGAGTCTTACTCTGTTGCCCAGGCTACAATCTTCGCTCATTGCATCCTCTGTCTTCTAGGTTGAAGCTATTCTTGTGCCTCAGCCTCCTAAGTAGCTGGGATTACAGGCATGTGCCACCATGTCCAGCTAATTTTTTGTATTTTTAATAGAGTTGAGGTTTTATCATGTTGACCAAGCTGATCTCAAACTCCTGAGCTCAAGCAATCCATCCACCTTGGCCTCCCAAAGTGCTGGGATTACAGGCATGAGCCATTGCACCCAGCCTCATAGATCAGGCTTCTAAAGAGCCCAGAAGAGTAGCCAGCTCTCCTTGAGGGCTTGGAAAAAGCTTCCCAGAGGAAGGAATGTCCAAGATGCATGCCTTCAGGCAGGACTGGCTATGTGATTGGCAAGGCTTAGTGCAAAATGAAAATGTGAGGTCCCTTGTTCAAAAATTACTAAGAATTTCAAGATAGTGGCAGCAGAACATTAAATCATATGTGAGGCCTTCTGAGCTCAGAGGCTGGTGCAACTGCAGAGGCCACATGCTCTTGAAGCTGGTGGAGCTCTCTGGGTCCTCAGAGCACGGGTAAGAGAGAATGTGAATAAACAGGATTCAGCAAACCACACAACCAACGATTTTAGAGTGAGAAGCACCCTCATTTGCCCAGTCTTTTGTTTGACAGGTGTATACACACACTCACACACACACACACACACACAGAAAGTTTTAATTTTTAGTTCTAATTATATGGATACATTTAGTTGTAAATATTTTGGGGATACATGTGATATTTAGCTATAGGCATATAATGCATAATCAAATTAGGGTAAAGGAGATATTCATCACCTCAAGCATTAACCATTTCTTTGTTTTAGGAACATTCTAATTCTACTCTTTTAGTTATTTTAAAATATGCAATAAATTATTGTTAACTACAGTCACCTTATTGGGCTACTGGGTACTAGATCTTTTCTTCTGTCTAACTGTATCGTACCCATGAACCAACCCCACTTTATCCCTCCTCACTGCTACCCTTCCCAGCCTCTTGTTACCATCATTCTACTCTCTATCTCCATAAGTTCAGTTTTGTTTTTAGCTCCCACCTATGAGTGAGAACATGCAATATTTGTCTTTCTGTGTCTGGCTTATTTCACTTAACATAATGTCCTCTATATTACCTTCTCATTTTAGAGAAGTTTACCGAGACTTGGAGAGGTAAAATTTTTAGTGTCTGAAAAAAAGAGTCAGTAACATTAGGGTACTAGACCCATACTTCTACCAGGGCAAAATGTTTCTTAAAGAAAAAGCAACTGGTATTCTTTGTTCTTGTTTCGAGAAGCTGGAGAAGACATGATGCGAAGCTAGTATACCTGCAAGCAGCCTGAATATTCTCTGCTGGGGCTATCCAGGTGAGCAAGTACCTGGGCACTGCTATTATATGGCAGCTGTCAGGAGGAGCTGCCCAGGTGTCAGTCAGGTGGCCGAATTTGCCTCCAACCAAATTGGTGGCAGCATTCGCCTCCAATGCTGCCACCTTTCCTTCCTTTCTCCATTGCTTTGATCCCTTCTGACTTTTCCCAAGCAATCAGGAGACAAGATGCTGAGGCCTTTCCAGATTGAACTCATCTTTGAAAGATTCAAAGGAGGACTTTGCAGTGAACCTCAGGCATCTGCAAGCTGGTGGCAGACACATCTGTGGTGCAGTAAGTCTTCCAACTTTCAATCATGTTGTAGAGGCAGCTACTGTTGCTCACACTCTTAGGTATACCCTACCCATCTCTCTCCTCCCTATCTCCTCAGAAGACTTGCCTGGGACTCATGGACATGCCTAGGGTTGACTGAATAAGACCAGCCAGTGCGAACAAAACAAGCCAGCACACATCACTAGAAAGACCAGATTGGAGCTTGACTAGGGGCTGCTGAGCAACTTAGGCCACCCCTTCCTTTGTTGGGAACAATATAAAACTCTCAGAGGGAAAGCAGCTGCCAGGATGGTTGCTGTGACTTTGCGCAGATGCATGTGTTTGTCTGGGGACTGCAGGATGCTTAGGAGTAGTCAAGCAGGATGAGGGCATGCTGTGGCTTTGGTTTATTGAGTGGAGGCACAAGAGCTTTAAGCTTCAGGCATGTGTGGATATGTGTTTAAAGTTACTGTCATGCCCAAAAGTGAGTGCCAGGAAGGAAACTTCACATTTTCCATGCCTTCCAGCTTCTATGTCTTAACATCATCCCTGACTTAACTGACTTACTGCCATGTACTGGCCAAGGAAAGCCAGCACCTAGGATGGTTGTTGCTACAAGGTAGAAGACAACCTGAGACAAATGTTTAGGGAATGGATGAATAGATGAATGGATGAATTAATGAATGAACAAATTAATGAATTCACTGCTCCTGGGCTTGGCCCACCACCAGGTGGAAGTGGATGAGGGTACACCCTGTCAGAAGCAGTTAGATTGCTCTAATACCATATTGACTACGAGGAAACTCATCTTTTGCAAGTGCTAACTCAATGGTTCACATTTCTGCATAATAGTAAGCTTATGTAGTATATTGTATAAGTGTATACATTTAAAAAGAGGGCTGCTTTAATTAATGTATAGTCTATTGTGTTATTAATAACATAATGTGTCAAATGCCTGGGGATTCACTAAGATGAAAGCAAGCAATATAAACGTGAGATACTATTATGCGTCTTATAATTACAGTCTGTGTATATGACAGTTCATTATAAACACCCATCACACAATGTATCCTGTCATGCTTCTCTAACAAAAGGCAATTGTTGGGAGGGTCAAGGAGTCCACAGGATGCCATTTTAATAGGATTTGGGTTGGCTCACTGTTAACAGAAACACTTTGATGTGAGTCAAGTACCTCAAATTCCACTGGCCAAGTCTTGAACATAGACTAAATTCTAACAAGTTCACAGAATAAAAATTACGTCTTCCTAAACTTCCAAGAAATGTATTTATTGGACCACCTGAGGCAGTGAGAACCCATAGATTGAGAATGTTCTCTATCTTTCTTACAAGTAGCCAGTGTTATTTCAAAGCTGGGAACAAGGCCGGGTATAGTGGCTCATGCCTGTAATCCCAGCACTTTGGGAGCCTAAGGCAGGAGGATCACTTGAGCTCAGGAGTTTGAGACCAGCCTGGCCAACACAGCGAAACTCCTCCCACAATTTAAAAAGTAGCCGGGAGTGGTGGCACAGGCCTGCGGTCCCAGCTACTCAGGAGGCTGTGGTGGGAGAACTGCTTGAGCCCAGGAAGTCGAGGCTGCAGTGAGCTGTGTTCAGGCCACTGTTCTCCAGGCTGGGCAACAGGAGGAAAACAAAAGCTGGGAACAGGGCTTGGGTGGGAGGAGGCAATAGGCCCTCTTCATTTCTTATGGTCCTGTGGACCCTCTTAGTCTTGCACTGACTCTTAACATTCATTTTCAATGAGACCAATATGTCCCCCAAGGGAACAAAAATAGGTTTTTGGAAGGGAAGGCAAAAAAACCCCACTTGTACCCTTTTTATATATAAAGCATAGATATGCATATAGTACATTAAGAATAGCTCTTTTTTAAAATATATATATATATTTTAGTGCGTTTTAGGTTTTGGGGTACATGTGAAGAACATGCAAGATTGTTGCATAGGTACATACATGGCAAAGTGGTTTGTAAGCGAAGCTCTTAATAATGTTTCCGAGGCATTAAAATTTCATGGGAGAGGCCAATTAGGAAAGAAATGTGTAAAGAGGCTCCTTAGGGGAGTGAAAATGGAAACTAAAAAGTCGAGAAACACTATTCTTGCTCTGTAAGAAGCAGTTTTACTGACAATCATTGAATGTGAAGTTTCTCCATTCTGTGGAAGGCAAACATCAGGGTGACTGTGAGCCTAGGAAGAGATAAATCCTCCCAGGAAACCATCATCCCACCTTTTAATGGAAATACAGGATTCTGCTCTTAGGGATTTTCTCTTACGGTCTAAATTTCTAATACTCCCCAAAGTGCAAATGTCTCTGGATAAGGTAATACTTTTTATTTATTTTGAGATGGAGTTTTGCTCTTGTTGCTCAGGCTGGAGTGCAATGGCGGGACCTTGGCTCGCTGCAACCTGTAACTCCCAGGCTTAAGCGATTCTTCTGCCTCAGCCTCCAGAGTAGCTGGTATTGCAGGCACCTGCCACCATCCCTGGCTAATTTTTTGTATTTTTAGTAGAGACGGGGTTTTACCATGTTGGGCAGGCTGGTCTCAAACTCCTGACCTCAGGTGATCCACTCACCTTGGCCCCAAAGCGCTGGGATTATAGGCATGAACCACCATACCCACCCTGGATAAGGTAATACTTTAAATCATCTACTTATATTTTGATATCAGGATCTATCAATTCCTTGTCTGATAGCAGTTTTTGTTTTTCTGAGACAGGGTTTTGCTCTGTTGCCCAGGCTAGAGTGCAGTGGCATGATCAGGGCTCACTTCAGCCTCAAACTCCCAGGCTTAAACGATCCTCCTGCCTCAGCCTCCCCAACAGCTGAGACTACAGATGTATGCCACCACGCCTGGCTAAGTTTTAAACATTTTTTATGGAGATGAGGCGTCTTTATGTCCCCCAGGCTGGTCTTGAACTGCTGGACTCAAGTGATCCCCCATCTTGGCCTCCCAATGTGCTGGGATTACAGGGATGAGCCACTGTGCCCAGCCTTAACATCAAATTTTAATAGGGACAGGAGAGAACACAAGAGTGTTGAATATCTGAGAGAGAGAAGGGGGCATCCTTGAGAGGAGGGAATGTACCAAAAGGAAATGTTAAAAATAGGAATGAGCCAGTTACAAAGATCAATCTATAAACTCAATGTTCAAGAAATGCACTTATTTCTAGACCTCTTTTTAATGATTTAATTCTGTTAAGGTGTCAGGAATTAAAAAAAAAATCACAGTCAGCTCAGGATTCCTTCCACTTCCTGGAACTGGGTGAGTTTATGGTAATTGTGTAGTGCTAAGGCATGAAAGGTGGTGGGTCATGCCACAGCAGGTCTTCAGTCCTAGGTACAGACAGGTCAACACTGAATCACCCTCCCCAGGTCCTTCAGGTCACTCTAACTTCATGCTGGGAGCTGAGTAACACTCTCTAGCCCCATCTGTTTAGGGATACCTCATCCTCTTGGTCTTGTCAACTCTCTAAGCTTCTACCCAGGAAAGGACAGTTCTTCTCTACTTCCCAGTGTCTCAAATGCAGTAGTAATGGAATGGTTGCATGCATGGTACATTGTCATATATTTCAACAGGGATATTGATCAAATTGTGAGTTTAGGTCCCGAGGTGAGACTTAGCATCAAAAATTATACACAGACTAATACATAATTCTAAGTGTCTACTATTATATAAGTGCAGAATAAATGATACTGAATTGAATTATTTCAGGTGTGCTAGAGACAAGTTTCCTTTAGATGCTGCTTTAAAGTCAAGATAGGTTGAAAAAATTACGGTCTTTCTAGTAGTCTAAACATAAGGAAGGCATGTTGCTCATTCTGCAACAGAAAAAGCTGCTGATACTCTTGTGCCAAGTGACTAGAAAAGCAGAGTCTGTAAATGCTGTAGCCATGAAACCAAAGTCTGCAATAGCGTACGTGCAACTCTTCCGGGTTGGTGTTTCTGGTCATGCAGGAGTATTTACCATTGTTTGTTAGGTTGTAATCATGGAATAAAATGCACTTTATAGAGGACTCTCAATTCACCTGGTAAACTTTTTTTCTGCCTCAGTGTCACACTGCAGCTATGAAAGAAAGCATTGGCCTTATTCTTGTGTTTTCACTATCTGATAGCCAGTATTTACAATCCTCACGTGTTCCATAGGGGAGCTGAAGCCATTTTCTGACATGCCGTCTCTTTCCTCCATTTAAAGACAGTGATGGGACCTGGGGAACGAAATTGATGGCAGAAGTGATGAATATTGCATTTAAAGAGGAGTCAACATTTGGACAGCATGGTTACGTTTCTCTTCCATGGTCACATTATGACTCAAAGCAAAACTTTTTGATAAGTCTCCTTATTTCTCTTTCTTTTACTTTTTGAGACAGAGTCTTGCTTTTTCACCCAGGCTGGAGTGCAGTGGCACAATCTTGGCTCATTGCAACCTCTGCCTTCTGGGCTCAAATGATTCTCTTGCTTCAGCCTCCTGAATGGCTTGGGATTTCAGGCATGCTCCCCCATGCCTAGCTAATTTTTGTATTTTTAGTAGAGATGGGGTTTCACCATGTTGGCCAGGCTGGTATTGAACTCCTGGCCTGAAATGTCCTGACCGCCTCGGCCTCACAAAGTGCTGGGATTACAGGCTTGAGCCACCATGCCCAACTGGTAAGTCCTCCTTCTACTCTCACTCCTGACTCCCTAAATTCTTATAAAAGGTAGAGGTTTTCTGATTCTGTGTTGTCTTAGAGCTTATCTCGTTAGCAAAAAGGAAATGAGAAAAAGAAAATAATCCAACTATTTACCTGACAACCAAATGATTTTCAAAGCTTAGTTCTCAAAATATTTTGCCAAGCTCACTGTTCTTCACTGCTAAGATGGAATGACACTACAGTGCTTGAAGGTGCTTGCAAAAACAAGTTATGTCATCCCAAGTTACAAAGAAAACAAAGACACCAGCAGAGACTCCTCACCAAGTTTTAACATGTGGAAATAGCAATGCGCCAAAGCGGATTCTTGGAGGCTAAACCAAGGGGAATAAAGCCATGAAACAGCTCATTTCCATTTGACAACCAGTCTTGGGAACTCAGATAAGGACTTTGTTTCATACACGCTACAAATCCGTTTTCCTAAAAGTCCTGGCAATAATTCAAAGCCAACTCATGAAACAGACAGGAGACCTGTTTCTGGCCGAAGTCTGTGACAGCAGAGGCTCTTTCTCCAGGCAATATTAACAAGCATCTTCTTTCTGGGTGGTGATTGAGTTCTCCCACGTGGTGCATTGTAAGTAAAATAATTTCTAGTAACTAGACACTAGCTTCAAGACTACACCATTCAGTGGGTGTGATTATAATAAAAGTCAACGTGATTGTGTACTTGTTATATGGTAAGCATTGTTCTAGACATTTTATATGACGATCTCCCTATTATTTGCAATGACTGTATTTGTAATCATCCTACCAGTGGTCCCATTTTATCAATGAGGTCAATGCGCCTCTGAGAGATTAAGCACTTCTAGTCCAAGGTTCTACGACTAATAAATGGTATTGCTGGATCTGACTCTAAATCCATGCTCCTAATCACTACACCATATTGCAGTGATCACAATGACAAGCTTTGTTACCCTCCTGTATCTGTATTTATGAGACAGCGTAACTAGGTATGAAAACTAAAGTTACTAGTAGACTACCGAGGAATTACTACTCTCCCCTAACTGCTAGACTGAATGGGACATACTAATATGTAAGAAACAAAAAGTCAACTTGTGGCATAGTTTTAGAACATCTTTAAATATCTTTAAATCATCATTGAAAAATCAATATTAAAATTGGAGTAGGGGGAGAAAAAAGGCAAAACAGTTGCTAAATTCTTGTTTGGAGAACACAAAAATCCAACCCAAGTATAATTTCAAAGGGTTAAAAAACATAGCACATGTATGACTATAAAATGAATATGTACCAATGATTGCACTCAACTCATTTACTAATGAGGAAACTGGTAAGATGTTAAAACTGATCCAAAAGGCATTTAGAAGGCTACATATACATGAGCAATTTAATAAATTCCAGGGTTAGACTAAAGCTGCTTAATGTCAAATTCTGCTTAACCTGTAACCTTTTGTATTATCTGTTTTACCAGAGATAAATTATTTGCATCTCTACTGAACAAAAATTTTTAAATTGATCTCTTTCTCTACAAAGATGTAAAATAGGGTAATAAATAGAAAGTCAAGCCTAAAGTGCATTGTACAGCAACATCAAAAAAATTGAAAAGCCAACATCTACTCACTATTTTCTTTTGTCTATTTTCAAGTTGAGATGTGTTTTCTGACAATCCTTATTAGAGTAGGGGGGTAGAGCTTTGTGTCTAGCCAGCTCAAAATGAAAAAACAAAATTGTCCTCAAAGTAGGCAGGCAGAATGTTTGAAAAATCCTCAACAAAGTAGATTGTGTTTTCTAATGACAAAAAAAAAAAAAGAATAAGCCATTGGACATGAAGAGGATACTAGGAAACATGGAAAAAAAGAAAATCTGTTTTCTGTTTTGCTTTAGCATAAACTATACAGGACAGTGGAGCTCATTTTATAGGCAAAGCAATTGAATTTTAGAATGGGGTGGGGGTCATAGCACACGAAGTCAATATGCTTCTACTTCCTCTGTGTTCTTCTCAGTGTCTCAGCTCTCCCTCAAATGTCAGTCTATCCCCTGATCAAAATAATTCTCTGTTTCTACTCCTTTAAAGAACATGAAATTAAATAGGTTAATTTCCCCAGAGTGGTGTAATCTGATAATATTCCAAATCTCTGTTTTCTTTGACCTAGTTCTCACTTTTGTTTGTATTACAGGTTAGGAAGAAATTTGAGGCTCTTCAGTAACTCATTAAATATTTTCTGATTTTAAGAGCTTAACCAGACAGACTCCTGAGGTCAAAACTTTACTTGTCCTGAACTTTTCAGAACATTTCCAGGAGACTTTGGAGGCTGGACTTTTAAGATGCCAGCTGCTCATTCCTGTTCTTTTTTTCTTCAAAGTGAATAAATTGTCAACTCTTCCCTCCTGACAAAATAAACACATCCTATTGTGGAAAACTACAACTGGATTGAACTCACATTTGAACAAGATTAATTGTATACTTTTTAAGCCCATTCCAGAATAACTGGACATTGAATCATTTTCACTGCATGTTATAAGCATCTTTCCCTCTCCCATTTGTATGAGATCTGGAAGCCAAGCTTAGAAAACAGTGACTTGTTGACCGGGTGCAGTGGCCCATGCCTGAACTTTGGGAAACTGAAGTGGGCTGTTCACAAGTTCATGAGTTCAAGATCAGCCTGACCAACATAGTGAAACCATCTCTACTAAAAATACAAAAAAAAAAAAAAATTAGCCGGACGTGGTGGTGGTGGGTGCCTGTAATCCCAACTACTTGGAAGGCTGAGGCAGGAGAATCACTTGAACCAAGGAGGCAGAGGTTGTGGTGAGCCAAGATCCTGCCATTGCACTCCAGCCTGGGCAACAAAAGTGAAACTCTGTAAAGACAGCAAAGGAAAGGGAAAGAAGGGTAGGGGAGGGGAGGGAAGGGAAAATGACTGTCAACTGCCTTTGTGCTTTTTCAATAGGAAAATTTGAGGTAGCACCATCCATCTCTCTAAGATTTTAGGACACTTTTACCATTTTTACACAAAAATCTTTGAAAAAGCTTTACAATGAATATTTGGCATTCCTACATACGAAAGTAAACCTTTAAGCTATTTTGGCTTATTTGTTCCTTATTAACTTTTTAGTATGGAAAATTTACAACATACAATTAGGATAACTGTTAAAACTTTTACGCCCATCAACTGTACCTTCCACTCCCAAGTTTATTTTGAAGAAAATCTCAACATCATATCATTTTAGTCTTATTCAGTATGCATTGCTAATATAAGAATTCTTTAAAAACAAGTAATCATAATACCATTATTATGACCTATTCCCAAATTAACAATAATTCCTTAATATTATCCATTACTCAAGATAATTAAAAAGTTGCCTGTTTCATAATATCTCCTCTTTTAAAACAACTTATTGAAATCAGGATTCTAGTATGGACCATCTATTATAATTGATTGATATAATGTCTAAATCTCTTTCAATCTGTAGGTTCCCCTTCCCCTTCCTTCTTTTTGTCCTCTTCCTCCTGCTCCTCCTCCTTTTTTTCCTTTTGTTCTCCTTGCAATTTACTGGATAAAGAATCCCTCAGTTTGGATTTTGGTGGCCAAGTCCCTATGTCACTTAGCATGTTCCCATTTTCTCACTCACTTTGAACTGGCACTTAGATCTGGAGCCTCTGTCTGCCTCCATGTCTTATGAGGCTTAAGTCACTAGCAAGATACTTCATACGTACTGCTGTGTAGGTTCCGTCAGAAGGTGCAAACTATTCAACTGTCTCATTTTGTGTGATGTTAGAAGACATCGATGATCATTGCCTAGATTCTTATCACTGAGAAGTGCAGAATCGTGATATTCTAATTACAGCAGTCCTTAGTCGCGTGTTATCTGTAATGATCAGTAAGGAGGAAATTGCCCTAATTAACCAGCTGGTTGCTGTGTGGCACCAGGTGCCAGGTTTGTTCTCTGTACTTGCCACTTTTCAAAATAATGAGTTCGTTCCATAGCAGTCTCTGAAAGAAGAAAGGTTCATTTGTGTTTGGTAGTGTTATGAACTAAAGGATCTAAATATATTTGTTTGTTTGGGTGTTTTTTTTGTTTTGTTCTGTTGTTGTTTTGGTCTATTGCAGTTACAATTTTATTCTTTTTTTTTTTTTTCTTTGTGACAGAGTCTGTCAATCTGTCACCTAGGCTGAAGTACAGTGGAGTGATGTTGGCTTACTGCAACCTCTGCCTCCTGGGTTTAAGTGAATCTCCTGCCTCAGCCTCCTGAGTAGCTGGGATTACATGCATGCGCCACCAGAACCAGCTAATTTTTTTTTTTTTTTTTTTTTTTTTAATTTTTTTTTTTTTTTTAGCAGAGACGGGGTTTCACCCTGTTGGCCAGGCTGGGCTCGAACTTCTGACCTCAGGCAATTCACCCGTCTCAGCCTCCCAAAGTGCTGGGATTACAGATGTGAGCCACTGCACCCGGCCCTATTCTTTTATTCTTTTTGATTCTTAAATTATTCCAGCGTTAACCATGGAGATCCTCTTCAAGTTGGCTTCCGTTTCTCTTTGGCCCTATTAGCTTTTGATGGTTTACTTGCTTTCTGGTATGAGAAGAGACTCCAGGCTCTCCCTATATCCCAGACTTGGTTTTAGCCATTTCTCTAAAGAGTCTGGTTCATTTTAGTGGTGTGCAGTATTTAGAGACCACAGTCTGGGCCCCAGGGAGCCTATTTTCATTTTGAAAAAAAGAATGTTTTCCATTTTCCATGATCAATTTCCTCCCTCAGTTTCAGGGAGCAAATGAGCTGACTAGCAGAGCCTCCGGTGTTGGCTTCACAGTAGAACCATAAAGTTCATTGCAAGAGCAAATTGTAGATGGTTATGTGCTTTCTTTCCCAGGATTATCTTATGTTCTGATGCAGAGGAATTAGGAAACCAGATGTAGAGACAGAATATTATTTTTCTGTACATACATCCACTGTGAACTAATGGAGCAGGTGAACTGGGTGTCCATTCTAGGCGAGGCCAGGGCAGAGACAAGGAAGCAAAAGCTGCTGCCAAACTATTCAAGGCCCCAGGTGGGCAGCTTAGCTCAAAGATCATTACTGGCTGTGCCTCTACTTCTCTCAAAACCCTACCCCTCCCTAGGGACTGCCCAACCTCTAAGGGACTTTTACGGCTGGCCCCCACCCCCACCTCTAACCCCAGAGGACTAAAAGACTAGAGAGATTATAAAAGTCTTGTTTTTATTTTTTGCTCTTCTCTGTGGAAGGAATAGACATCCCTTTGTTCTGGGTGATGAAGAGGATGAGTGAAGTCTGGGCAGTGAGAACTAAAGTTTGGGCTGACTCTATTCTGGAAGAGAAAGAAGGACCTTGAGGTTTCTATGTGTCCAGCTCAACTCAGCAGTTTAGGAAAACTGTTAAAGTTTCGGGACACAAATCTTAGCCAGGAGCAAAATGCAAATGTTTGATTGGCCATGCTCTGAACTGTATCTCTCAGGAACTTAATTCTGGTTGTAGATGGGCACATTAATTACAAGCACCACCATCTGGCATGCTTGAAAACAACTGGAGCTGGGGTAGGAGTGTGAGCTCACTAGAGCCTGTGACAGTAAAGGCAAGAGTGGCTACATTTTTTGTAGACTTTGTCCTGTATATAGAGAGAGTAAAATGACAACATTAGCGAGGATCTTGATTTTGGTGTGGATTTATTCCCAACCTAGGGCAAGTTTGGGATTGCTACTGCCCTACAATGATACAGTTGCTATTATTGGCTATTAATATTGATAACATTATTAGAAATACCAGGCAAAATTTACTGAGTGCTTATTACATGCTACTTTGATGAGGAAGATATCCTTAATCACACTCTACATGTGAAGAAACCGAGGCACAGAGAAGTTAAACAAGTTTCTCAAAGTACACAGCTTAGTGAGCATCAGAACAAGAATTTTAATTCAAATTATTTGAAACCATCACTCTGGTTTTCTTTTTTTATTTTGATTCTTCTCAACTAGTAGGGAGGGATACATGTAGGGAGGGGTAAGGAGCTTACCCCTTTTCCCTTTTGTTTTTGAGACAGAGTCTCCCTCTGTCACCCAAGCTGAAGTGCAGTGGTATGATCTCTGCTCACTGTAACCTCTGCCTCCCAGGTTCAAGCAACTTTCCCGCCTCAGCCTCCCAAGTAGCTGGGATTACAGGCATGCACCACCACGCCCAGCTTATTTTTATATTTTTAGTAGAGTCAGGGTTTCACCATGTTTCCCAGGCTGGTCTCAAACTTCTGACCTCAGGCGAACCACCCACCTCGGCCTCCCAAAGTGCTGGGATTACAGATGTCAGCTACTGCAGCTGGCCCTGCTTTCCTGGTCTTGTTTGTTTGTTTCTTTGTTTATATTTTAAGTTCTGGGGTACATGTGCAGATCATGCAGGTTTGTTACATAGGTATACACGTGTCATGGCAGTGGTGTGCTGCATTCATTGCCCCGTCATCTAAGGACAAGCTGACACGTTAGTAGCATCTGGAACCAACAAGGGAGAAGCAGAAAGAATGAGTTTTGAGAATTCTTATGGCTTATGCACAGATTCTCTAGGGTACCTGACCACTAGCCTTACATAGTGAATGCTGAAGACAAGCCGATTTTTTAAACCAAAAGTATAGGAAAATGCTGGGTGCATATGGTATCCAAAAGATTGATTCTTTGTGATATCTATCGTTAGTGGTTGGCTGTCCAAAGGTTTCTTTCACTCACTCCCAAAAGGTTTCTCCTGGTCCAAGATTTTCAGCTCAATTTAAGTAAACTCTGATCAAAGAGGTGACTTTCAGAAAATTCAAGGTAGGTATTTACTGTAGAAGTCTTGAGTCATTTAAAAGGTGAACAGGTATTTAAAATGAGGAGGTCTCTCTTTTTTTTTTCCTTTCTTTAAAGACAAGATCTGGCCAGGCATGGTAGCTCACGCCTGTAATCCCAGCATTTTTGGAGGCTGAGGTAGGTGGATCACTTGAGGTCAGGAGTTCGAGACCAGCCTGGCCAACATGGCGAAACCCCATCTCTACTAAAAATACACCAATGAGCCAGGTGTGGTGACTCACATCTGTAGTCCCAGCTGCTCAGGAGGCTGAGGCAGAAGACTTGTTTGAGCCCCATAGGCAGAGGTTGCAGTGAGTAGAGATCATGCCACTGCACTCCAGCCTAGGTAATAGTGAGACTCTGACTCAAAAAATAAAAAATAAAAATTAATAAATAAAAACAAAGTCCCACTCTGTTGCCCAGGCTGGAGTGTAGTGGTGCAATCACAGCTCACTGCAGCCTCAAACTCTTGGGCTCCAACGATCCTCTCACCTCAGCCTCCCAATGCGTTGGGATTGCAGGCATGAAGCACCTATAATGGAGGGGCGATGTCTTTCTTAAATGAGAAATTAAGTATTTTCTTTGGTAAAGTTTACGTAACAATTGGCAAAATTCCAGGAGCTCATGAGAAATTTAAAAACTCTTTTCTATGGAGCCCCAGGTTTCTGAGAATTAGGTTTGTCCAAAAACAGGAGAATGTGTTTTCTGTGGATAACAGTGCACACAACCCCCAAACCAGTGCTCAGGAGATAGCTGGCTTTGAAAAGGAAACAGCACATGCAGAGGAAAATGGGACTGGATATAAAACTACATTCTTATTGTGCAGTCAGGACAGAGAGGGTGGAAATATGAAACAAAATGGGGAGAGAGACAGTAAGTCTTGCAAAAGTCTTAAGGGATACAGAGTTTTAAAAGTGTGTGTGTGTAGAGAGAGACAGAGAGAGAGAGAGTGAGCAAGTCAGCTTACAATGTTGTAGGCACCATGCTAGGTGCTGGGAGATAACAGTGTTCTAGGAATCTATGATGCCGCCTAGGTTTCTGACACAGCAAGGAGCTGGATTAAGATGCCCTCCATTTAGAGGGGTATTCTTGGGAGGAAGTCAGCAGAGGGCCAATTCTTTATGATTTGGCAGCTACCAGCCAGTGCAGGAGGCTGAGATAGAAGCTCAGCAGGTGGCCGGGTGCAGTGGCTCATGCCTATAAGTCCAGCACTTTGGGAGGCGGAGGAGGGCAGATCACGAGGTCCACAGATTGAGACCATCCTGGCCAACGTGATGAAACACAGTCTCTACCAAAAACACAAAAATTAGCTGGGTGTGGTGGCATGCGCCTGTAGTCCCAGCTACTCAGGAGGCTGAGTCAGGAGAATTGCTTGAACCCAGGAGGCAGAGGTTGCGGTGAGCTGTGATTGCGCCATTGCACTCCAGCCTAGAGACAGAGTGAGACTCTGTCCAAAAAAAAGAAAGAAGAAGAAGAAAAAAGCTCAGCAGGCAGGGAGGGGTCTCAGCATAGTGTCTGGGTCTGCCAGGTTTCTTATGCTGAGACTGCAGAACAAAATTTTCTAAACCGTCATGCTGTATGCTCTTAACATAAAAATGGCAATGGCCGACTTTTTTTTTGTTTGTTTGAGTTGAGTCTCGCTCTGTCGCTCAGGCTAGAGTGCAGTGGCTCAATCTTGGCTCACTGCAGCCTCTGCCCCTTGGGTTCAAGCAATTCTCCTGCCTCAGCCTCCCTAGCAGCTGAGTTTACAGGCATATGCTACCATGCCCAGCTAATTTTTGTATTTTTAGTGACAACAGACTTTTGCCATCTGGTCTCAAACTCCTGACCTCGAGTGATCCTCCAGCCTTGGCCTCCCAAGGTGCTGGGATTACAGGCATGAGACATCGCGCCTGGTCAATAGCTGATTTTAGATGAGCATACTTATCAGCGTTGACAGCAGAGGACAGGCTAAATGTGATCCCAGTTTCAAACATGAGATGGCCAAAGCATACAAAGTCAAGTGGCCATAGAGGTGGATGGGAAGCAGGATGGCAGTAAGACTTTGCAGCTAGAAAGTTTGCTTCTCATCTCACAGAAACGCCCTTCCTGACAGCTTTGCTCTGGCAATTGTCCAACTTTGGCAAGATGCCAGAAGACAAACTACCAAGGTCATGTGTACTTTGATTAGTAAGAGCCGCCAGAAGAAAGGAGATGGGCAAAACTTCACCAACAGAGTAAAATTTTAAAAATCAGATACAGTTCTTGGCTGTATTCCTCACTCTTGATTAACGGACATCCCTTTGGCCTTTCCCTCCTTCCCTTTTCAATAACTCATTCTTCTTCCTCACTCCTCCGATCCCTATGCTTGTGCCCTCTGCATTTTGCTGAACAAATGTTCATTGACTTCCACGGTGAATAAGCAGACATGCTAAAATATTCCCAGGGCAGCTATTTGCTTCCTTTGATCAGATGTAAAAATGTCTGGAATCCAGATTAACACTGAGGCTATGGAAAAGAATTTCCAGGGAATCCTGACTCAGATTTTAAAAGTGAATGCATCTGAGCATTCCTTTGGACTATGAAAATAGAAATGGTCCTGTAGATCAAAGAGGATCCAGAATGTACTCAAAAATCCATCCAGCTTTCTGCAAGACAGCCTCACAATTATGCACACGATGCCATCCTAGTGGGATCCTGAATGGAGGCGGAAGAACTTGACTCCTCTTAAGCATCAGCTTTTCCAGGAAGACTTTGCTTCTGCTCCTGTGAATGTCCAGCAGCAAATCTATGACACGTCTTACTCCCTCAGCACTAAAGAGCAATGTTGAAACAAAGGCCAAGGAGAAGACTGAGTTCTCATGCTGGGTGACTTTCAGGAGAGGGTCCTCTGTGGAGTGGATTCAGCCTTGATTCTAGCAGGGAAGAAATGTTCCATTCTACATCATTGGCGAGTCTGGCATAATGTGGGGTCCATGGACAAAGCTGTTGCAGCTTGGAGCAATCAGGTCTAAGGTCATGTCCAGAAGGTGAACTCAGGTAGGTGGAAGACCAGGTCAAGTAGGGACAGAGTCTCAAGCACAGTAGATCATCCCATTCAGAAAATAGGCTGAGGCTGTTCCCCACCTGGGAACAAGTTGTGAAGGTGATCTCAGGAAATCATCAGTGGGTGCTCTGCGGAGCAGGTACCTCCATGGTGTGGGCTCCTCTGTGAATGTTTTTTTGTTTTTTGTTTTGTTTTTTAGAGGTCGGGTCACACTCTGCCATCCAGGATGAGGTAAGGTGGTGCAGTCATAGCTCACTGCAGCCTCAAATCCCTGGGCTCAAGTGATCCTCCTCCTTTGGGCAGGAGGACTACAGGTGTGCTTCACCACAACTGGCTACTTCCTAATTTTTTGTAAAAATAAAAACATTTCACTATGTTGCCCAGGCTGGTCTTGAACTCCTGGCCTTACTCAATTCTCTCATGTTGGCCTCCCAAAGTGCTAGAATTATAAGAGTGAGCCACCTCACACCTGGCCTGTTTTTGAGTTTTAATTTGGTTGTCTTGGTCCACTCTTAGTGGAGGCAACCACTCAGGGCTCGCTGAGTGACCTTGACACTGTGTATTTAGGCCTAATGAAGAAAAAGAAGAAAGGAAATCAACCTTTGCAAGTTGTCTACCACATTTCAAGCTTCTAAGAAATTTTTATCTCAAAAAAATGGAGAAGAAGGCTCCACTATCCTCACTTCAATGCATGATAAAACTGAGGCTCAGAGAGGTTAAATAGTCAAAAGTCAACAGCTAGCAAATGGAAAATCCACAATGGAAAAATTGCAATTTGTCCCAAAGATCATGTTTGGCATCCCTACCATGTTCCACATATTCTAGAATTCTAAAATACTCTGGAACAGCACTTTGCAAACATTTCAGTCTCAGGACCCTTTTACATTCTTAAAAATGACTGAGGACCCAAAAAAGGTTTGGTTTATGTGCTCTATATTTATCAGTATTTGCCATATTAGAAATCATGACAGAATTCTAAAAATATTTATCCATTGAAAATAAGAAATCCATTTCATGATAACATAAATATTTTATTTTAAAAACTGTATTTTCTAAAGAAAACAGAAGAGTAGTACTGCACACTTTTGCAAGTCTTGTTAATGTTTGGTTTAAGGGAAGGCAGCTGGATTTTCACTGCTGCTCCTGCTTTCCATCTGCTGTGATGTTGTTTAGTTTGAAGCATACAAAGAAAATGTGGCCTCCCACAAATATGTCATTAAGAAAAGAAAGGTATATTTAGTATTTATTTATTTATTATTAATTAATTAATTAATTTATTTATTTATTTTGAGATGGAGTCTCGCTGTTGCCCAGGCTGGAATGCAGTGACATGATCTCAGCTTATTGCAACCTCTGCCTTCTCAATTCAAGCAATTTTCCTACCTCAGTCTCCCGAGTAGCAGGGACTACCTGTGAACACCACCATGCCTAGCTAATTTTTTTGTATTTTTAGTAGAGATGGGGTTTCACCATGTTGGCCAGGCTGGTCTCGAACTCCTGACCTCAAGTGATCCACCCACCTTGGCCTCCCAAAGTGCTGGGATTACCGGTGTGAGCCACAGTGCCTGGCCAGGAAGGAGTATTTAAGCAGTCTCTTCAGATAATTTGAGGCATTTGTTTTTGAAGAAATATTGAATGCAGAATCTGAAACCATATCAGTGAAGATTCCATGCTTTGTTAGATTAAAATTGCTTTTAAAAATCTTTCAAAATATATTTTTAAAGGTCTCTTTTATACTTTGAGTGTGTCTTTTACCCATGCATGATCTGTAACTTTCCATATTGGTCATCTGAAAACATGCTGTCCATCATAGCATTCCTAATGGTAGCACATTATATTTTCTATTACCTGAAAGTCACAATGGGTTTTTGTTTGTTTGTTTTGTTTTCTGAGACTCCTGGGAGTCTTGTTCTGTTGCCCAGGTTGGAGTGCAGTGGTGTGATCACTGCAGTCTCGACCTTTTGGGCTCAAGCAGTCCTCCCACCTCAACTTCCTAAGTAGCTGGGACTATAGGTGTGTGCCACCACACCTGGCTAATTTTTGTATTTTTTTTGTGGAGATTGGGTTTTACCATGTTGCCCAGGCTGTTCTCCAACCTCAGAGCTTAAGCAATCCACACCCATCTTGGCCTCCCAAAGCGCTGGAATTACAGGGATGAGCCACCACATCTGACAAAAAGTCACAATTGTTAATATTGCCAATGATCACTGCAGAAAAGTCTTCAAATATTGGAAGTATTTAGACCTGGTTAAGCTCAAGATGGCAGATACAAGTTTTCTAAAATTCAACTTTTCTCTTGAAAGGTCAAATATGGCAACAAATACTGTCAGTTTTCCTTGGAGTGACAAGTTCATTTCTTTTATTTTTCAGAACATGTCTGCCAGAAACCCAAGTCTGATAGTTTGCCTGCCAGTCATTTTTTTGAGTGAAAAGTAGTGTTCTAAAAAAAGCAGCCTGTTGAGCTCACAACTCAATTGTACAGCTTTCCCTCAAGTCAAGTGTTAAACTTAGGTGTGCAGTGGACATGCTTCATCTGTGCTTCCTATTGTGTCATAGAGAATATTAAAAATACATATACCATAGGGTCAAGATCATTAAAGGTAATCATTTTGATGGCTTTATCAAAGACATTCTCTTTTTCTTTTCTTTCTTTCTTTATTTTTTTGAGATGAAGTCTTGCTCTTGTTGCCCAGGCTGGAGTACAGTGGCATGATCTCAGCTCACTGCAACCTCCACCTCCCAGGTTCAAGTGATTCTCCTGTCTCATCCTCCTGAGTAGCTGGAGTAGAGGCGCCCACCACCATAGTCAGCTAATTTTTGTATTTTTAGTAGAGATAGGATTTCACTATGTTGGCCAGGCTGGTCTCGAACTCCTGACCTTGTGGTCCACTCACCTCAGCCTTCCAATGTGCTGGGACTACAGGCATGAGCCACTGCGCCTGGCCTCAAAAGCATTCCTAAGTAAAACTGGGATTTTGTTTTATTTAATTTGGTTTCTTTTCTTCTTTTTGAGACAGGTTCTTGCTCAGTCATCCAGCCTGGAGTCCAGTGGTGCAATCTTGGCTCACACAACCTCCGCCTCCAGGGTTCAAGGGATTCTGCAGCCTCAGCCTCCAGAGTAATTGGAATTACAGGTGCCCACCACCACACCTGGCTAACTTTTGTATTTTTAGTAGAGATGGGGTTTCACCATGTTGGCTAGGCTGGTCTCAAACTCCTGACCTCAAGTGATCCACCTGCCTTGGGCTCCCAAAGTGCTGGGATTGCAGGCATGAGCTACTGCTCCCAGCCCCATTTCATTTCATTGTGACTGTGCATGTACGGTTGTAAAGAAAATAAATCTTACTACAGTTAACTGCCACTGTCATGTTTCATACCAGCGCTCCAAGAGCTCTGCTCACCATTGCATTAGTTTCATCCATACAGATGTTAATACAGTGAAAAGGCAAACAAGACCTTCATATTATCACAGAGACAGTTTTGACTTGGTGGAGCCACTGAAACGATTGTGAAGATCCCTGGTGGTGGTAGGGAGGTGTACTAGTTTGTTCTCATGCTGCTAATAAAGACATACCTGAGATGGGGTAATTTATAAAGGAAAGAGGTTTAATGGACTCACAGTTTGACATGGCTGGGGAGGCTTCACAATCATGGTTTAAAGTGAAGGAGAAGCGAAGTCACATCTTACATTGGGGCAGACAAGAGGATGTGCAGGGGAACTCCCCTTTATAAAACCACCAGATCTCGTGAGACTTATTCACTGTCATGAGAACAGCACGGGAACCCCCCCGACCCCCTCTGCCATGATTCAGTTCCCTCCCACTGGGTCCCTCCCACAACATGTGGGGATTATTACAATTCGAGGTGACATTTGGGTGGGGACACACAGCCAGACCATATTGGGGGTATCTATGAACTACCCTTTGAGAACCACAATTCTGGAAGGTCTGGGTGACCTCTGGAATCTGACATAACCCAGTCCTTCATGTGCGGGGTAGAGACACTGGGACTCAGGATCTAGGCAGCAGAATTCCCATGAGGCTTGGTCCCAAAATACTTCCTCATCTCAAATTAGATTTATCTCTAGCCTCATGGAACTTACACATGAGTAGAGAGAGACAGACAATGAACAAAATAAATAAATGAATTATGTATTATATCAGAAGAGAACAAGTGCAGTGAAGAAAAATAAAATGGGAAACAAGACTGAGGTGGGAAGAGCTTTCCTATTTTAAACACAGTGATCCTGAAAGCCTAACTTGGGCCTCCATTAACCTCAACCACTTGATGAGACAAATATTATTCCCATTTTAGAGCTGAGGCAATTGAGGAACAGCTGGATTAGGTGATTTGTTGGGTGCCTCATAGCTAGTAAATGGCAGATCTGGGATTCAGACTCTAAAGCTCTGAATTCTGCCCACTGCATGTCATTCTCCCAGGTCTGTAACAGGTCTCAAACTTTCATTTCTAATTTAGTGTCAACAATAATTCTTCTTTCTTTATTTTTTAGGAACAGGGTTTCACTTTGTCACCCCCGCTGGAGTGCAGTGGCACGATCATAGCTCACTGCAGCCTCGAACTCCTGGGCTCAGGTGATCCTCCTGCCTCAGCCTCCTGAGTAGCCTGAATTACAGGAATGCACCACCATGCCCAGCTAATTTTATTTTATTTTATTTTAGAGACGGAATCTTGCTTTGTTGCCCAGGCTAGTCTGGAACTCCTAGCTTCAAGGGATCCTCCCACCTTGGCCTCCCAAAACACTGGGATCACAGATGTGAGCCACCATGCCCCTGACCCTGCAACATTTCTAATTTGTTGCCCCAACTTTGATGTTCTAAGTCTATTTAGAGAAATACAATGGCAATTTTTCAAATGAAAAAAGATGAGCGAGGAAAAAGGCATAATAACCTCAGAATACATCAAAATGTACGTTTCAGGGAAAATCCTATGTTTGACCATTAGACCTCTGAGTGGATCTCCTTCTAGACACTGGATTTCCCCTCTTTGTTTATTCTCTGAATGTTTAGGAAGCATTTTTTGGTGTGTGTTCTGCATGGTGGTGGTTGCTGGGAGAGGAGCCCTAGTTTCTGTGCTGTAGCAGCTCCCAGTTTTAGAGGAGAGGCAGAGAGGAACCAGAGAACATTCCAAAAGCAAGGAGAATCTCACAAACCTTAACCAGCAGCATTAGAAGGTGAGGTTAATTTGGCTAAGAGACACAAATGCACGCACGCGCGCGTACACACACACACACACACACACACACACACACACACAGAGCTTATTCCTGTGTCTGTGACCTAAGACCTCCTGCCCTATATTACATGAAACTTCTAAAAAGAACACAAGTGACTCCCACTTCAGCCTGGGCAACAGAGCAAGACTCCATCTCAGAAAAAAAAGAAAAGAAAAAAGAAAAATAAAGAGCCTATTTGCTTTATTTCTGTTCCATTGCTTTGGGCCTAAGCAACCACACAACTGAAGCCATCTCTTATAAGAAGGGTATGCCTAGTTTCAGTCCAGATCCCAGGCCACCCCCAGGTCACGCACCCCACGCCCTCTTGTTTTTCACTTTTTGCCCTCTTTCTGATTCAACATCCATCCTCCTCCTTCTGGCTATGTCTTGCATTTCCCCAAATACTCACTGACCTCTCATAAGTACAACAGATGTAGTTCCTCTGGTTGAACCCTCTTTAGTTCCATCTGTTCTGGTGGTAAATGTCCCCTCACCCAGCCACAACCCTGAGGCCTCTCAGAGTCAGCCTCCTTGTTCAGGGCCCTGCTTCTCAGCCACTCCTGGGGTCGTGCAAGTGTTGGTCTCTCTCTGAGAATGAGGCTTCCTTAACGTTTGCACCTTCCACCACACTGTCTTGCATCACCCTCATCCTGGCCCTGTAAAA
Organism: Sapajus apella; assembly: GCF_009761245.1. Lineage (NCBI taxonomy): Eukaryota > Metazoa > Chordata > Mammalia > Primates > Cebidae > Sapajus > Sapajus apella. Next base: position 15,207,700 of record NW_022436961.1, on the reverse strand, counting down.
ATAGGATGCTTAACATCAGGAATTCCAAAGGCCTTATTTCCCCTTTAAGAACTACATTTCTCTGCAATTACCCACTAGAGGACTCATGGATATAAAATTTCCGGAAAGAGTTTAAAATCAGCACAACCTTGGTTGAATCATAAACCAGTTTTCTCATGCATTCATAGCTCATCATTGGATTTTTTTTTTTCCTCCTGGTCTATTTTCCCCTTCAATAGCCAATTTTTAAATGAGTTTCAGTGAGTCAAAGAGAACTGATTCATTCATTAAGTTAGTCAAACATTTATTGGCACTTCCTTGTGCCAGGGCTTTTGATGCTTCTGTTTTCTTTTCTTTCTTCTTTTTTTTTTTTTTTGAGATGGAGTCTTACCCATCCTTGTCACCCAGGCTGGAGTGCAGTAGCGTGATCTCAGCTCACTGCAACCTCTGCCTCCCAGGTTCAAGCCATTCTCATGTCTCAGCCTACCTAGTAGCTGGAACTACAGGCGCATGCTACCACACCCAGCTAAATTTTGTATTTTTAGTAGAGACCTGGTTTCACCATGTTGGCCAGGTTGGTCTTGAACTCCTGACCTCAAGTGATCCACCTGTCTCTGCCTCCCAAAGTACTAGGAGCTGACAGGTGTGAACCACACCTGGCAATGCTTTTGTTTTCTGGTGGTCAATCAATAATTGAACATGTAGGATTCAACAAGGTGTTACAAAAGCAGCTTTATGATATTTTTTTCTGAGTTCTTGACATGGACTCTTTACTGATTGCTGGTCCTTCCCTTGAACCTGAATACATACGTGGGCTGTACCATGACTTTTCTAATTACTCCTAAGTAAAAGAATATCCCATAATATTTGAGTAAGATTAAAAAATTAGAAATGTCTAGTCCGATATGTTATTAAATGTCAATTTTGTCATGAGTTTTTAAAAAAAGATTTATAGAGACATAGTCTCACTGTGTTGCCCAGGCTGATCTTGGACTCCTGACCTCAAGCAGTCCTCCCACCTTGACCTCCCAATGTGCTGGAATTACAGGTGGGAGCCACTGTGCCCTGCCCCTTTGATCTTTATTTCAAAGAAAAAATGTCTTCCTCTCTCTCCTGGTTACAGATTAGCTAGCTACCATCTGTGACTCTTCAGGACTGAAACAAAGGGAGAGAGATGAATGGGGGAAGGATAGTTCCCACTTGATTGTCGTAAGAGTGAAGTTTCACACTCACTGGCCCTGGAAATTCTTGACTTGGACTCTTATTCATTGCTAGGTCCATTCTTCTGCAACTCTCTTGATCTGGGCAGAACCTCTCTTTTAGATGGCTGTTCCAAGTCCCCCTCACTCCTGCCCCAGGCAGCTGCTTGATCAGCCCCTTTCTGATGCAGTCTTTTTACGTGAAAGTTTGATCTCATGATACAGTATCCTCATCACAAACCCTAAAATTGGGGATTTGCGATGGTTGTTTTCAAGGTTTTGACATTCTAAAGAATGATACGAAGAACTGCCTATCAAGAAAATGATTAGATATTATTAAAACAACTCTTCAGACTTCAAATCCAGTGTTATTTTCTATAGAATGCCATGCATTCTTACTTTATGCTATTTTTGTATGAATTTCAATCTATGAATTTATTCCTCCAACTGATAGCTGCATTTTAACATCAATGGACTTGGCATCATTAAAGATATTTCAGGCATCAATGAGCATACTGGGGAAGCTCTTCCTGGAACTTTTAAAATTAGAGTCACAGGGGCTGGGCATGGTGGCTCATGCCTGTAATCCCAGCAGTTTGGGAAGCCAAGGTGGGCAGATCACTTGAGGTCAGGAGTTCGAAACCAGCCTAGCCAACATGGTGAAACCCTGTCTCTACTAAAAATACCAAAATTAGCCAGGCATGGTGGTAAGCACCTGTAATCTCAGCTATTTGGGAGACTGAGGCAGATGAATTGCTTAAACCCGGGAGGTGGAGGTTGCAGTGAGCCAAGATTGTGTCACTGCACTCCAGCCTGGGTGACAGAGTGAAACTCCATCTCAAAAAAAAAAAAAAAAAAAAAAAAAAATTAGAGTCACAGGGACAGGGAAATCACCTTTTTCACAAATTACACTATATAGGAATGATTGTTTACAACTCAACTTTGCTCCATCTGGCAGGCTAATTCTATTAAGATTAGACTTGGCTCAATTGTTCTGTTAGACAACAGAGAAAAACACAGTGTTGAAATGTGTTAAACCTCTGCCCTAAGGAAAAAGGTTGATATATTAAGAAAAAAAAAATTGGTGCCAGACTCCATGGGGGCTCACAAAAGAGGGATTAAGGGGTTGGCTGAGCCCGGTGCTCAGGTCCTCAGTGAGTCCCGATGCCAATCAGTGCTCCCCTACCTTCAGGCCCTCAGCCCTGAGGTTATTTGTTCTCAGTTCCACAAAGGTAAACATCTACTCCTTTTCCCTAGTCTGCTTTTTGTTGGTGGTGGAGGTGGGGGGATTTAGTGTATATTCCTCCTACTGAACTTTTATTGAGCAAAGTATTTACTGAAGAAATGATAAGTACATATGAATAAGAGGCTGTTTGCCACCAGTTTCTCTGGTCTGCATGAAGAGAAAGATAAGTAAACCACCAGTTCTAACACCAGGCAGACTTAAATACACACCAAACAAAGGCGAATGTAACAGCTCACAGGAGAGAGGGATGCATTCAACTGGAGGATCAATGCCTCCTGGAGGAGTCAACCAGTGAACTTTTCTTTGAAGTAGGAGTGATATTTCTACAGGTAAATAAGCATTCCAACTTGAGGAAAACAGCATGAGTAAAGGCCAAAAATATTGCCAGGTGCAGTGGCTCATACCTGCAGTCTCAGCAGTTTGGGAGGCCAAGGTGGGAGGATTGCCTGAGCTCACAAGTTTGAGACCATCCTGGGCAACATGGCAAAACCTGATCTCTACAAAAATACAAAAATTAGCCAAGCATGGTAGTGCAGGCCTGTAATCCCAGTGATATGGTTTGGCTGTGTTCCCACCCCAACTCACCTTGAATTGTAATAATCAAGGTGAGATTCTGAGATAATTGTCAAGGGCAGGGAGATAATTGAATGTGAAAGTGGAGATAATGGAATCATGGGGGCAATTTCCCCCATACTGTTATGGTAATGAGTAAGTCTCACGAGATCTGATGGATTTACAAAGAGGAGCTCTCCTGCACAAACACTCTTCCTGCTGCCATGTAAGATGTGCCTTTACTTCTCCTTTGCCTTCCTCCATGATTGTGAGGCCACCCCAGCCATGTGAAACTGTGAGTCCATTAAACCACTTTCCTTTATAAAGTACCCAGTCTTGGGTATGTCTTTATTAGCAGCATGAGAACAGACTAATATATTCAGCTACTTAGGAAACTAAGGTGGGAGGATCACTTGAGCCCAGGAGGCAGAAGTTGCAGTGAGCAGAGATGGTGCCACTGCACTCCAGTCTGGGTGACAGGAGACCCTGTCTCAAAAAAAAAAAAATTATATATATATATATATATATATATAAATGGTATATTTGAGGAAAAGCTGATTTTGAGTTAAACTAGGGACACAGTCTGCTGTTGAGCCACATTGCCCTATGCCTTAGCCATCCCACGTGTGGTCATTGAGCAACCAAAATTTGCTGTAAGTATAAAATACACACTGCAATTTGAAAACTTCATGTGAAAAAAATGTGGTATATTTCATGAATGATTTTTATATCAATTAAATATTAAAACAATACTTTGGATATATCAGGTTAAATAAAACACACTATTAAAATGAATTTCATTAATCCTTTTTAAATTAATTTGATAATTAAAAAAATTTTTTTAATGTGGCTACTAGAAAATTTAATAGTACCTGTGTGGCTCACATTATATATCTATTAGACAGTACTTGTTTCAAAATTAGAATACCATGGGCCAGAGGCAGTAGCTCACACCTGTAATCCCAGCACTTTGAAAGGCCAAGGAAGGAGGATCACCTGAGGTCAGGAGTTCAAGACCAGCCTGGCCAGTGTGGTGAAAACCCTTCTCTACTGAAAATACAAAAATTAGCCAGGTGCGGTAGCCCCTGTCTATAATCCCAGCTACTCAGGAGGCTGAGGCATGAGAATCACTTGAACTTGGGAGGCAGAGATTGCAGTGAGCCGAGATCACACCACTGCACTCCAGCCTAGGTGACAGGGCAAGACTCTGTCTCAAAAAAAAAAAAAAAAAAAAAAAAAGAATACTGTGAATTTTAAGACAAGGTATCTGAACATTCTCCTATAGTGGGATCCTTGAGTATTTTTGAGCAAGTGACATGTGTTGAATCTTCAAATCAGTAAGAGCATGATTTCCACTTCTTGTGTACTTTGATCCCCTATAGGCATTCAATGCTTACTTAACAAATGACTTTGCTGAATATTTACACTTTTTCCAAGTGATTATTGATCAAAATTACTCTGAAAAAGCTTCATTATAACTTTCACTTTAATGCATGTTCTTTTTAGAAAACTCAGATATGCAAAAATTAGGAAATAAAATTCACCCAGAATTCGCCACCCCACATAGCTACTAAAAGTATTTTAGTATGCACTCTTCTAGTATGGGAAGTACTGAAATATTGTTGAAATACTGGAGTATTGAAATATTGATGAAATCTGTTCTTAAATGGCTACACTGAATTTATAATATGATGTACAATTTCTCATGAAAATAAATTTTGTCCTACACATGATTTTTGATGGCTGTATGGTATCTCATTGCATGGATATAGCCATTTATTTAGGTAATCTCTTACCTAAATAAGACATTTATTGGACATTTGTTGCTAATTTTCACATTATTAAGTTTTTTCAGTTCTTTATTTCAGTTTGTTGAAGTCAAGGAAAGAAACAACAAAGGTAAAAATGTTTGCAATTCTCTAAAGACAGCTCATAAAACAAGTGCATAGAAATCATCAGCTCCCTTGAGACCCAAGCCAAATTTGGCAAGTAAGTACTTTGTAAGTGTTCTCAGTGGGCACAGCAATCCAAGTAATTCCTGTTAATGGAACATACTTGGGTGTGTGTGTGTGACAGAGAGAGAGAGAGAGAGATTGTGGGCCATGAAAATAAACAAAAGACAACTTTTCCTTGGCTGAGTTAGTTCTCCACTCTCTTATTGTTGTGTGAAAGACTTATACATCTTTATGAAAGTTAGAAGTACAGTACAAAGAACTTTTTTCCTGAACCATTTGTGAAAAAATTTGCTGCTTAGTGCTAAGTTATCACCAAATGGTTTAGTATCTATTTCTGCAAAGATATTCTCCTATGTCAATAAAATCCAGCCCTCAAATTCAGGAAGTTAATCTTGACATGTACCATCTAATTGGCTGACTCCACCCAAGTGTCTCCAGTTGTTCCAGTAGTGGCCTTTATAGTAAAAGAATCCAGTTCAGAATCACATGATGCATTTAGTTGTCATGTCTCTTTAGTTTCCTTTGATCTGTAACAGTTCCTCAATCTGTATTTTCTTCATTTTCACGACCTTAATGCTTTGAAGATTACAGGCCAGGTGCTTTGTAGAATCTTCTTCAATTTTGATTTAATTTTCCTCATGATTACCTTCAAGTTATATATCTTTGGCAGGAATACCATCAAAGTGCTGCAGTATCCTTCTCATTTCATCCTTCTGGGTGATGCATAACTACAATTAGTCCCACTACCTTCACTCCAATCATTTGATTAAGAATGTATCTGCCCAGACTTCTCAGTTATAGTTATTCCCTTCTCCTTTGTAATTAATAAGTGCAAGGAAGTACTTTGAAACTATGTAAATATTTTGTATCTCCACAAACTGTCAAAGCATTCATTGATTTATATCAACATGAAATCATTGTTTCCTCCTTTATTCATTTGGTTATAAACTCTTACATTATTATTTATTTTGATGCCGACATTGTCTGTACATGGCTAATGGGAGCCTATTCAAGCTGGCTTCTGTGTTCTTTTAATGCCCACCTCATTGAGCATTTCCTTGTTTTATGGCACAATAAGATACTTCAGGCTCAATAGCTCTAGATTCAGCTTGTTTTAGTGGAACGTGGTATCCAGTAGGCAAGATCTGGGTACTAGGGGTACTGACTGCTATTGGGATGTCGTGATCCCAGGTCCTCTCAGTGGACAGAGGTAGAGAATACACATATACACATACAATTACCTCCATGGTTATTTTATATACTGAAAACGATGATTTTATCCTGATATATCTAATTCCAATCTACCATCATAAAGGGTTCATTTTTTCCCCCTCCTTTCTGTATTTGTAATTCCCTTTTCTGACACTTAAGAAACCTGGCTGCCCTTATTCTTAATATTGCCTGCATGGTCAATCTCCCTGTATATACACGATTTCCAACCACTGCTGCCCAATCCTATCCCATGCAGACGCTTCCTCTCCGTGCTTGGGCTCTGAAACCTTATTCCAAACTCCCTTTGCCTTTGGAGACACCCACCTCACCCTCATTATACTCTGACTTCTGATACTGGGCCACCCACCTCCTTGCCTGATTTGCTTCCTCTTGGTTTCTACCATCATACCAGGTTGCCCCTCTCTCTGTTTCAGCTTTGACACCCCACTCTGGGCTACTGAGGCTCCTTTTCCCCATCTTATGTAAACACCTATGTAATGGCTTTAAGACTGACTCTTTCAAGAACAAAGAAAAGGGGAAGGGGGAGGCGAAGATCTCCAGCTATAGTTGACATAAAAAAAATTCCCTGTTCCTTCTGATTCCAATGGAAATTTAGTACCCGACTCAACATATGGAGTAAAAAGTATCCCTTCTCAATTGATAGGAATAATAATAGTCCTTAAAGCTGCCCTTAGACACTCTGTACCTCTTATCTCTGTCACTCCTGATATACAACATAATTTGTTAAATAAAGAGCAGGGGGAAAGTTTAAATTCCCATGTGCTGATGACAACACAGGAGAGAAAACGTTCAGTCTAAACAGTGTGAAGGAAAGGATCATGAGGCAAATACACTCCAGCCTTGAGGACACTGAATCCAATATTTTCATTTGATTATTGAGCAATCACAAAGAAACACTCATTGCTTGAAATCTTTGCAATTTGACTAAAAAAAAAAAAAGAAAAAAGAAAAATAAGAAACCTCTTTGCAGACTTTTAAGGGTTCCCAGAGCTATTCTAAAAGGCCTTTTCCACCTCTGATTCTGCAGGTTATAGACTTCCAGCTTTGGTTTCTTTGCTATGAGGCTATGCCAGTTGAAATGTGCTTTAATTATAGTTGACAGCTCTTTTATCTCACAGGCACTGGCTAGTAAGAGGAAGATATTCTTGCATATTTCAGAGTAATTAGAGATCACTCTAAACATAACCAATGTGACTTGTCATTCACACCAAGGGTTGCAAGCACAGCATTTTCCCCGCAAGTTCCCATTCCAGGCATTCCCTCTCAATGCTGAATTCAGAGGAAGTAGCCTGAAGCAGGCAGCCTCAGAGCTCCCCACTATGACCAGGTCAATGTCTACAATGCAGGGCCTTTCAAAATTGAGTGTGATCAAGTTCAGTCATCAATGGATACCAGTATGGGAATCTAAAAATAAACCAAGCAGAGGAAGCTTCAAAGACTTCCTGGAAGTTAGAAGGAACTAGAGGTTACAGAGGGCAGTGGGATGACTTCTAATGACATCATGGAAGCCATCAGAAATTCTCAAATTGCCAGGAATGTCATTAAGTACTGCACCATGCTGTCTTAAATGGAGGCAGAACTGAACAGAATGAATATAATAGGTCTTCAGTGTTTGGAAAAGAAGTGGGTGGTGGGAGGCTGCCCTGGTGGTGTGTGCTTTCCCCTGAGGGCTTAATGCTAGCACATTTCAGTCCTTGATCCTTCAGAGGCCAATTTTTATAAAGAAATGGCATGCTCATTCATATCTGGTAAAATAGGATGTCAGATGCAACATGCAATTCCACCTGCTTATTAGGGTTTTATTTTCATCCCTTTATGTTAAATTCAATATGTCTAAACCACACTCATAGACTTTTCTCATAAAAACTGCATGGGTTCTTGGTTATTCTTTTAGCAATGACAGTCATGCAGACTGAAAACTCATGTTATATTCTTCCTTCTCCTTCCCTGCCACAGCCTCTCAGAAGATTCTTTTACAACATCTTTACCATCAATACCTTAATTTTCTACTTCTTGGTTGGTAGGTCAGACACTAGTTGTCTCACCCTGGACTGCTCTAATTTAGCCTTTTTTTTTTTTTTTTTTTTTTAGTGAAATGTTTTTCATGCATGAACAGGTTCAAATTTCTTTGTTAGAGAAATTCTATATATTGGTAATATAAGCCATACGTCACTGTGGGTTAGTTCTTTAAAAATTAGAACAAGGCCAGGCGTGGTGGCTCACACCTGTAATCTCAGTACTTTGGGAGGCTGAGGTGGGTGGATCCCTTGAGTCCAGCCGTTCGAGACCAGCCTGGGCAACATGGCAAAACCCTGTCTCTACAAAAAACACAAAAATGAGCAAGGTGTGGTGGCGTGTGCCTGTGGTCCCAGGTACTCAGGAGGCTGAGGTGAGAGGATTGCTGGAGTCCAGGAGGCAGAGGTTGTGGTGAGCCAAGATCACACCACTGCACTTCAGCCTGGGTGACAGAATAAGATCCTTTCTCAAAAAAACAAATAAAAGTGAATAATAAAAATTAGAACCAGTAATTATCATCAAACTCTCCTCTCCATTATTTTGAGAAGTGTTGTGTGTAGTCATATTCTATTGCAGAAATGATAATTCATACACATTTTAAGAAAATCATAAGATGCATAAGAATGCCAGATTTTCCCACTCAGCGGCTTTCTTCATCATCTCAGCCAGACTGCATGGATGAACTGAACCATAAAAGGAGGTGGGAGGTGAGAGACATTTCCAGTGGTCACTGTTTCTTCCTATGACCTTGACCCATATCTTTATATATGTGCCCACAGTTAAAGGTTGCTGCTGTACATTTTAGCCCAATGACCATGTCTTGCTTGGAGCCTGGTAATGTTTATCACAAACTGTATAAGGACCAAAAGTTCTGATTGTAGATCAAGCATGGTGGCTCATGCCTATAATCCCAGCACTTTGGGAAGCCAAAATGGGTGGCTCACGTGAAGTCAGGAGTTCAAGACCAGCCCGGCCAACATGGCAAAACCCCATATCCACTAAAAATATAAAAATTAGCTAGGCATGGTGGTGCACATCTGTAGTCCCAGCTACTCAGGAGGCTGAGGCAGGAGAATTGCTTGAACCCAGGAGGCAGAGGTTGCAGTGAGCCAACATTACACCACTACACTCCAGCCTGGACAGCAGATCAAGACTCTGTCTCAAAAAAAAAAAAAAATCTGATTTTAAAATATTACCTTTCCTAATGGAGTCTGTTTTAGCTTTGCTATGTAGCATATTTGGAAAAGTATGGAGAGAATGCATTTTTGAAGGCAAATGAGACTACCCTAAACACACAAGGAAAAAAACAGTTACTGCCTCCTCATATAGTGCTGAGCATCTATTATTGTTAAGAAATTTAGGAGGTAGAATGATAAGGTGTGGTAATGGAATCGATTAGATAACACAACATAGAACTTATTTTTAAAAAATATTCTAACCTAAAAAACAATAGTGAATCATCATAAAAATAGAAACAAATTTGTTTAGAAATCAATCAAGCCATCTAGGCAATTAAACTGTGTAATGGAGTAAAAAAACTCATTCTTTCTAGCTCTGCCACTCTAAGTATCTTTGGAAACATGACTAATGTACCTTCCCATTTGAAGATTAGATATAACATATTAATATTTGTCACCAGATATTTTTAAAAATTTTTTGTGGCCCGCTGCAAAAGTTCTAGTGAGGTACAAGAAATTAAACAGTCTGGATTACACAAACAGAGTGTCTAGACTATTTTAAAAAGTAACAGTTTGACACATTTAAAAAATAGTCATCAATGCATGAATTTCAAAAATTATTATGTGTTTTTAATAACAAAATGATGTTTTGTCCCAAGGTATGTAATATTAAAGAAATGTACCCTTTTATCTTTACTTAAAGACAGCACATATCATGTAATGGAAATTTTACATAGCTTTTTTTTAAAAAGCTGTCTTTACATGTTAACTAAATGTTTTTGAACTTGAACTGGATGTTATTTTAAGCCTTAAAAATAAAATGTGCTTAGACCTTTTAGGATGTTGTATTGAACTTGGTTACCACAGTGAACTTTAAGGTATATTCATTTCCCGGTTTGCTCATGATGACTTCAGTACGGTTAGACTGTATCCGGGTGAAAGGTAGTCAGAATGCACCCGGGTGAAAGGTCATTCTGATTGGTTGCGGGTCCTGTAGCGACGGTAGTTCCTTTTAATATGGCCTCTGTCTGAATTCGCCGCAGTCCGTGGCACTTCAGGAGCCCAAGAGTTCACAAGAAACGGCTATAATTACAACAGAGAGAAGGAGGGAGGCAGGGAGGGATCCAAACATGCAAACAATTTAGCCATCTTTTTTTCTAGATGGAAAATTAAGTGTTTTCTTCAACCTAGAGCCAAAGGCAAGAGGCAAAAAATGTGGAAGCAGCATTGTTCATAGCACTCCTGAAGCTGCCCCAAGGAGGCATACTTTTTACTTTCTTCTTCCCTCGTCTGTAAAGCACTTTCCTTAGTTCTAGTCCTTTACTCCATATCATATTCTGCTTTACACTATTAGTTGTAACTTTTACAATATGTGTGATCCTTGAGGAAGATATCACATTTTTTTGTCACCTCTATTATGGCTTACGTGTTGCATAGCTTTTCTTGGCCTGATGAATTAATGCAAACAAGTATGGTCTTGCTCAGTGGGTTCAGTTCTGTCCACTACTAAGCAAGACTCTGGAATAATCTGAGACCTTTATCCAGAAAAAAAAAGATCTCCCTCAACCCACTCTTATTTCCTTCTTTTTCCAAGAGGTGAAGACTGCCAGTGGCCTCAGGAGGTTCCAGCTGTATGTGAATGTGTGGGTGTGTGGTCCTGCGTGGGTTAAACACAGCTCCACTTCAGGGAGGGCATGGGGACAACAACATGGCTGCTGATTCATAGTTTCCCACAGAATGACTCTTCTTTCCAGGCAGAGAAGTGGGTGGATGAGTTATTCTTTGCTTAAAGAGCTCTGGGTGAAGAAAACGACTGACATTCTTCGGTGAGCTATTTCAGTTTTCTTTTATACAGGAAACTCTTTTCCATATTCAGTCAAAATCCTTCTGCTGCAAATTAAACCAAATTTTCCTGGTTTTCTTCTTTCTGGAGATGGATCACAGGTGGACACCCTCCTGCATTCTATAACTGGTTGTAGGTAAAAATGTTTTTAAAACATTTTTAACTGTTCAAATGGGCAACAAATTGTTTATTTAACGAGATATTTTATTTAAATGAATACATTACCAGGAATCCCATTTAAAGTCTACAGGGCTTAGAGAGCAAAGAGAGCTGACATCTTGCTGTGAAAATGTTTTGAATTCAAAGTGGAGACAGGGTGGTGTCATGGGACAATCTTTTATTTGCACAGGGTCTTGGAAGTTCTGTTTTGTGTTGTTTGGGTGGGTTGTGTGGGAGGCAGGATGAATACATTCAGCAGGCTTGGGTGTTTAAGGTGGGAATGTAAGAGGAATTTGTTGAGTTATCTGTGTGATGAAGGACAAAGAATCTTAAAGCTCTTGATTCCTTACCTGCCTGTATTGAAAAAAAGCACCCAGTCAAACTCTGTCATCAAGGCAAAAACCATAGGAACTATTTACACAAGATTGTCTGTTGTGTGGGATCTGTGGAAACCAGACCACCCTTCCTATGGATTGGCTGCCAAACTCCTAAAATAACTCTGAGGGTCAGGGCCTTAGAGTTGTGGTATTTTGCTTTTCCCTATTGCGTTGAACTGTGGGGGTGGAGGGGCTGGGGCAACAGCTTCATTGTCATCATGCTTCACTGTGGCCTCTTCCACTCCTAATTTATTACCATCCTCTTACTTCCTCTCACACCCTCTCACCTATTTAAAAAGAGGGAAAGAGGAAAGGGTTTACGGGACAACCCTTTGACTGAGAAGGCAGGTGCCTCCGTTGTGTGCTATCAGCAAGTCCAAGCCTTCCTGGCCTCTCCAAATACCTTTTCCAAATACTGATACAGAAAACTCCATCTTATTGTCTCCCAAGTTCAGATCTCTTCCAAGGATTTTTGCATTCATTTTTTCATCTTTATGCAATTAATTAATTTTCTCCACATATCCCTCATGCAGGTACCAAAAAAACTCTGTTAAACTAGTTTTCGGTATTTTAGAATCATAACAGAAATGCACAAGCCAACAGTGTATACTCCTTAAGAATGTGAACACTAGCTAGGAATTTAGAGATAATCTAATCCAGCCCTCTTACTTTTCAATGGAGAGGTCAGAGGGTTCAAATGACTGACAAATCAGACAGGTAATTAGTAAGGGAATCGAAATTAGAAATCAGTACAAATGCTTTGTGTAGGACTCTGCATAGGACATGGCACTTTCAGTCAGTCAATGCCCAATACAAATAACTGTGATGTGACTTTGAAATAAGGTATTAAAAAAACTCTCTAATAATTAAGAAAGATGAGGACTAAGATGAGGAAGAGAAGAGTTGCCAGAGGCTCAGCTGTGCTCTGAAATGTTAAATCTGTTGAAACCCAAAGGAATATTAATTAAGGGAGTTTTATTCTGGGGCAAAAGCACATAGATAGCTGTTGTAATTGTCAAGACAAAACTCCTGACCTTTCCATCTGTCAAGTTTCACTGCCATGATTTAAACATTGTGGTGCTTGCATGAGCCATTATCTGCATTGCTCTTTGTTATAAATTATACTCAGAACATTCTACAGCATTACAAGAAGAAAAAAGATACTGTGCCAGTAGAACAGAGAGTCTTGATGGGCCTAGGGGGTTAGTTAACAATGGATAAAAATTCATTCTCCCACAAATCACATGTATCTCTGCTAGTGTGCCTTATTGGCCTCTGCCCACTTGCATTCAGTGGATTATCTGTCAGTGTCAACTAGCAGTCAAGTTCAAATGTGGCATGTTGAGAGTCAGGCAGACTATCTTAGAGTTTTCATAAAATTGCATGTTGTTTTGCAGAAATGCCGGATGATAAAGGAAATACCTACTGGTAAGTGCTTATTTCTTTCAAATGCTAATGAGAATGTTTATTGCCAACAATATTTAAAACATTCCACTAATTTTTAAAAAATGCATGAGCAACAATGAGAGTCAATGGCTTTCTCTGACACCACAGCTATATTAAGAAATACAATAAGACAAAATTATATTGGGCTTCCTTCACGCTTTAAATGGTTCAGAAATGCTTGAACTTAAAAATCATTGTAGAAAAATGTTCCACCAATTTAATTTTATCAGTGATCGCCCTGTCTCATGGAATGTCTTTCATTTTGGAGACAGTTCCTGCTTACTCAGTGTCATGAATGTTAAAGAACAAATTTGAGTTCAACCACCATACTCTGCTCTTCATGGATAATTGAAATTCACATTTTTTTTTCAATTTTCTTTTATGAAGTGTGCAGGAAGTACTGTCAATGAATTAATTTATCTTCTGATCATCATATATTTCCCATTGCTTTAAATCAGTAACTCTGACCAATGATAGTTTTTATATTCTTAAGCCATCTTTTGTCAGGTTCATAATGGCATCAAGAGGTTATTATTTAAGAAACCAAGGCATGAGTTCAACCCTGAAATTTACTAAGGATCTCTGGCAAATCACTTCATCTCTGAGACTTGATTCTTTCATCTGTAAGTGAAAGCATTAGATCAGACAAACTATGAAGTTTCTTCTGGTTCTCAGGGTCATTGTGTCTTAAATGGTAAAAAGAAGGGCAAGAGAAGGGAAGAAGAGTCTGGGATGGGCCACATTCTAAATCGTAATGCTTGCATAGTCAGTGAAATCAAACCCTGCCTGCTGAAATCATTTAAAACTAGAGTAAAAGCACTCATTTCCTTGCTAGGAGAAGATTTTATTTCATATCAAAGGTTGCAGTTCCTTTAGAAGCCAAATTTAATTAGTCATAAGGCAAGAATCCCAAGGTATAATCAAGATTGGATCACAAATCAATTACAGAGTAAAACACTGTATCTGACTTCTTCCAAGATCATTTTCTATATTTACCTATGAATTCTTATCTCTCTCATTGTTCCCTTTTAGACCATCATTTAACTAGGTTTTAAAACAGAGATGAACAAACCTTCACAATGGAATATGAGGAACAATTTAGCTAAGGGCATTTTTTTCTAATCACTTTTCACTCCAGTAAATTGTGCTCATGCATATTTATATATAAATGCTCAGTTATTTTACACTAAGAAATCCATACCTAGCCATTTCCTTGGGGAATGTCTCATGAAATCAATTTTTCACATTAGCGTTATTTCTGGCAATGCAACCCATAATAAAATGCTCTTTTGCAGAATATGAAGGCAGAGCTTAGTGCAGGTGGTATCTAATAGGATCTCAAAATCATAACTGTTTGGGGGAAGCCCAAGAGAGAACTTGCCTTTGGCATTCAGGAAGAGAGAACACATCATATTTCTGCCAGTGGCCCTGGGGCCTTTTTTATCATGGAGCCCAAGAGGCTTCTATGGAGAGGTTCTGACAATTAAAACAAAAATCAGAATGTGGCCCCCTCAATCCCGCTGACTAAACTCCCTTGGATGGGGTCCGAGTCAGGCCTGGCAAAGTTAATTTTGCCTGGCAGGAGGTTACACGCAGTGAAGCTCTAGTGAATTTGCCATGAAAGTTCTCAGCAGACCATTCCTGCACCACTGGCAATTATGTTTTTGATGGCAGCACGATGTAGTGGTGCATATCTCATTATACCAAACCAGCCAACATTAGGGTTGAGTACCTGTTTTGTGTCAGGAAGTGTGAAGGCCTTGAGGGTATTAAGTTAATCACACATAATTTTATATTCCTCAAGAGTGCTGAGTTCAGTCCAGGGTTCAAGGAAACCTTCCTGGAGCAACTGATACCTGCAGTGAACTTTAAAAGGGAGAACAGGAAAACCAAGGAAAGAGTAGAGCCTTGGGAAAGCTTAATCTCTGCAGTGAAAGGCAATCAGGGTGGTATGAATGAAGCACAGGATAGCAGCCTTTTTCTGCAAGGACCAGATAGTAAATGTTCCAGGCTTTGTTGCCCTCCAGTACTTAACTCTGCTGCCATAAGATAAAGGCACCGTATATGATTGGGCATGGCAGTGTTTTAAGAAAACTTTATTTTTAGACAAGTCAGCTGGTGATACTTGGCCCATAAACCATAGTCTGCAGGTCCCTGGAGAAGAGCATCAGTTGCACAGAGAGCAAAGCAACATGGTGGCTGGGAAAGTCAAGGGCCTATGGAGCTGGGACTCCTTGACCAGCCCAACCAGCCTGCATTTGTGAAACATGAGAGACTGCTAAGGCCTGGACTGCCCATATAAAGCCAAAGGTCAGATGGTCTTCACATGGCTTGCTAAAACTTAGGAAGGAAAATCTACCCCAAGCAAAGACGTTGGCAATTGGATCTCTTCTCACAGAATGCCCAGAGCTCCTCTGAGGCTTTGCCTAAACACTTGCAAAGCACAGGTTCCCAGCTGGGACCGGCTACTCCCTGCACATGCCTATAAGTGTTTAGTATCTCTTTCCAGTTCTTTCCAAGGGCCTCTGGAGATGAGACTCCTGTTCACAGGTTTGTTCATGAGCAGAGGAAAGCACCTGGAATCTTCTCAACAGAGTCCATGTGTTTTCTTCGCCTACATGGAGATTTGGAAAATTACACACATTTATGAAAACGTGTTTTCCATTTCATTACCATTTCCTGTCTCTTTTATTTCCAGACTCCCACTCCAACCAAATTTGTTATGAACCCAACTGAGAATAATTTGGCTTGTTCCTCTCATTGTATGACAACTGGTCTGGCTCCCTCCCACACATTCAAAATGTGCTCTTAAGTGAAATGGTGTCTGTGCTCCCCTTGCAACTCCAGGTAAGAGGAGAACCCAAGGGTTGCCACCACTCAGAGGAGCACAGCAGGTGAGACCCAGGTAGAAGAAAGGGAATGGTTCTTTCTGTGAGCAGATTTTCTTTCTAAAACAATGCCTCCCACAGCTAAAGGAAGAAAAGAGGGAAACAACAATACCAACAAATAGGGGAAGAGGTGGCTGAGGTCTGTTTTCTGATGAGGAAGCTAAGCCTTGGAAGCCAGCCTTCAAATCTTGCAGAGGCATAATGGTCTTTCCAGTGTACATTTTTGCTTTTGCACATTAGAAGAGTTACTAAGTTTATGAGTCAGTATCATGAAGATCAAGATGATATCTAAAAGGTTATTGGCGTGTAGTTTCCATAATATTGCTAGAAGAAAAGACTGAATCATAGCCTCCCAGGAACGGAAGAAATCTCACAAGTTATCTAAGCTGTTGTTTGGCAGAAACTGGAGCTGCATCCAAGCTGGTAGGTATGCAGTGATGGGCTGGGAACTGTAGGTATGCAGTGATGGGCTGGGAACTCATCTCCTCTTGGAAGTGGAAGTGGTGATATGGAGGCAGTCCAACTGACTCTGTGGTTTGAAAAACAGAAACATGGCTGAGCAAAGCCACCAATTAAAACAAACCCTTGTGAGCATTGTGGAAGATGGTAGTTTTCAACACATGGTGCTTGTAAGTGTCTAACAATTTCATAACTTGAAACAAACGGGCAGTCAAATAATCAACTTGAAATCTCTGTGTAGTTCCCAAGGTTATTGCCCACAAAATATAAGCTCTAAATGGTAAAAAGCTATCATGGTGAACTGACTCCAAGGTGAATTCTATCTTCAGGAAAATCCCGAGTCTTCAACTGGAGCCAAACTGCTATGGATAAATAGAAGAGAGAACCATGAACATAATTATGAAAGAAAACTCCAAAATACATGGGTGTCTATAAATAGTGAGGGCTCCCAGAAAGACTAGAAAATGTTTCTTAGAATGAAGAACTAGCTACTTCCAAAGAATATGCCCTTAGACCTTGGATTTATACTGTGGCCACTGCAAGTTGGACATTTACCCAAATACTCAGAGCAGATAATCACAACTCATTACCTTAGGCAAAAGGTTCCTCAAATGTCAAGGAAACTCTGACCCTTGTAAATTGTAAAGAGGTCTATACATGAATTATAATTAGATTCAACAATTACAATGTAAAGAAAAATGATGGCTGGGATACATGTCTAAGTTTAACGAAACCCCATATATCAGCTACAGGTCAAAAGTTTCTGTTTTTATTAGTCTTTATGAATCGGCTGTTGAGTTCATTGTGACTTTTAGTTATGGAAATATTTAGTCATCAAACCAAAAATGCTTTATGGCAAACTCCAAATGTTAAGTCATTGATTTTTAAGTGTAATGTAATTTTTATTTTTTGATAGGGTCTCTTTATTGCCCAGGCTGGAGTGCAGTGGCATGATCATTGCTTTCTGCAGCCTCTACCTTTCCAGGCACTGTTAAATCCTCCCACCTCAGCGTCCCGAGTAGCTGGGACTACAGCTGTGCCCCACCATGCCCAGCTAATTATTTATACTTTTTGTAGAGACGGAGCTTTACTATATTGCCCCGGCTGCTCTTGAATTCCAGGGCTCAAGCAATCTGCCTGCTGCAGCTTCTCAAGGTGCTGGGATTGCAGATGTGAGCCACTGTGCCCTACCTAGTCATTGATTAATCTACTTTAAAAAATCTGAATCAGCCAGGTGCGGTGGCTCATGCCTGTAGTCCTAGCACTTTGGGAGGCCAAGGCAGATGGATCACGAGGTCAGGAATTCAAGACCAGCCCGGCCAACATGGTGAAACCCCATCTCTACTAAAGTTACCAAAAATTAGCCAGGTGCCGTGGCACGTGCTTGTAATCCCAGCCTCTTGAGAGACTGAGGCAGGAGAATCACTTGAATGTGGGAGGCAGAGGTTGCAGTGAGCTGAGATTGTGCCATTGCATTCCAGCCTGGGCAACAGGGCAAGACTCCATCTCAAAAAAAAAAAAAATATTCTGAATCAATTGTAGTGGATCAAAAAGCATAAATTGAAGTTAAGAAATGTAAAAGATCAGCAGGAAAACTGAACCCTCTGCCAAACTACAGGTAGTGCTCTCTAGCCTTTCCTGAAGGGCCTTGGAATACAGATATGAGAAGCACATCAGCATGTCATTGGCAAGGTTCTTAGCAGGCTGTGCTTTGCCACTTCCTTGAGAGTCAGCTGTCCCAAGGCAGGGATCTGTACATCTTGACTCAGATGCTGTGGATGATACCAGGAGATCTAGCACACAACTTTGAAAACTCAGATGCGAGCACTCTACTTTCAGTTTGTCATATTCATTTTAGAAGTAAATCAAATATACTGTAAAATTTCTATACTATATGTAGGCTATGGGCAAATGGTGTTACAGAAAAAAAATTATGAATATAACATTCTTCCAATGTCCCAAGATACTCAGTTATTTCTCAGTGGTGGGATTATAGATGACTTTTATTTTCTTTTTCATGCTTTTCTACATTCAACAAATACTACTTTTATAGATAGAAAAACATTTTAAAATACTCTATTCTCAATAAAGCATGTAAAAGAAAATAAAGACAATAAGCATAAAAAGTGTTTAAGCTTGCTAGCAGTTCAAAGTAAAAATTAAAACAATCATTTTTATATTGTTAGATGGGCTAAAAGAAAGAAACTTACTAAATCCAAATGTTGGCAAGGCTGCGTAGGAACTGATACGTCAGACATTGCTGTTAACAATTTAAATTGATAGCATGCATTTAGAGAAGGATCTGCAATAAGTGAAAACATTCTTCCCATTTGACTAAGTACTTATAATGATAGTAATTTATCCTAAGGGAAGAATTCAAAAATAGAAAAACAAACCATAAGCCTGAAGGTTTTATTATTTTTAAAAGCAAAAACAAAAAAAAAGGTTGTGAGAAAAACGAAATATAAAATAATAAATTGGTTAAGTAACTTGTGGTGTGTAAATTCACAGGGTTTTAAGTACCCAATAATATATAAATACCATATGAATATAGGAAAATTATTTATAGCAATACTAAGTTTAAAAAGAAGGAAAAGTATACATATGATATCATTAAAATGTATAAAAATATGTAAAATGTAACTAAAGACTAGAAGGAAACCACGGAGAAATTAGAATAATTGTGCTTGAGTCATGAGATTTTGAATGAAACTTTCAAAAAAAAAAAAGCATAAGATTTTATTTTTAATGGAAATTTCTCATAATAAAGTATTTTAACACACAGTATTCTCTCCAGCAATATAAAATTATTCTAAATAGAGCAGGTTATGTGGTTCTTAAGATGCAAACAGGGTTTTCACCACCTTATTTGTATCCTCAATCAGAAAGGTAGCATTGTGTTTGTATCCTTGTATCCTTAGCATCTGTATTCTTAAAATTCAACTCCCTAGGGTAAAAAGTTCCTTTTTCAGTTTCTCCATCAAATATGAAAACAATCAAGAAAGTATAATAATCAAAATAGTGTGGTATTAACATAAGGAGAGACATAATGTAATAGAATTGAGAGCCCACAAATAAAACCACACATCTGTGGTCAATTGATTTTTGACAAGAGAGCCAAGACCATTCAATGGGGAAAGAATAGTCATTTCAACAAGTGGTGCTGAGACAATTAGATAACCACAAGCAATAGAATAAAGTTGGATCCCTAACTCACACCATCTATAAAAATTAACTCAAAATGAATCAAACACATACATAAAAGAGCAAAGACTATAACTCTCCCAGCATAAAACACAGGAGTAAGTCTTCATGGCCTTGGATTAGGCAATAATTTCCTAGATGTGACACCAAAAACCACAAATGCAAAAGAAACAACAGATAAATTAGACTTTTTTTTTTTTTTTATGTAGCTGTGACTTCAGAGAACTTTTATCAAAATTAAAAACTCTGCTTCAGTGGACACCCAAGGTGGGCAGATCACCTGAGGTCAGGAGTTCGAGACCATCCTGTCCAATGTGGTGAAACCCCATCTCTACTAAAAATATAAAAATTAGCTGGGCATGGTGGCACATGCCTATACTCCCAGCTACTTAGGAGGCTGAGGCAGGAGAATCGCTTGAACCAGGGAGGCAGAGGTTACAGTGAGCCAAGATTGCATTACTGCACTCCAGCCTGGGTGAGAGAGTGAGACTTTGTCTAAAAAAAAAAAAAATATATATATATATATATATATATATATATATATATATATATGGAGATAACCCAGAAAATGGGAGAAAATATTTACAAAGCATATATCTGCTGAGACTTGTATCCAGAAGATACAGTTGGAACATTCCTAATCTAAAATTTCAAAATCTGAAATGCTCCAAAATTCAAAGCTTCATGCACTGATAGGGGATAGTGATATCTTTGCATTTGAATGGCTCAATGTAGACAAACTTTGTTTCATGCACAAAATTATTTTAAAATGTTGTATAAATTACCTTCAGCTATGTATACAAGTTGTATATCAAACATAAATAAATTTTGTGTTTAGACTTGCATCACATCCTCAAGGTATCTCATTATGTATGTGAAAATATTCCAAAATCTGATAAAAAAAATTGAAATCTGAAACACTTTTGGTGCCAAGCATTTCAGATAAGGGGTACTCAGACTGCATAAAGAGCTATTACAACTCAACATCAAAAAGACAGATAATCAAATTTTTAGATGGGCAAAGAATTTGAACAGTAATTTCTCCAAGGAAGATACACAAATGGCAATAAATATGGGGAAAAAATGCTCAGCACCACTAGTCATTAGAAAAATACAAATCAAAACCATAATGAGATACCACTTCACACCCATTAAGAGGGCTATAAAAATAATAAGAATGACAATAACAAGTGTTAGTGAGGATGTGGAGAAAGTGACTCCCTCATACATTGTTGGGAGAAATGTAAAATTCTTCATGTTTAACTTTCTGAGTTTTTATGTTAAGCATGAAGTTACAGTTAAAACCATGCAATTCCACTCCACCTAGGAATATATCCAAGAGAACTGATAACAGATTCACACAGAAACTTGTACATAAATGTTTATAGCAGCATTATGCAAAATAGCCAAAAAGTTGAAACAACCCAAATGTTCAAAAGATAAATAAGGCTGGGCACAGAGGCTCATGCCTATAATCCCAGCACTTTGGGAGGCCAAGGTGGCAGATTACTTGAGATCAGGAGTTTGAGACCAGCCTAGCCAACATGGCAAAACTTCATCTGTATCAAAAAATATTAAAATTAGCCAGGCATGGTAATGTGCGCCTGTAGTCCTAGCCGTGCGGGAGGAGGAGACAGGAGAATCACTTGAACTCAGGAGGTGGAGACTGCAATGAACCAAGATCATGCCACTACACTCCAGCGTTGGTGACAGAGTGAGACCCTGCCTCAAAAAATAAAATTAAAATAAAAAAAATAAACAAAATATGGTATATCCACACAATGGAATATTTTTTAGCAATAAAAATGAAGGGCCGATATACACACTACACTATGAATGAACCTTGAAAATATTGTGCTAAGTGAAAGAAACCAGTCAGAAAAGACTTCAAAGTGTCTGATTCCATGTATATGAAATGTCCAGAACCCGCAAACCCACAAGGAGAGAAAGCAGATTAG
This sequence comes from Sapajus apella, assembly GCF_009761245.1. Lineage (NCBI taxonomy): Eukaryota > Metazoa > Chordata > Mammalia > Primates > Cebidae > Sapajus > Sapajus apella. The sequence goes on along the minus strand of NW_022436961.1, from coordinate 15,186,008 downwards.
TGATTGCCTGGGGAAGGGAGGAGGAGAATGGGGGCTGACTGCTTCAGGGGTAAAATGTATCTTTTTTAAGTGATGAAATGTTCTGGAATTGGATATCAGTAGTGGCTGCACAACATTGTGACTATACTAGAGACCACTGAATTGTATAATTTAAAATGGTTTAAATGGTGGATTTTATGTTATGTTAATTTTATCTCAATTTTTAAAAAGCTTTGTTAAGTACCCAAAGACTGTAAGATATGCATATTTTTTATTTGCAAAGAATTATTAAGTCTCTAAATGACAGATTTTCTGTCTTTGAATATTGTATTTGAAGGTTATTTCTTCTGTTTTACCCCCAGATACTTCTAAAGCTGCTGTGCTCATAACTAGGGAAGCAGAAGAGTACATCTTCCTCTTGCCCTGGCAACCATGTTCCTAGGCTCAAGAATGGCGATTCTCCCATCCAGAACTTGGAATCTTCACCGCATGTCACAAAGACCCAGGGTCACTTTGCAAATTATTCCCAGAAGTTGTGGCAGCATCAAGAGTCGGGCAGGGGTAACAGCCCATGCTCAGCTGGAATTCTGTGCCTTAACCCAGAGATTTTCTATGTGTCATGAGAGATAACACAACACTCTCACCAATGAAGTAGCATAAATTATATTTAGTACTCACAAGCTGGAGAGTCCTGAGGGGAACAGCTTATGTTGGAAGGCAACCAAGGCGATGTAGGAGTGGCTCTGGGCTTTTATTATGGCTAGGGGATGAAGTTGAGTTGGGACTAGCAAATGGGCTAGAGGGTGCACTGTCTGAGGTTCCTGGACATTGATGGGTCACAGAACATCCATGGTCTTATTAACTTGGTTGCCCAGGTGTGGGGCAAGCAGGCAGAGGGAGCAGAAACCTACCAGCTGGCCATTGACAAACATCACGAATGGAGTGAGCTCCTTCATAACATGCCTTTTGTCTTATCTGGGTTCTCGGTTCACAGAGCTGATTCTGTGAGATCTCAAAGAACCTGCCATGAGAGTCTGTTTCATATTAAGTTAACCAGACTTGATTTCTGTTGCTTGCAATCAAGAATCTTCACTGATGCCAAAAGAGGCAGGAATTTTGGAAAACACTGACGTGCCATTTCAGATTAAACGAACAGAAATGCAAATAAGCACAGAAGAACTGTGAGCACAATTCCAAAGCAATGACACAGATTTTCGCAAGTGTGTATTCTTTCTGTAGTGAGGATTATAGCAAATCTCGGAGGTCACCATGTTGGGAGAGATCTTAAGAGGTTATGTACTTTAGGCTCGGCATGGTGGCTCATGCCTGTAATCCCAGCACTTTAGGAGGCTGAAGTGGGCAGATCATTTGGGTCCAGGTATTTAAGACCAGCCAGGGCAACATGATGAAACTCCATCAGTACAAAATATTAGCCAGGCATGGTGGCAGGTGCCTGTAATCCCAGCTACTTGGGAGGCCGAGGCACAAGAATTTTCTGCAGAGGTTGCAGTGAGATGAAATTTCGCCACTGCACTCCAGCCTGGGTGACAGAGCAAGACTCTGTCTCAAAACAAAAGCAAAAACAGGTCATGTACTTCAGTCTTGGGTGCAAAGATTCTTCAGACACCTAGCATTTTAGAGAGTAAAGAGAATCAAGAAATTGTTAGGGAAAAAAAACACAAAACCTTCATTTACTGTTAAGGAAACCTCTGACAAGAACAAAGTTCTTTTCCCGGTCATATCAGAAGTAATGGAGGATCAGAAAGCAGGCATTTAAACTTGCTGTCGAGGGACCCTTTTATCATACCTGGCAGCTTCTTGGAATTCAGTTCAACAGGCTTTCTCATGCCTTAGTTCTAGGAAGACCAGACTCTCCCTTGACAAGGTGTAAAGGCTTTATCCTGTATCAATTCCACATTTCTCTGGGGCTGCCTGGCTCATTTATTGAGACTAATGTGTTAATAACGCCACGGTCATAGACCTGAGTCAGGAGCGAGCTGTCCATCTGGCTCAAGATGCATGGTAGAGTGTGGATGTTGACCAGCGATGCTGTAACAATGGGACCCTGCTGCAGATTGGGAGGGGCTTGGGCGGAGTATGTGAATATCTCCATAAATCCATTACTGCTACTCAGAACACAGAGCAGAAGCACGCTCCCAGTGGGGCTGAGATGAAGACAATGGCATCAGCTTTATGTGGAACAGCTGTAATAGTAGACTCTGCTTTAGAAAACAAAGTGTATTTGGCCCAAAACAGTGAAGAATTCGATTCGCAAAACAAAACAGCCTTGCTGTTTGGGAAACATCCTTTTTCTTAGAGTAAATGCCAGGTGCTTCTTCCATGTGAGAACTTTCCTGTTCCCACTCTGCTCTTCACTCCTGACTAGGCTTGACCTTTGAAAGGAAGAAGGGGACCAGCTCGTGAATATTCTATTGCCATGGGCCACCAGTTACCAGTGTTCACTCACCAACTTCTTATTGGTGCAATATATTCAGAGAAAATCTGCAGCCATAAAATAGAACGAGATCATGTCCTTTGCTAGGAGATGGATGGAGCTGGAGGCCATTATCTTTAGCAAACTAATGCAGGAACAGGAAAACAAATACTACATGTTCTCACTTATAAGTGAGAGCTAAATGATGAGAACACATGGACACAGGGAGGGGAACAACACACACTGGGGCCTATTGGAGAGTGGAGGGTGGAAAAAGGGAGAAGATCAGGACAAATAACTGTTGGGTACTACGCTTAGTACCTGGGTGATGACATAATCCTTACTACAAATCCCCTTTGTAACAAACCTGCACGTGTACCTCTGAACTTAAAGTGAAAGTACTTTTTAAAAAAAGTTTGGAGAGAATCAGGAGCACTAAATGAATGCCTGAAGCAGACAGTAAATTCAGAGCAGTGAAAGATGTCCCTCTGGGCTGAATGGATTAAGAATTAGTTGGAGAAAGGGCTGACACTTGAAGAATGGGGAGGATTTCATGGGGAGAGGGGAGTGGGAGTGTTGGAGGAATCATTTCTAAACAGACACGGGGGAGAAGGTGTTCTAGACACACTCTGAGCAACCTGCAAAGAGAATTGAGGAAAGAGGAAGGTTCATTTAGGAGAGAAGGAGGGGATGAGTGTGAGAAAGCAGCTCGAGGCCCTATTGTGGGGACTTGGAGACAGGCTGAGTAAGCGCGGTCTTCCGTCCTCTGTAGGTAGTGGGAACTATTTGCAGCTTTTGAGCAGGGGAGGAATGACGATCAAAGCTGTATTTAAGGAAGAAGAATCTGACAGCGGTGCGTGGGCTTCACTGGAACTGGGCAGTGAGAAGGCTAGAAATTGCATTTGTTCTGGTAAAAGTGATAAAAAGGAAATGACCGGAAGTGGAGAGGAGGGTTGGTGAACCAATGTTTCTGCATCTGAAGGATCATGGACCTAGGGAGGAGAATTTACTCTTCTCTGTTAAGAAGCAGCTCTGGTGTCCTGCCCAAACGTCAGAAGATGGGACTTTGCTCAGACCAAGCTACCAAAGACCACTGCCCTTCATTTCGTGAGCCCAGCCCTGTCTACCCAGACGAGCAACCGAGGAGCCTGGTCCAGGAGCCGACAGGTCACTCGGACCACACAGTGCTTGGCAACAGTACGTACCTAAGGAGTCTCTGTAGGTGAGAGGTTCTATTGAAAACAGTGTGTGTAGCAGAGAACAGTGAAGAATTCCATGCATGGGTGATGTCACCTGCTTTGTTCGGCACCTGCCCAACCAGATAGGAACTCAGGGCCATGAAAAGCTGAGTCACCTTTGCAGCAGAAGGTGGGCTGAGAGCCCTGCCCTGGCTCCCCTGAGGTTAGCTTCAACCTACTCTATTTCCCTACTGAAGAGAAGCTGAGTGCACCTGTCACCAGACCACCAGGACTGTGGGTCCCGTCCTGGAGCTCGCCTTCCAACCCCTCAGCCCCATCTCACATACTCACACACCTGGGAAAGGAAGAAAAAGATAGGAGAGATGTTTGCATCTCTCTTTTAATACCTATATGTAGTCCAGTTAAAAGGTTGTAAACTAGACTACATATAGGTATTAACTAAACCTTTTAACTAGACTACATATAGGTATTAACTAGACTACATATAGGTATTAAAACCTTTTAACTGGCCTACATATCCATATTAAAAACCTGGGGTCAGGGCCAGGCATGGTGGCTCACGCCTGTAATCACAGTACTTTGGGAGTCCGAGGCAGGCAATCACCTGAGGTTGGGAGTTCGAGAGCAGCCTGACCAACATGGAGAAACCCCATCTCTACTAAAAATACAAAAAATTAGCCAGAGTTGGTGGCACATGCATGTAATCCCAGCTACTCAGGAGGCTGAGGCAGGAGAATTGCTTGAACCCAGGAGGTGGAGATTTTGGTGAGCCGAGATTGTGTCATTGCACTACAGCCTCGGCAACAAGAGCAAAAACTCCGTCTGAAAAAAAAAAAACAACAACAACAACAACAAAAAACCTGGGGCTGGGTGTGGTGGCTCATGCCTGTAATCCCAGCACTTTGAGAGGCCGAGGTGGGCCGATCATTTGAGGTCAGGAGTTCAAGACCAGCCTGATCAACATGGTGAAATCCCATCTCTACTAAAAACACAAAAAATTAGCCAGATGTAGTGGTGCATGCCTATAGTCCCAGCCATTCGGAAGGCTGAGGCACAAGAATCGCTTGAACTCAGGAGGTGGAGGTTGCAGTGAGCCAAGATCACACCACTGCACTCCAGTCTGGTTGACAGAGCGAGAGTCCATCTCCAAAAAAAAAAAACCACAAAAGCTGGGTTATTGCTAGTCTGTGTTTATCCAAGGCTACTGGTCAGAATATTCTGCCTGAATTAAACAGCCTACCGAGTCAAACAAGTTGTCTAAGAGCTATTTTACAGACCTGGCAAAATGTTTGACTATACTGGCTGTTCAGTTCATATTCTAAAAAGACACAGACCTAAAAATCCATCTCTTTGGGGACTTGCTCAGACCCCAAAATATCACGATATTTTGAGTAATAGTCTTGTTGTTTTTTTCCTGTTACCACCTACATCCAATACATTTATGTGTGGCAAATAAATTATCCTGTCATAGATATTTACAACCACTGACTTGTTGGTCCATAAGCCCAAAAGGAGAAATTGGGTCAGCTTGACACAACTGGTAAAGAAAAAAATGAGATAAAGGGAATGCAAACATGTCTGTGATATGGGCATATAATTATGGCTGGTGCACGTGCACGTGCTGGGCTCAGGACACAAAATGAGGAAGTCTTGGGTCCTTGGATTCCCATAGCAGAAGCAAAGAAACCAGGTAAGCTAGGAAGATGAAGCTGTGCTCTGGAATTCCTTGGACCTTAAATGTACAGGTGCAGCAGGAGCAGTAGTGGCAGCGTCTTCCGTTTCTCTCCTCCAGTCTCTGCTATGGAGGGTCCCGAGGAATCCTACATTCACTGGGGCAAGTTAATCTCATTGGCACTTCCTCCCCTCAACCCACCACTGAGAAACTCAATGGCTTACATACGAGAGCATTTCTGGCACATGTGTGCAGTCAGGGGAAATCGTGATCTGCTGGAGCTTTGCTGGAATGTTCAGAGGTTGGTTTCATTTCATGAAAAACTCCATCGTGGCTGGGCATGGTGACTCACACCTATAATCCCAGTGCTTTGGAAGGTAAAGGTGGGAGGATCACTTGAGACCAGGAGTTCAAGACTAGCCTGGGCAACATAGCGAGATCCCATCTTTACAAAAAAGAAAAGAAAAAAAAAAAAAAAACTAAAACAATTAACCAGCCTGGAGGCTGAGGCGGAAGGATTGCTTCATCCCAGGAGTTTGAGGCTGTAGTGAACTATGATTGCACCACTGCAATCTATCCCGGACAACAAATGAGACCTTATCTCTAATAAATAAATAAATAAACACAATTTTAAAACTCCATCCTTCCAAGAAAGAAGTCAGGTTGTGGGGAGCCTGATTCCTAGTAGAATCCCAGAGGGAAGGAGAAAGATGAGCGAAGACTTTGCTACCAAACAGGAAGCTGCAATTGACCATAGGGAACATTGCATTTTCCAGGCCCCAGTCCAGTCCTGGGTTCTGCAACTGTGCTCTGGGTATAACCCTGCAACCCTCCTGAAAGGCCAAGTGAGAAGAGACTGATGAAGCTAAATCCCAGTGACTCTTTCTCAGGGGCATTGTCAGGGAATGTGCTAGGCACGGAACCAAGGAGGAACTGTGCTCGCTACACTGTTACAGAACACAGCTGTTATATGCTTGGTCCAGGGTTGGCACTCTGTTCTGCAAAGTCAAGGTGGGAACCATGACAAGGGCATTTCACAAGGCTCTCTATTTTTGTGCTCTGCTGCAAACAGAGCAGCTTCCTGGGCCCTCCTAGCCCCTTGAAAGCCAGGTAAAATTGCTGGGATAAGACATTTTCAAGCCCAAGCCTACCATACAGCAAAGTCCTCTCCAAGATGCTTTCAGATCCCTGGAGGGCTTACATGGTCATGATTCTCTCTGCTGAGACCCTGCCTCCTTAAAAAGTGCACATCAGGACGGGTGCAGTGGCTCACACCTGTAATCCCAGCACTTTGGGAGGCCAAGGTGGGAGGATCATGAGGTCAGGAGTTTGAGACCAGCCTGACCAACATGGTGAAACCCTGTCTCTACTAAAAATATAAAAAATTAGGTGAGTGTGGTGGCATGCGCCTATAATCCTAGCTATTCAGGAAGCTGCAGCAGGAGTATCACTTGAACCCAGGAGGTGGAGGTTGCAATGAGCAGAGATAGTGCCACTGCCCTCCAGCTTGGGTGACAGAGTGGAACTCAGTCTCAAAAAGAAAAAATAAGTGCACATCTTTGCTGAAGACAGGAAACTTTCCTGATTTCCACGAAAAAAAAAAAAAAAAAAGAAACTAAACAGCTAGCATGAGAGGCACATGTAAGTATAGTAAACTTTAAGAAAGAACTGGAAATCACAAAGTCATAGTATACTCAACATGGCAAGAAATCCTAAAAGTTTGCATTAGAAATTCCTGTTCCCCACACCTTTTCAGTCTCTGTTGCTGGGGGCAGCTCTTTTGGTTCTTTAGTGAGATTGGGGTAAATGTGAAAAGTGATGGTAAAAATTGTACTTTTGCACCAACCTAATATGTCCGTTCCTACCTGTAGTTCCTCTCTCCTCCTGTCTTTTCTTCTTTTCTTTCTCTACTTCATCCCTGTGGGAACAAACAAATTTCTGCCAAGGCCCCTGGAGTCTCACCATCTAATTAAACTATCACCCAGATATTTTTCTAAACAAAGACACAGTTGATTCTTGTTATTCAGGGTCGTTATATTTTATAAAATGATAGCAAACACTGAATCAGTGAGTACTGAGCCATTGCTTCCAGGGGAAATAGAGAATTAGGTTCCTGCAAATCTCTGGTCATTACATTTTTATTAACTGATTAATACATAACCTTGTTTTATGTGTTGTTTTTGTTTTGGTTTGCTTAGTTTTTTTGAGATGGAGTCTCATTCTGTCATCCAGGCTGGCATGTAGTAGCTCAATCTTGGCTCACTGCAATCTCTATCTCCTGGGTTCAAGCGATTCTCCTGTCTCAGCCTCCTAAGTAGCTGGGATTACAAGTGCCCACCACCACACCTGGTTAATTTTTTTTTTGTATTTTTAGCAGAGACAAGCTTTTACCATGTTGGCCTGGCTGGTTTCGAACTCCTGACCTCAAGTGATCCACATGTCTTGGCCTCCCAAAGTTCTTGGATTATAGGTGTGAGCCACCACACCTGGCCAAGACACCATATTTGATATATACTCTTAATAACAGCAAAATCACTAACGAAAACCATAAAAATGTAAAACAAATGGCACTAAATAGATTTCCAAAATGACTCTTGCTTAATGTATGAAAACTAAAACAAGAAGACGGAGAGCTGCCTTGTTCAGCCTCAGCTGGGAACAGGAACCTCAGGTAACAATTTTTTCACTGCTCTGTGGATGTATGCTAGTGATTGCAAAAGCACCCCAAGTATTGATTTGGAGGTTACAAATTAATTTTAGCAAGTAGGTGAAGTCACAAATCTGAAGTTAGTAAATAATTAGGATTGACTCTATGTCCTATTTTAAGAAGCATAATAGTGCCGGCTATGAAGGTCACAGTTTTTCCTTTGCCATATATATATTGGCTTTTGAATGATTTTATTTGAAAAATTGGCTCTGCTGGTTGAAGGAGATTTGAAAATCATGGCTTTAGGAAACCTGATTCATGGCTTATTAATGTTGTGATTATTAGTCTTGTATAGTAACAAGGAACTGATAAAACTAGTCAACTAAGTTGAATCACATATCTAAAAAAGATCGAAGTTTGTCCACAGGTACAGAACAGGGGCATCCAGAGATGCGGATGTGGTCTCTAAACGGACCCTTAAGAGTGTAACTTTCCCCTCCCTTCAGCCTGAGACACATTCTTCAGGCCTTTCAGAGTTTTCAGGAACAGCCTGCAGATCATTGCACGCCTTGGGAATGTCCTTTTGTTTCCATTAAAAGACAAGAACTACTCCAATAAATTCAGGTGTTCAGGTTGAAAATAAGTACCAATTTCTTCTCCTGAAAAGTTTACCCCGAGGCTCTGGGATCTCCACTGGGTGAAATGCAGTAAACTCAGACTGATGATAGGTTTACTGCAAGAGATTTTATGTTTTTTGGAGATTCACCAAGATTCCCAGGTATGCCGCCACTAACTGTTTTCACAGCTCTCCTCTGCTTGCTTTCAGCCGTCAGGCATAATTGAAGGACAGATGGGTGGGTATGTGCGTGTGCATGTTATTTTCATTTTCGTTATTTGAGCAGCATTGACAAGCCTCAGTCTTTTGTGGTCCACAGATCATGATTCTTGGCTATGCAAACTTGAGACTGACTCATCCTCCAGCAGCCAACCGCGAACATGTGCAGCAGTCACAGTGACAGATGGCATTTCAATCACTTGGCCTACATCTTCCACCACTGTCACCACCACTGTGACAGAAATGAGTTCCATTTGCCCCATTTTACATGAGGGCAAAAGGCAGCATTGACTCACGAAGTTTACACAGTCAGTGAGAAGAGCAACCAGGTCAGGATCAGATACAACAAAGATGTGATTGCAGATGTTAATTGGAACATAGTTTTAGTCATTTGATAAATATTCAGTAATTTCTTCAGTTTGTTAAGAAAATTTATCCAAAATTCACAAATATAGAGGAAACAAAATTTTACCTGTACCCTCTTTTCTCTTCTTTTTCTTTCTTTCTTTTTTTTTTCTGGGGCTGAGAATTAAATTGATAAGAGACAGATAAGACAGATCAACAGGAGAAGAACAAATTTACTTAATACAAGTTTAACATGGCAGGGGAGACTACATAAGGAAATGCAGACCCAAAAGCACAGTTACATTGAATACTTACATACAGAATTAGAGTCATGAATTACGAAAATGTGACAAGAACAAGAAGCTTGGGCTGAGTGAGTAGTTAATTGGGCGAAAAAGTGGATAGGAAGGTAAGTTTAGTCTAGCAAGGTTTGTTTGTACAAATTTCCCTTGGCCTCAACTTCCTATCCTTGATGATAAGAAAGATGCTTTCCTTCTGATATAGGGAAGGCATCTTTCACATGTGAATTTCATCTCCGCTTGTAGGAAACAGAAGGTCAGAGTGATTATCTCACACCTGTTGTTTTTCAGGTGCCCTAAACTCAAAGTAGTCCATATGACAGAGTGGCCTATTCTGGAGTGTTGTGCTAACTCCTGCTGAAGTAGAGTTGTTCTCTCAGTGGTATATTGAAGCGTCGTATAAACGTTATCTAATTATTTAGGGAAGTGGCTTTTAAACTTTGCTTCATATTGGAAACACCTGGGATGTTTGAAAACGATGGTTGTCTGGCTCCCACTCTTAGACATCCTGATTTAATGGTTGGGGGTGATGTGATAGGCTGAACAATAACCTCCCAAAGATGCCCACAGCCTAATCTTCAGAACCTGTGAATATGTTCCCTTACATGTAAGAGACTTTGCAGATATGATTAAGTTAAGGATCTGGAGATGGGAAAATATCCTGGATTATCTGGATGGGTCCAAGGTCATCACAATGGTTCTTACAGAAAGGAGGCTGGAGGGTCAGAGTCAGAGAGAGAAGGCTTAAAGATGAAAGTAGAGGTCAGAGAAGGGAGAGAAGACCCTGTGCTTTTGCCTCAGAACAAGAGAAAGGGGCCACAAGCGAAGGAATTCAGGCAGTCTCTAGAAGGTGAAAAAGACAAGGAAGGGATTCTCCTCCACAGCCTCTAGAAGGAAGGAGCTCTTTGGAGCCATTTTAGACTTCTGACCTCCAGAACTGTAAGAAAATAAAGCTCTATTGCTTTAAACCATGACATTTGTGGTAGTTTGTAACAGCAGCAATAAGAAACTAATACATGTGGGATCTCGGCGTCAGGATTAAAAACAAACAAACAAACAAAAACTCTCCAAGTGATTTTAACATGCAGAAAAGTTTGAGAACCCATTGATCTAAGGAAATGTACTTGTGTTCAACTCTGTCATTAACTTGGATCAGAGCTAGACACTACTATGAAGTTACATGTTATTTTGTAGATTTCTATTTGGTAGAGATGATAACCTCGATTCATGATTGTATTGCCTGTAGGACATTAACAGTTTTTCATCTAATCCAGGAATCTTATTCTGGCAACTTTACCCCTAAAATGCCTCTTAATATCCAGTTCCTCAAAATGCTTTTGGAACCAGCATTACCGTCATACTGGTTCCCTCAATGAGTTGAATACATTTTTGATGCATGTTTATTCTATATTTAGATGAGAGTCATGTTTCTACCTCTTTGGAAATACACTTTCACATGTTCAATAAGTATTTGCAAGGAGGTAAAAACAAAATGACATGAGGATACCAATATTTTCCCATTGAAAGAGATTGAAGTAAGATGGAAGAAGTTTTTCTGAAGTTAGGGAGACAAGGCCAGATCAACCACTATCACAGAGGCCACACAGATTGGCGCTGGGGTAAACCCATCTTCTGCAGCCACCTTCCTGCTTCTCAGGCTCTGCTGTCGGGCAGGACAGGCTTGAATTCCTTATCCTTCTGCTTCATAACTGTATAATCTTAAGAATATATTCTTACAGCCTCATTTTCTTCATCTGAAAAATTCTAATGGTATACGTCACAGCATCAGGAGAGAAATTGCAAGAAATTGTATAGGAAGCATTCAGCTCAGTGCCTGGCACCTAGCGAGTAGTTCTCAATTTAAACATGATACAGACAATTGAGCAGAATTGCTCACGAGTGGCTGCCAGCAGCAATCCACACTTTTGTTACCTCTGGCAGTGATGATGATACCACTGACAGTGGCAGGGGGAGGTAGATTCCATTAAATGTCTGAGAGAGTAAATTTGCTTCCAAGAAGATCTAACTTTTGGCTGGGTAGAAATTTCAACCCAAAGGAGAGCCTGACCCCATTTACTGTGCACTCAGGCAGCCTGCAGGGCTTTGGAGCTGATGGTCTACGTTTCACCCTGGGGATAGGATGCCATTGCTACCTGCTTTCCCTTTGACATTTCTGCCATTTAGGTACTTTCCTCTTACTGATAGGCTGCACCTGGTTTCATGTTACATGCGTGGCAGTTAAATGGGAATTCATGAGCTTGGCATATCTTCCCATAGCTAGCTCTCAACAAGACTGAAAGGGTGGGCACATTTGTAGATGAAAAGGCTGTGGCCAGACAGGCAGTCAGCAGCAGAAACTACATTCATTTACAAATCTCTTTGCTTGGCTCCAAGGGACTGCATGTCCACACACATAAATATACAGAGGTCCTCATCAGGGCCGAAGACGCATGCGCCTCTCAGCTGTCTCTAGGAAACTATCCCCTGGGCTGCTGAGGTTGGGATAACCTCACAAAGGCTCGTCCATGGAACTGGAAGGAAGTCAGACCCAGCAAAGACAAATGATTGAGAATAGGGAGAGATTGATTTCAGGTATTAAATGCCTACTCTGTCGAGTGATCCAACCGTGAGTCAAGATAGAGAGGAGTGATAACTGTGCAAGGAATTTTGCAAGATAATGTGCCAGACAGGTAAGGCCTCATTTAGGGTCACCCAGAGGTTATGTGGAAAATACGCAAAGCAAGAAAACTGCATCTATCCCTAGACTAGAGAAAACAAAAGTGAATACATAACATTGCTGAACATAAAGGAGGGCTGCAGCCCTTCATTTGGGTAAATTATGTAGATGAATCAGATATTTTTATTTACAAGTATGCAAAGTTCATTAATTCCATTGATCATTTGTGTACCATTTACTCGTATTCCACAAATACCAGGCAATGTGCTAAGTATACATAAGAAGTACACCCAGGGCTGGGCACGATGGCTCATGCCTGTAATCTTAACACTTTGGGAAGCTGAGGCAGGTGGATCATTGAGGCCAGGAGTTCAAGACCAGCCTGGTCAATATGGTGAAACCTTTTCTCTACTAAAAACACAAAAATTAGCCAGGAGTGGTGGTGTGCACCTGTAATCCCAGCTACTCAGGAGGGTGAGGCAGGAGAGCCACTTGAACCCGGGAGGCAGAGGCCACAGTGAACTGAGATGGCACCACTGCACTCCAGCCTAGGTGACAGAGCGAGACTGTGTCTCAAAAAAAAGAAGTACACCCAGCCTAAAGGAATGCATATTCTCTGCAATTCACATAATAAATGCCACCATGGAGATGCATAGCTAGTAGAGTGGTGTCTTAGGAATGAGCAATTGATATAGTTTGGATTTTGCGTTCCTACCAAATCTCACGTCAAATTGTAATACCCAATGTTGGAGGTGGTGCCTGGTGGGAGATGATTGGATCACAGAGCCAGATTCTCATGAATGGTTTAGCGCCATTCTTCTTGATACTGGCTTGCTGATTGTGGGTGAGTTCTCGTGAGATCTGGCTATTTAAAAGTGCATGGTATGTCCTCCCTCAATCACTCTTGCTCCTGCTCTGGCCATGTAAGGTGTGCCTGCTCCCCATTCACCTTCTGCCATGATTGTAAGTTTCCTGAGACCTCCCCAGAAGCCAAGCAGATGCCAATCATGCTTCCTGCATAGCCTTCAGAACTGTGAGCCAAATGAACCTTTTTTCTTTATAAATTACCCTACCTCAGGTTTTTCTTTATAGCAATGCAAGAATGGACTAATATAGTGATATATGAAGGGTATTTAAAATTATGATTATTTTTTGTAATTTAATATCTCCTTCTATATGGTTAGGTAGTCCTGCTTCAGACATCTGGAAAGAAGCTCTCTTCTCGATTCCAACTTTAGGAGACTCTAATGTAGTGTGGTTCACTTCTTAACCAGTTCATTGATGTGTGAATATCTGTTTGCCACAGGCAAAATATCACATAAGGAACATTTGTTCTTCTTTCACAGAAGATATCTCAGCCCTATGCAGGCCTTGATGGAAAGAAACTGAGGCCTTGAAGGTACATGTCCTGTCCCACAGGTGCGATGAGATCCGGAAAGCAGAGACATGATCAGACTCCCCTGCTGCAGCCTTGTACTTGTCACCGGAGGGAGAGGTGCAGGTGCAAGACTGACCAAGGGAGACCTCCACAGTTATGACAACTTTTCTTCTTTTATTTATTTATTTATTTATTTATTATTTACTATACTTTTAAGTTCTGGGGTACATGCGCAGAACATGCAGGTTTGTTACATAGGTATACACGTGCCATGGTGGTTTGCTGCATCCATAACCCCATCATCTATATTAGGTATTTCTCCTAACGTTATCCTTCCCCATCCCCCAACCCCCTGATATCCCTCCCCTATCCTGCTCACACTCCAACAGGGTGTGTGATGTTCCCCTCTCTATGTCCATGTGTTCTCATTGTTCAACACCCACTTGTGAATGAGAACATGCAGTGTTTGGGTTTCTGTTCATGTGTCAGTTTGCTGAGAATGATGGTTTCCAGCTTTATCTATGGAAATGCCATTTGACCCAGTAATCCCATTACTCAGTATATACCCAAAGGATTATAAATCAATCTATCATAAAGACACATGCACATGTATGTTTATTATAGCACAATAGCAAACACTTGGAACCAACCCAAATGCCCATCAATGATAGACTGGATAAAGAATATGTGGCACAAATACACCATGGAATACTATGCAGCCATAAAAAGGACAGCTTTTCTTCTTAAAAGAAAAAAACTGGACTATGGGTTCAGAAATTTGAATCCATGTGTTTATACTTAGTTCAGACCAAAGAGTACAAAATATAAACTTGTTAATCTATATTTAATTTAGCTGCTTAATACATTTAGTCATCCCATTTTTAGTATTTTTATAATTCATTTTAATCTTTTTTCTTATTTACTTAACAGCGAGCTCATCCTTAAGATCATCTCACTTTTAAATTTTCATTCTATGCTTCAGATATAGTTTCAAATTATCCTTTTTAATTGAAAAATCTCCATTTGAGAGCTATGGAGAGGTATCATTGAACCAGAAACCCCTGAACCTGAGTATAGCTAAGAATGCCTGAATGTAGTTGGGTGTACCTGAGTTTATCTTAGTTTACCTGAGTCAACCTGTGTTCCTGCACAGACCATATAAACTTTCTCCCAGATAAGAAGGAAGATGCGGCTAACAAACCTAATATGTGAAGGGCAGCAGTGTCAGCCCTGGCCTTTCCATTAGCTGCAAAGGAAGCCTGAAGTAGACTAGACTGTTCCAGAATGAACATTCCAGGCACTACTCAGGCCTGACTGAAAGGGGCATCGGATGCAAACAGAACCATGACACAGACTCAGAATGTTTACTAAATTGCATCTCACCCCCGTAATAGAGATAGAGGCAGCCCTGAACCCCAAACCTTCCAGGAGGTGGAAAGGTTAGGTAAGAAGCAGAAGGAAGATACCAAAGTCTTTAGCAAGATGACTCTTCCTCATTACAAATGCAGGTTCGGAATTCGGATTCCACTGCAAGGGAAGGAGTAGGATGTGGACCGGGAGCCTGTGTATATTTAATCCTGGCTACCCCAGGAATGGCTTCTGGAACATGTTTTATGCTCTAATGAGCCGTGTTAGGTTTCTCACATGGCACTAAATAGAATTTGTCTCTATGCTACTGATGTATTGGCAAATTCTGAATTCACCCCCACCCCCTCACACTTCTATTTTTAGGACTTTTCAGCTGCTTTAGTAGTGATAAAAGATGAAACATGTTTAATACCATGAAGAGTCAGTTACATTAACAATCGCTCACATCCCTGTGTTTGGGAACAGAACTCAGCATAGGGGCACAGTCTGTCAGTAAAACCCATGTTAACCCTCTTTCTCCCTTCCCTTGTTAGCTACACAATCAACTGTTGAAAGCCTCTTCCAGTCTCTGCCTCAGTTCTCCAGGTGCTAAATGGTTGTTTGCTTCTTTAAAAATTAAGCAAAATGAAAATAGAGCAGTTTGAATGTGAAATCATTTATTTACCTATTAAGAATTTTCTTGACTACAGAGATAGCAAAATGCTGCTGCTTTTCCCCATAGCTCCTCATGCCATACCCACTTCACTTTTTAGAAATTGTCAAAAAGTAAATGGATGTGATAAGTGTGGGAAGGTGAGAGCACAAAACTGCCCAGAGCAAGCATGATAATTCAGATGACCTCTCAGAGTCCTGTTTGGATCTTGAAGATGTGGTTTTACAAACATGCCTTACTTAAACAGTATATGTTTCTGAAAAATTGTCTGGAAGTTGAATTTTAACGATGAAATCTTTAAAAAAAAAAAAACCTAATTTTTCTGCTTATATTTTTAAAGAAATTCTGCAATAAATATTTTGAAAGGAGTGAAGATGAGTCCAATAGATTTATATTTTATTTTTATTATGGACTTTAGAATATAGATGGACTCAGGTATGTTAGTAAATGCAACACTTTGCAAAACACTTTGCAAATGCAAAGAACTTTATTCCAACTATTTATTTGTAGAGCATATCAGTTTTCTATTGCTGCACTATAAAGCTCCAAACTTAGGAACTTGAAGTAACAAACATTTTGTTTTACATAGTTACTGAGGTTCAAGAATCTAGGAATGTTGTAGCTGCATGGTTCTGTGTCAGGATGTCTCATTAAGTTGCAGTTGAACTGTCATCTGGGGCTACAGTCTCTGAAAACAGCTTCTGGGGCTGGAGGCTCCACTTCCAGCCTCACTCATGTAACTGCTGGCAGGAGGCTTCTGTTCCTTCCTATGTGGGAGACTCCATGAAACTGATCACAACGTGGGTCCTCTAGAGTGAAACTGATTACAACATGTCTTCCCCTCCCCCACAGTGAAACTGATCACAACAGTGAAACTGATCACAACATGGCTTCCCCCAGGGTGAATATCTACATGAGACAGGGAGCAAGTGAGGAGAAATCAAAATCTAATCTTGGAAGTAACATCTCATTACTTCTCTGTATTCTACTGATCAAACGGAGCAGCAACCCTGAGCCAGTGTGGATTTCATCGCACTACACAAAGATATGAATCCCAGGAGGCAAGAACCATTTTGGAGGCTTGGCTACCACAGAAAACAAGTTAAACAGATGATCCTTTTTAAAATCCCTGTCTTGTCCTTGTCCTTTTAACATACTCATATTAAGATTAATAAGCCTATTTTAGTAGTGAAATCTCCATTTAGCCATGGAATCAGGGCCATTAACCTGGGACAAAAACTATGATTTGATCAACTAGTATAAAAATATGCTAAACTAGTCAACTGAGGGACTAAGAAAGGTATCCAATATTGAAATTCGTTGTGAGACAAGCATCAGTTTTTCAAAAGAAATATCTGAAAAGTTGTTAGACAAGTCTTGGGCTTCAGACCAAAGGCTATTCTCACAGATCAGAGGTATAAAAAGGTCAAGAAAGAGGGAAATTAGAAAGAATGTGTGAGGGGAGTTGGTTTGGAGAGGTAATTGATTGCTATAAGTTCTATCTAAAGGCAATGAGTGAGAGAGAGTAGCTTTCATTGGCTTGTTTGGAGAGCTTCAGATGTGTTCTTCATGGCTGGGGGGGAGCAAAATGGATGAATGTCTGACTCTGTCCAGGAAATTTGGAAGTCAGGAGAGATGTGTTGGTGAGCTGGTTGACACTCTGTAAAGAAGAGTCACTGGCTTGATAAAAACATGTCATTTGCAGCAATGTGGATGGAACCGTAGGTCATTATGTCAAATGAAATTATCCAGGCACAGAAAAACAGATATTACATGGTCTTACTAATATGTGGGAGATAAAAATGGTTGATCTCATGGAGGTGGAGAATGGAATGATAGATATGAGAGGGTAAGAGGGTGTGTGGTTGGGGGAAGGAGGTGGGATAAAAAGAGGCTGGTTAATTGGTACAAAAAACTGTTAGAAGAAACAGGTGTTAATGTTTGACTGCAGAGTAGGGTGACTATAGAATATATTGTATATTTCAAAATAGTTGAAAGAGAGGACTTAAAATGTTCCTAACACAGAGAAATGATAAATATTCCAGGTGATAGATATTCTAAATACCTCGACTTGATCATTTCACATTCTATGCATGTAACAAAATATCACATGTACACTGTAAATATGTACAAATATGATATATCAATAAATAAAATTTAAAAATAGATTTCTTAAATTAACTTTATCTGAAAGACATTCTACATAATGTACTCAGTCAATTAGATGTCATAATTTTATTCTAGGATCCTCTGTTAACTCTTGAATTTATTGGTTGCTATCTCTGCACTAATATAAAATGATTTCCTAATATTCTCCTGCCCAGGATAATTGGAAAGGTTAACTTATATCTGACTGTTAAGCACCCTACAGATAAAAACAGCATGAGTAATGCTAGCTGTATAGTAGAAGATTAGTAAATGTTACTTTTTTGGTATAAAAAATATATTTTCTATTTTAAATGCCTTTTACCCCAATGGGAAATACACAGAGGTGATGTTGTG
The DNA here is from genome assembly GCF_009761245.1 of Sapajus apella. Classification (NCBI taxonomy): domain Eukaryota; kingdom Metazoa; phylum Chordata; class Mammalia; order Primates; family Cebidae; genus Sapajus; species Sapajus apella. The sequence continues at coordinate 15,168,021 of NW_022436961.1, read as the reverse complement.
GGTTTTTAAAGAGTTGTAATACACAGCAGAGTAAGAGCACAGTTATGATAAATAATAGCTGTCAACTGAAGCATTCATGTAAAACTTATGATGTAGTCAAGTAACAAAGGCCCACTTTTCATCTCTATCACATTCAGCTGGAAACAATGAAGAATCAGTCTTTTGAGCTTTTGCATGTATTCTTTGATTTTGAACAACAGTATAATAAAATATCTCTAATGTGCATTCTGTTGATAAGGGAATTGAACTTGGCTAAAGTTTACCCTTGTACTATCTATACAAAGTTATTTTCTCTGTTTGGAAAAAAGAGCTGGGGGTAAGAGTGTGTCTAAAAGAAAATAATTATTTTCACATGTTCAGTGTGTTGGTAACTGAACTCAGGTTACTGTATTAATTTGGAAATAAAATTATTTAAATTTTTTTAAGCCAGGTATGATGGCACATGCTTGTAGTACCATCTACTTGGGAGCCTGAGGCGGGAGGATCTCTCAAGCCCAGGAGTTGGAGAGTGTAGTAAGCTATGATTGCACCACTGCACTCCAGCCTGGGCAACAGAGCGAGAACCCCATCTCCAAAAAAAAAAAAATTGTTGAAAAGTCACTGCTTGAGATTGCCTAGAATGTGCAGTCAGCCTGGGCAGAGAATGCATAAATGTTTCCCGTAGAACCAAAAAGGATCCTGGGGGTGAATGAGCTATCCTGCAACCATTTAAAATCCAGGTAGAGGCCATCATGAAGGAGGAGAGACCAATGGAGACAGCCTTCATGGCCTAAACCAATCAAAAAAAGACAAGGTCTGAACCTGGAGCGGCCCTTGATGAAAGAGAATTGATCACATTTCAGGAACTGCAGTCTGAGGAGCACCGCTAGGAGAGTCTCCAAATAAACCACAAAATGGCTGATGAGAGAGTTGGTTTTAAAAATCTACATGTTCCAAGAGAGTGAGTCACCTTCGACCAGTAGCAGTTGAGCAAGAACTTTCCAACAACCCTTTACTCCCTGCCCTCTCCCCTGCCTGGGTCCCAGCTGGCAAGCTAGGGGGATAGGACGACCCGCCCCCAGCAACCAGGTAGCTCTCAGTGGGGTACAGCAGGGGGAGGCAAGAGTAATATTAACTCAAGTTTAAAGTGTATTACCTGGGGCTGGGCTTTTTTCGTTGAAGTTTGTTTTGTTTTGAGACCAAGTCTCACTCTGTCTCCTAGGCTGGAGTGCAGTGGCACCATCTCGGCTCATTGCTACCTCTACCTCCTAGGTTCTGGTGATTTTCCTGCCTCAGTCTCCTGAGCAGCTGAGATTACAGGTGTGTGCCACCACACCCAGCTAATTTTTTTGTATTTTTAATAGAGACAGGGTTTCACCATGCTGGTCAGGATGGTCTCAAACTTCTGGCTTCAAGTGATCCACCCATCTAGGCCTCCGACAGTGTTAGAATTACAGGCATGAGTCACCGTGCCCAGCCTGGACGTTTATATTATTGAAATTATATCATGTGTCTCTAAGTGTTTGAAGAATTTTTATCAACGAGTTACCAAACCATAGCATCAAAGAGTAGTCAATCCCCGGGCAGGGTTATGATGACAGATTGGGAGACAAAATAAGGTACTTATCTGATTATATCACATGATTTCTTGTTGGATTTATAAAGTTTACTAGCAGTGGTCTCTGTGTTTGATAACAGGGCCATTTTCACTAGGAGAATTCTGATGGCTCTGGAGGTGAATTACAGCTACAACCGACCATATTGTTATAGGAATAGATGAACAGAAAAACAAGTGAACTGGATGATCAATGGAGCCAAAATGTCCATCTGGTTCCAGGCCTGTAGGGTTAAGGCTGTGAGGGCAGTTTTTTCTCAAGGCCTCTGATAGGTCCTTACCCAACCACATCAGGGTGAAAAACTTAGAAGCCCTTCAACCATTGGTGCTTCATTTATTTGTTCATTAAATCACTTATTCATTCAATAATATTTTCCAGAGCCCTCATGCCTGGAGTCCTTTTACTCTTCTCAGAAAAACCATCTCACCATCTTTTGTATCAAGCTGTTTTCTCTGTCACCAAGACTTGTAAGTATCATCAGCTGCATTTAGCCGGGTGACAGCAGTCCTGTAAGGAACATATGGACAGAGTTTAGAGAAAGTGGGTATTATATGTAAATGTGATATGAAACAGGGACCCTGGAAGCATCCGACACTTTTCTTTCATATATATTATATATTTATATATTTTATATATGTATGGACATATACACACATATCGTATGTTTCTGTTTACATGTATACATGTAGATATTCTTGGTAGTGCAGTTAGAGAATACTTGGAATCTGAAAAGTTTAAAGAAAAATAGTATGTTCTATTTCTGTAATACTTTGTGGAATGCCACCTATTTTTTTCTCTTAAGAAAATCATTCCTTTACTTTATAGCTCAACCCTCACACAAGCAAAAGATACATTATCCTTCTTGATGAGTACCACAGAGGCAGGATCATTTAATTCTTAAAAAAATCTAAAGCCTTCTGCTGCGTATAACATTTAAAGAAATTTACTATTATTATTATTACTTGAGACAGAGTCTTGCTCTGTCTTCAGGCTGGTGTTTGGTGGCACGATCTTGGTTCCCTGTAACCTCCATCTCCTGGGTAAAAGCAATTCCCCTGCCTCAGCCTCCCGATCACCAGTTCCACAAACACCAGGCAATGTGCTAAGTATACATAAGAAGTAATGTTTGTTACACAGTAAATGTTTGTTACACAGTAAATGTTTGTTACACAACTGATCAATGGAATTAATGTACACCCAGACTGTGTACAACATTTTAAATAACATTTTTGGAGTCTTATGTCTTTTGGGGGAAGATTTATTTGTATATTTGTATATTATAACATTTAGATCCTTAATATATCTGAAATTAATTTGGGTGTATAGTGGTATATAACAACACATTGAATTGTCACTTCAAACAAATAAACAAATTTCCTAATACTACATATTGAGTCGTTCATAAATGCCTACTTATTGGGAAGGAAATCTCTAGCATATACATAATTTCCATGTCTCTGTTTCTATATTCTATTCAGTCTGTATTCATGCTAGTATAAAAATATTTTAATATTGTAGTGTTAAAGAAAAAATTTTTAGAGATGGGATCTCACTATGTTGCCCAGGCTGGTCTCAAACTCCTGGGCTCAAGGCATCCTCTGCCTCAGCCTCCTAAGTAGCTGGGACCACAGGGGTGCACCATCCTGCCTGACTTAAAGTAAATGTTGATATCTGGCAGCTCCTCAGTTCCCTGAATGCCTTGACTGCTCCAGCCTATACCCAATCCAAACACCTTCACTTCATCTCCACATCTACCCATCTTGACATTCCACTCAAGCAGGGGATGCCTGTCTCAGCACCAAGTTTAAATGGAAAAGACTAAAGAGTTTTTTGGTTGATCACAATTTTGCTACCTACAGTGTGGTAGCTGAAACCCAAGAAAACATTAGGCTATATGGTTAGAAGAATCATGTTCAGAGAATGATAAATGATGGTCACAGAACCATCTATCAGAACACACCTGGAGGCGGGACGAGATGGCTCACACCTGTAATCCCAGCACTTTAGGAGGCTGAGGCAGGCAGATCACTTGAGGTCAGGAGTTCCAGACCAGCCTGGCCAACATGGCGAGACCCTCGTCTCTACTAAAAATACAAAAATTAGCTGGGCATGGTGGTGGGTGCCTGGAATCCCAGCTACTCAGGAGGCTGAGGCAGGATAATTGCTTGAACCCAGAAGATGGAGGTTGCAGTGAGCCTAGCTCATGCCACTCCACCTCAGCCTGGGTGGCAGAATGAGACTCTGTCAAAAAAAAAAAAAAAATTCACATCTGGGGTGCTAGGCTCTGGGCTGGGCACCCCCTGGGGCAGGAGCATTTTCAATTTTCAGACTACAATGTGACCAGAGGACGTTAGATTCCGAACCACATGAGGGAAACAGGGAAGGGTGTTTGGTCCTGAGAGGAGAGGACCCAGGAACTCCCGGTGATTGTCTTCAAGTTTAAAGAGGGGCTGGGCGAAACGATCTTGTCTAGAAGGAAAAAAACAAGGGGGTGGAGGAGTTAAAGAAAGTTAGCCCTCAGCTCTGTGTTGAGGGGCATTTTCTAGAAAAAATAACATTCTCAAAACAAAATCCATGACTTCAGAGGTCATGGATGCCTGTTATCAAAAATACGTAAGAAGAAGCTGTGTGCTGCAGAAATGATTCTGTTTGGGTCGGAAGATGAACTTGGTGCCTCTGTGGATCTTTTCCATTTCCTTAAATTCACTTTCCCTTCCTTGAAACTTTTCAGCTCATGGTGTTCGCACCCTCTGCTAAATGATTATGGAACCTCTAGCCTGCACCTGACATTCATCTTGCAATGTTTCTTGAGCTGATTTTTCTCTTACATTGTTACTTAAATTTCTACACTTGTCTCCCTTGACGGCAGGAACTTTTCCTTGAAAGCCTTCCCCCATGACCCTGTTTCACAGCACCCCCCTTCCTTGCATTTAAAATAGCTTGAGATATATATATATATATATATGTTTTTTTTGTTGTTCAGCAATGTGCTGACTAAAGTGCTGCTCATCCAAACTGTAGTCACCGAGAAATTCACAATGTGTTTTTTCAGAGTTCTGTTTCAGAAATGGCTACCATCTTGATGTCTCTTAAACTTTTATTCTCATTCATTTTCCCTTCTCCATTTCCTTTTCCGTTATTTTTTTCTATAAATTTTTGTCTTCTTTTTAGAGATGGGGTCTTGCTATGTTGCCCAGGCTGGAGTGCAGTGGCTATTCACAGGTGTGATCCCACTACTGATTAGCATGAGAGTTTTGACCTGCTTCATTTCCCACCTGGGTGGGTTCACCCATCCTTAGGCAACCTGGTGGTCCCCTACTCCCAGGAGGTCACATCGATGCTGAACTTAGTGTGGACATCCGATTGGCACAGTGCACTACAGCCCAGAAGTCCTGGACTCAAGCCATCCTCCCACCCCGCTAGTAGCTGGGACTACAGGCACGTGCCATCATGCCTGGCTACTTTTCCATTATTTTTAAAGGATAGAACAGTCTTTTGCTGAAATTAAGCCCCTTTTTTGTGGTCAGAATATAGACAGGAGGGGAACAGATGGCTCAGTTTTGAGGAGAAAATTCCAGGCTGCTGAGGCTTAATAAAGCAAATAAAGGGTAATTTATCAAAGACTTAGAAAGTCACAGGGCATTTGAGGTTGTTTAAAGCCCCACTCACTGCCCTTGCTAACTGCTCCCCTGCTAGCTCTCCCTGAGCCCCTCCAGCCTTCAGAAGAATATTTATGAGGTTGCCAGGCTGCCACCAACGGAGCCACTGGGAGGCTGTGGCTCTCCCAAGCACATGTGCAAGGCTGCACTGGCTAAAGGCTGGGTGCCATTGTCTTTCAGCAAATAGCCTTGGCTTTGAGCACCTACCTGGCTGCAATCCCAGGACCCCTGCTATGGGAGCTAAACAAACAGTGTAACGGAGCATTGGAGTCTTTATTTCACAGGAGGGGGAATGCCTTGTTCGGATTCTCATTTCTTTGTTTTCCTCCTGAAAAACTCAGCTTGATGCTTCCTGCATCTGCTCTGTTGTGTTAGGATGTGTGTCCAAAATCCCTTTTTATTCTGTTCCTGACTTTCACTGAATAGAAAGCTTGCAAAATGGCCCATCTGCCTCTTTCAGACCTGGGCCACAAAGGTGACCTCTGTCAGCCACAAAGACATATCTCTTGGTCACACCCTTGGGCTATCTTTACCGCCATAGTAACCCTACACAGAAATGTCACCTGGACTGTCAAGAGAAAATGCTGTTTGTGCTTTTGTTTTCTTATGTTCTGGAGAGAAGTGTAAAATGGACAGGATTCACTACAGAAATACCCAAGGGGCAGGCAGGCCCCCTGGAGCGCAGGATGGCTGAAGCAATGCAGAGAGAACCCGAAGTGGGATAGAGGGAAAGTCATTAGCCACATGAGGCACTGACTTCATCTAGTCTCTTTGGGTTTTCAGGGATACAAGGTAATGCTAGGCCAGGCGCAGAGGCTCAGGCCTGTAATCCTGCAATTTGGGAGGCCAAGATGAGCGGGTCATCTGAGGTAAGGAGTTCGAGACCAGCCTGACTAATTCGGTGAAACTCCGTCTTTACTAAAAAATACAAAAATTAGCCAGGTGTGGTGGTGTGCACCTGTAGTCCCAGCTACTTGGGAGGCTGAGGCAGAAGAATTGCTTGAACCAGGGAGACGGGGGTTACAGTGAGCCAAGATCACGCCACTGCACTCCAGCCTGGGCAACAGAGTGAGATTTCATCTTTAAAAAATTTTAAAAAAAGGTAATGTTATATTCTGAGTTGCAACCAGAAGCCCTGTGGACTGGGTAGGGATTTGGCTTAATTTAGACGCATGAAGACCCAGACTCTGAGCATTCAAACCAGAGCAGCAAACATTCATGGAATTCTTACTACAGTTGAACCTTAAACAGTGTGACTTTTGACTTCCCCAGAACTTAACCATGAACAGCTCACTGTTCAATGGAGGTTTTACTGATAACAGAAACAATCAATTAATACATATTTTGTATGTGATATGTATTACGTACTGTATTCTTAGAATAAAGCTAGAGAAAAGAATATTTACTAAGGAAATCATGAGAGAGAAAATGTATTTTATTTATTTATTTATTTTCAGACGGAGTTTTGCTCTGTAGCTTAGGCTGGAGTGCAGTGGTGCGATTTCCACTCACCGCAACCTCCGCCTCCTGGGCTCAAGCTGTTCTAGTGCCTCAGCCTTCTGAGTAGCTGGGATTACAGGCACATGCCACCACACCCAGCTAATTTTTGTATTTTTAGTAGAGATTGGATAGTAGTTATTATTATTATTATTATTTTGAGATGGAGTTTTGCTCTTGTTGCCAAGGCTGGAGTGCAATGACATGATCTCAGTTCACTGCAACTTCTTCCTCCTGGGTTCAAGCGATTCTCCTGCCTCAGCCTCCCAAGTAGCTGGGATTATAGGTATGCGTCACCACGCCCAGCTAATTTTTGTATTTTTAGTAGAGATGGGGTTTTGCCATGTTGGCCAAGCTGGTCTTGAACTCATGACCTCAGGTGATCCACCTGCCTCAGTCTCCCAAAGTGCTGGGATTACAGATGTGAGCCACTGCACCCGACCAGCAGTTATTTTTTAAATTTACTACATAATTTTAAAAGATTCATTATATTTTTTAAATTTACTATATACTTGACCTATTCATTATGTTTTTTTTTTTTTTGTCTGCCTTTTTTCCCCCCAACTAGAAGGTAAATCTTCTAGGGCAGGGATCTTGTATAGTTGGTTTCCCGCTTTCCTAGAAAAGTGCCTGACATGCAATATATCCCCAACAAATGCTTGTTGAGTTAATAAGTAGCAATAGTTCAGATAAGCTATAAGGGACTGAATTAAAACTATGATATGGAAAGGAAAAGGAGAAAGACTTCAGATATAGTCATAAGATTTCTCAATTACTCAAAAGTGCTGGGTGAGAGAAAGGGAATGGTGTGGAATGAATGTCAGGCTCGGGTGATTAACTGGGACAGAGGACAACTGGTATGGAGGACAGGGAAGATAATGGCGAGCTCTGTCCAGGACATTTTTAGATGGACTTGGCTTTGGAATACTCAAGTGGAGATTCCGCAGGCAGTTAGAATTCAATCTTTAAGCTCACTAGAGATCAGAACAGATGCTGTACAATCAGAAGTCATCAGCAAATTGACTTGCAAATAAGCTACTGGCACCCTAACTCAAAGGATTAGATATCAGCAGCCAGCAAGAACTGTACATTCTGTTATATGCACACAGAGAAAAGAGAAGCTCCAGGCATACTCTAGAAGGGATGGCTATATTTGGCTATAATTTCAAACTTTATTCTCCAAGATTGGTTTTTATATGAGATATAAGCCATAACATCCCAAGCCAAAACAAAGATTTTCAAAAATTAAGGGTAAACTATTCGTGGGGTGATTACATTTTGTTCAACTGAAAAGTACTAAACACACACACACACACACACACACACGAACTTAATTATGTTGTTTATCTCAGATAATCGCCTAAATGTTGGTGAAAGGGCAAAATATGATTTTTCCCTCTAAACTAAAACACAACATTTTCCAACCCCCCTCCCCACCCAACCCCACAGATTTTTAAACAGCAATCTATAGATTTTTAAAAGGCATTGTATGGAGGCAGGTAATATTATCTCACTTTACAGAGGGGCCAGTTCACAAAAAGGTTAAGGTGATTCCCAAGGGTTGTATAGAGTCAGAGGGCGACTCCTGGAACAAATCTTCAAAATCTTGGATCTCATGCCCAGGGTCCCCAAACTGAGGTCATCCTTCTGGTCACAAGGGCTTAGGCAGATTTATGAGATAAGCAGAAAAGTCACAGCAGTAATGTTAGACTTCATGGTTTGAATGCCAATAGCTCGCTCTTTCTCTGGTATCTAAAAATTCGTCTCCTTTAATTTCTGCCTATTTTTTTTTTTTAAGCCTGGATGCTTTACAGCCTAAACTTGCTTTTTTGTCTGCATCTTCTGGCCCTGAAGCTTGCTGACCCAGAGATGGGGGAGGGGTTGTAGGGGTTTCCTTCTTTCTCTGTGGTGGGAAAGGGCCCCTGATTTTGTCTCATGACACAAAGAAGTGGCATCAAAATCCAGAAACTTGAAATTCTGTGTAAGACTCTGTGCTAAAGATCCCAATGAGGCTGGAAACACTACCCCTGGTTTCTTGTTCTGCAAAAGGAGAAAGCTGGGCTTCATCCTTCTAGGTTATTTTTTGCTCCGTAGGTCCATAACTCTATGTTAAGTGAATAAGTCCATTTGAATGGTAGCATCAACATGTAGCCAATTCCATTCAAATCAACAAAAATGAATAAAAGGTTATATGTCTGTGGTATTTTTGTTCACCAGAATTCTGGGGGCCCCATTTGCCTCCTCAACAGACGAACAGTGTGAGCTGGGGGTCAGGGTGCGGGGGTGATGGCAGAGCCAGCATGCAGTGGGGAAAATGAGACAGGCTGTATAATACATGATGGGGTTTTTCCCTGTGACACCTCGGATCTTCAGTTAAGCACAAAACCCGGTGAGCATTGGAATGAGCATTAAAGAATGAAGTGGACAGAGATGAGAGACACTCCAAAAAAGAGGTATATTGTTAGCCAAGGCCCAGAGTTGAAAAAGCATGGCAGGAATCAGGCCACTGAGGCTGTGGGTGAGATTCAGAGAAGAGAAAACTGATTTAGAGAAGAGTTTGTGCTTAATTCCATAAGTGATGGTAGCCCGCTGAAGATGCAGGGGCATGGGAATGTGGTGATCTGAACTGGACATTGGGTAAAGTAAGTGGACATACCTTTGCAGGATAGGTTGGACAGAGGCAGGGACGAGAGTCAGTTAAGGTCAACTGCAATGATCTAGGCAAGAAGAAAAAGACGGTCTGAACAGGGGAGGTGTTACTGGGCATGAGAGCAGATGGATGTGAGGGGTCTGAAAGAGGAAGCATCTGCAGGAGTTGGAGACCATCATCATCTGGGGAGGCCAAGGAAGAGTGAGAAATCCAAGTGAGTCCAAAGTGTCCAGTCTGAGAGGTAGGGAGGGTGCGGTAGCCTCAACCCTGAGGGAAAACCATGAGGGAGAACCTATTTGGAATATTCAAACTATAAGGAACAATCAAGTGAAGCCAACTGAGGAAGACCTTTGAAAAGGAACAGTTCTGGCCCAGCGTGGTGGCTCACGCCTGTAATCCCAGCACTTTGGGAGGCTGAGGTGGACCAATCTCTTGAGGTCAGGAGTTTGAGACTAGCCTGGCCAACATCAATAAAACCCCGTCTCTACTAAAAATACAAAAATCAGCTGGGCGTGGTGGTACATGCCTGTAGTCCCAGTTACTCTGGAGGCTGAGGCAGGAGAATCACTTGACCCTGGGAGGCAGAGGTTGCAGTGAGCTGAGATTGCTCCACTGCACTTTAGCTTGGGTGACAGAGTGAGAGTCCGTCTCAAAAAAGAAAAAAGAAAAGAAAAAAACAGGAGAAAAAAGAACAGTTATGAGACAGCAGATCCCTTTGTTCTTCTCTTTTTGGTTCTATGCAGTGTTCAAATACCAGTGACTTTCTGGCTTAGTTCCTTCTGTTTAAGGAAGGATACCAGAATTGGAACTAGCACTTAGTAGCTCCCAAAGATTCTTTCCATCTAGGAACCAATTTTGAGGCTCTCAGGAGATTTGATTTTCTCTGTTCAGCTCCAAGGATCCTCTAATTAAAGAAAAAGCTGAAATGCAGCCTAGAGATTAGGTAATCAAAGCATGTTAAAGAAGCCATTGATTCAGAATCTCTCAGAAAAACAAATCTGCTGAGCAGAAATCTCACTTTGCAAACAGAGTCCTTCAGGTAGGAATCCAAGCGGAGAAAAAGGCTGTGTACGGATGTTTCAGGATTATACACGAGCTCTCTTTCTAAAGTCCCTGATCCAGAAAATCAGCCCCAGCGCCAATAGCACAGAAAAAAAAATTGCCCTTCCAGCACTCTGGCTCCCAGTGGCAAGCAGGGACCAGATGGTCAGGCGTTCAGGGGCCTCTAGCTTTTGCAATTACAATGGAGAAAATAGTTTCCAGGGCAGACCCGGGTCAGGGCAGAGCTGTGTCATCAGTGTTTTGCTGCAGGTTAGCTCTTTGCTGCAGATTAGCTTATTGTCTCTGTTATCTTTTTTTTTTTTTGAGATGGAGTCTCACTTTGTCACCCAGGCTGTAGTGCAGTGGTGCCATCTCAGCTCACTGCAACCTCTGCCTCCTGGGTTCAAGTGACTCTCCTGCCTCAATCTCCATAGTAGCTGGGATTATAGACATGAGCCACCATGCCTGGCTAATTTTTGTATTTTTAGTAGAGATGGGGTTTCACCATTTTGGCAAGACGGGTCTTGAGCTCAAATTATTCATTTTCTTCTTTTATCGGTCTTACTTTTGGTTTTATATCTAAGAACTGGTCATCAGCCCTAGATTCTGAGGCTTTTCTCCTATGTTTTCAAATTAAACAAGCAGACATACAAACAAGCATAAGACTTTCAGCACAGAAAAACTGTGAGCACAATGCCTAAGCAATGAGGCAGATTTTCCCAAATGTGCATTCTTTCTGCAGTGTATTAATTTTTATATAAGGTATGAGAGTTACATAATAGGAGTCATGGGAAGTTGGTGTCTGACGGATACAGAGTTTCAGTTCAGGAAGATGTAAAAGTTCTGGAGGTAAATGGTGGTGCTGGCTGCCCAATGGTGTGGCCGTGCTCAATGCCACAGAACTGCACACTTAAAATTAGTTAAAATGATCAATTGTATGTTATATAGATTTAACCACCATTTAAAAAATCAATTGTCCCTACATGTGTGGGTCTATTTCTGGATTTCTATTCTGTTTCATTTGTCTATTTTCTGTCCTTATGCTAATACCATACTCTCTTGATTCCTGTATAAACAAGTATTTGTGCTGGGCGAGGTGGCTCACGTCTGTAATCCCAACATTTTGGGAGGCCAAGGTGGGTGGATCACAAGGTCAGGAGATTCGAGACCAGCTTGGCCAACATGGTGAAACTCCATCTCTACTAAAAATACACAAATTAGCCAGGCATGGTGGCAGGTGCCTGTAATCCCAGCTACTTGGGAGGCTGAGGCAGGAGAATCACTTGAACTCAGGAGGCAGAGGTTGCAGTGAGCCGAGATTGTGCCACTGCACAGTCTTTGTTGCATGGGCAATAAAGCAAAACTCCATCTCAAAAACAAACAAACAAACAAAAATAAACAAGTATTTGTATAAAACAAGTATTACCTTATTTGTAGTACATACTGAAGTCAGATAATATGAATATTTTAACATGTACTTATTTCATGATATTTTTGTCTTTCTAGGTCTTTCAAATTTTCACATGCAATTTAAAATCAACTTGTTAATATCTACCATAAAAATCTTGTTGAGATTTTGATTGAACTTGTGATGTACCTTTGATCAGCTTGGCAAGGATTGACATCTTGACAATATTGAGTCTTCCAAACATGATATATTGCTTCATTTATTAGGCCTTGTTTAATTTTTCTCAGCAATGTTTTGGTTTTCAGCATAATGATACAACTCTTGTTAAATTTATTCCTAAACATTTTTGCTTTGGTGCTATTGTGAATGAAATAGCTATTTTCCAATTGTTTGCTACTATTTGTATTTAGAAATACAAATGACTTTTGTATATTCTCCTTGTATCCCTCAACCTTATTAAATACACTAACTAGTTGTTTTATTGATTTCTTGAGGTTTTATTCACAAATAATATTGTCTGTCATTATAATTGTCTTATTTTTCCTTTACAATTTTTGTGACTTTTATTTCTTTTCTGACTTCATTGCATAGACTTCTAATAAAACCTTGCATAGAAGAGGTGCTAGCAGACATCCTTGTCTTTTATCTTAGGGAGAAAGTATTCAGTATGTAACCATTAAGTATGATGTTATCACCATGCTTTCTTTAATAATATCCTTTATGATCTTGAGGAAATTTCCTTCTATTCCTGATTTGCTGAGAGTTTTGATCATAAATGGACGTTGATTTTTGTCAAATACTTTTTCCGCATTTATGGGGAGGGCCATATGGTTTTGCTCTTTGATGGTGAATTACATCGATTTTCAAAGGCTGTCACAAGCATATTTACTAAAAGTTCTTTTCACTCTCAAAAGTGCTCCATATTTTATAACAACTTATACAGTTACTTCTTCTAGATTCCCATTTCAGTTTTACACAACCACGGAGACTCTTCCAATTTGCAGCTTTAAGAATCTGCTACTCCTGGTAACTTGGATTTGCTTGGCTCCATCAGAAAGCCTAAGAGTAAGAGGCTTCCCTGGTACTAGCGTGTAGGCTAGAAACTTGGGAACCTAAAGGATTTCTTACCTGGTGAGATATTTTCTGATATTTTTTAAAAACAGAGTTCTAAATCTTTCCTAGCTCTCCAAGTGCCACCCCCTGGGTGGTGTTTAGGCCCACAGGGAAAATCCAGCGTGTGGACCCCTGAAGGGAGTTAGTATTCATCCTTTGTTTACCCATTGCTCCCCACCCTGTACATCAAAAAGCCAGATCTTCAACAATTGCAGCCTCCTGGAGATTTAAAGCTAAAGTGAAAATGTTAAGTGGTAAAAGAATGGCCTTTTATATTTATATAATCAGTAAATATATGTACACATATATTTTGTTTTATAGCTTTAGGAGATACAAGTACAGTTTTGTGACATGGATATACTATATAGTGGTAAAGTCAGGACTTTCAGTATAAACATTACCCAAATAGTGTACACTGTCCTTATTAGATAATTTCTCATCCCTCAGCCCCCGCCCACCCTCCTACCTTTCTGAGTTTCCAATGTCTATTATTCCACTTTCTATGTCCACATGTTCATTTGGCTCCTACTTATAAGTGAGAACATGGGGTGTTCGGCTTTCTGTTTCTGATCTGTTTCATGTAAGATAATGGCCTCTAGTTTCGTCCACACAAATATATTTAAACGAATACTCCAAACCTGGAGTGAGAAGTGTCTCCTGGGAGTTTTCACTGCAGCCTGGGGGCACTTCAGCGGAGAAGTCAAAGTCTTTGAGAATTCCTATTAAACACTACCTAAAATAAACATGAACAGGAGCTGATTTCATTGAGTAAAGGTAGATGGCATTTTCGTAGCATCTTTAAATGAAATCTTCCATAGGCTGGGATTTCAGAGACCTGGTTTTTAATTTTAGCTTTGTCTTGAACTCTGTGTGTAATCTGAGGCAAGCTATGCCGCATACACTACTGCCACTACCACTACTACTACTAACTGAATATTTATATAGAACTATGCCAGATATTTCACATATATTATTTCACTCTTATAAAAAGGGAAAGATTGGCTGAGCATGGTGGCTCGTGCCTGTAGTCTCAACATTTTGGGATGCTAAGTTAGGAGAATCACTTAGTCCTAGAGTTTGAGGCCAGCCTGGACAACATAGTGGGACCCCATTTGTACTATTTTTTTAAATAACAAAAAAATGAAAAAAGAAACTCAAGAGTAGAGACAAGAAATATTCAAAAATAATAATACCTGTCACTGTGAAAAAGACTTGTCACCAAGTATCTCATTGAAAATTCACAACTTCCCTAGGAGGTGGGTTCTATCACCCCAGGAATGTGAGACTCAAACAGACTACCAAGGTCAGGCAGCTGGCAGATGGCAGAGCTGAAATTCAAATCCAGGCAATCCAACCCTAAAATGCTTGTTTTAATTGTAATGCTGAACTACGCCTGTCCTAACATGGAAGGTAAATAGGCAGAAAAATAGACAGCTTTTCAGAGGATCATGATTACAAGGACAGAAGAACAGTCTAGTACTCACATTACTTTAACCATTAACCTCACAGCTACCGTTTTTGAGTGCTTATCTACAAAAATTTTTTCCTAAAGCATTTTTCACACATTTCTTTTTTAACCCATGGAACAGCTTTTTGCCATCATCTGGCCTCAGATCTGCAGTTCTGTGGCAGTGCCTCCGTGTCATCTCTGCCACCTTGGTGTGAATGCCCCTTTTCAGGCTCAGCCACTTCAGACTCTGCAGGTTTCCCTGCTTTGCTCACTGCTGAGTTTCCTGGAACCCACTCCCTTCATGGAAAACAATCCAATCCTTGGCCCCAGGACACCTGACCTGTTTATTGGCCAACTCCCAGCCCTCATCAACTATTGTTAGAGAATAGGATTAGACAGCTGGCCCTACATCCACAGGAGCACCTGATGCAATGTTTTTAAACCTGGACTAGGCCACCTGAACAATTTGCAACTAACTTGTTTTCCTCCTACACCAGCTTTAAAATGGAATCCAGTGAAAGGCAGACTTAGGGTCTCTACCAGATAGAACAGCAGCCAACGCAAGGCAAAGAGAGCAGAATGCACAAAAATTATATCATGCATTACGGGGCAGGACAAGAAAGCCAGGAGCCACGTGGAGGGAGGGTCAGAATCTGAGGGTTAAACGATTAAACCTAAACATTTTAAATTTTTAATTTTTAAATTTTTAATTTTAATTTTAAATTTTTAATTTAAAATTCAGGTCTTGCGTTGGAGTCTTGACTAATTTAGTTTTGTATCAGTCAAGGTCATGTGAGCACCCAGCGCCTGAAGCATGGACAGGCAGGAACCCAGGGCAGCGGTTGTGACTGGGGAGCAACCTCATGTTTTTAAATTAACCGCTTCCCTCAGTGGGTGGCAAAATAAAAGAGAACATGAAGTCACTCAGTGTGCACCGAGATGGAGAACTCTTGGGCTTGGATTTTAGCACCATTTTGTCCCTGATATAAAGTGTACGATCTTGCCGCAATGTGTGATTCTGAATCCTTGGAGGTCCCTGAATTGTCTATGAACTAAAGATGTGAGTAGAATATTATTTTCAAAGCAGATAACATTATGATTTCTGCATATTCTTTCAGGATTCTTCAGTCTCTGGTCCTCCAAGCAGACTTCCTGAGTCTTATTTGCAGAGGGAATTGTCTCTAGATGTTTGTGGATTCCTTGTGAGCCAATGGCACTGAAACAGCATGAGAAACTACTCCTGGGACTTAGTCATCTTTAGACCCAGAGCCCATGGAAATGTCTGTCTTCCTGGGGCTTGAAGGGGTCGAGGGATGAATACCAGACCCACCCCTATCCTCTGGGCAGAAGCTGATTATTTCCCACAGTCTCCTGGCCCAGACACAACGTCTTTAGAACAGAGCCAGGAATGTTTCCTGGAGTTTAATGCCGCCCGGGGGTCATGGGAGCGACGTTGCACAATGATTAATGACAGGGAACGCTTAGTCAGGATTATGTTTAATTTATACTTAGGTGTTGGCAATTGCTCGTAGACAATTATTTCTCCAGGATGTCTTCTGATTCCCTCTGAGCTGTATGACTATCACTGTTAGATGTGTATTTGGGATCCCAGAACTTCATGAATAGCTAATGGAAGACCCAGGATTGCCAGCATGTTCCTATCTAGCACCTGTCTCCCATTGTTCCATATTTATCTCTACTATATTTCCTCAAACGATCATACTTTCTTCCATTTATAGATCTGTTCGGCTAGTTGCATACTGCCAGAAAAAAGAGAGAGAGAAAAAACAGAACAAAGGGAAAAAATGAGTATCCTTATATTCTGGGGTATTTGCATTCCAAAGTCCATGAAATAAGGCGTATAATTCTGTTACTTTATTTTAAATAGCCATACTTAATCTGATTCTTTGACAATTTTTGACTCAGCTCAAAATACAGATACTCATCTCAATCTCTTATATTTAAATTTTGATGTAAAATCTGAATCTCTCAGATTTGTTTTTTTAGAGAAAATGAGGTTTCATGTGATTTCCTGAGGAAACTGGAAATTTAACTACTTCAGTAAATAAGAAGCAAAAAAAACAAAAATTGCATCATGATCGTAGGAAGGGAGAATCACTCTGACATGGTCATATTGCCTTGGTGGGCTGAAATCTGGAGATCTCTATGAAAATAGCTGATGAACACTTGTTTCTGTTGCTTCATCAGGTTTCACTACTATGATGTTACTATTCTCAGGTGAGAAGCCTAGGTTAGCCTCCTGTGGCTTGGTTCCTACTGAGCATGTTGGGGAGAACCTGATTTCCACATTCATGTGGGTCAATTGGCTATGTGAGCTCCAGCTTCTTCTCGATGCTGCGGTCAAACAATGACCACAACAAGAATTTAGTCACAGTAATCCTCTCTTTTATCTACACGATCTCATGTCATCATTTTATTCTTTTAATATAATGAGGGTAATTTGGTATCAAGCTATAGTTGAACTGTTTCCTTCTCCTTTTTCAACTAACTTCTCAGTTGAGGGAAAAAAATCAGTTTCCAGACATGTAAATTAAATTAATCTTACCGTCTTCTCAGACGTTAGGCTTGATCCGAAGCCCACCAACATGTGTGCCATATCCTGGGAAAATAAGACCAAATCTGTCTTTTAAAAATGATTTTGAGTGCCTGGGTGGGTATGGTGGCTCACACCTGCAATTGCAACACGTTGAGGGGCCAGGGTGGGCAAACTGCTTGATCCCACAAATTTGAGACCAGCCTGGGCAACATGGTGCGACCTCGTCTCTACAAAAAATACAAAAATTAGCTGGGAGTGGTGGCACATGCCTGTAGTCCCAGCTACTTGAGAAGCTGAGATGGAAGGATCGCCTGAGCCTGGAGAGGTAGAGGCTACAGTTAGTGGTGATGGCACCACTGTACTCCAGCCTGGGGGACAGAATGAGACCCTATGTAAAAAATAAAATAGTTATGGTTATTTTATACTTGAGAAGTGTTTGTTGTCAACATAGCATCTTACCTATGAAATATGACCCAATCTTATTATTGAAACTGAAACTTGTGGATTAATTTTAATTAACATCCCTTTTTAAGTATCTAGTGCTATGAAAAGGTAGACATTGGCTGGTGTAGGAAGGTGGAATGAGTCTTGATTGTCTTCACAAACTGACAACAGCAGGCAGGGAATCCAGGGTACATAGGACAGAATGGAGTTTGCCAAGACACTTGAAAAACAACTGGTTTTTGTATATTTCTTTTAACTGTGACTTTGTGAAACATATTTGGGTGATTTAGTTAACCTCACTAAGCCTCACTTATTCAGTTGTAAAAGGAAAAAAATAATTGAAACGAATCCATTGCTTTATTGTGAGGATTAAAGCAGAGGCGGCATGGGCTGGGCACTAATAAACAATAAATATTAGCCTTTTTTTTTTTTTAAATGAGGGCCGAACAATTAGAGCCTCAAGTGTCACATTCAGTGTGATTCAAGTCATACCCTCTCACTTGAAGTCGAGGGTCACAGGCTTTTATTCCAAAACTTCTGTAAAGTCCCGTCGTACTGAAGTCAAAGGATTAAAGAGTTTCCAAAATATTTGGACCCTCTTAAAATGATTCAGGGTGAGCCTTCTACTGAGCCCTGATAAAGAAAATCAAACATAAGTTAAGAATCGACCCATCACAGTTAAAGCGTACTTGCTGCTCAATTCTAAGGCATGCTTTTATATATATTTTAGTGTTGGTGGGGGTTTTTATTTGTTTTTTTTATTCCTGAGATGGAGTCTCACTTCCATCACGTAGGCTGGAGTGCCGTGGCATGATCTCCACTCACTACAACCTCTACTTCCTGGGTTCAAGCAATTTTCTTTCCTCAACCTCCCTAGTAGCTGGGATTACAGGTGTGTCACCACACTTGAATAATTTTTGTATTTTTAGTAGAGACTGGATTTTGCCATGTTGGTCAGGCTGGTCTCGAACTCCTGACCTCAGGTGATCCACCCACCTCAGCCTCCCAAAGTGCTAGGATTACAGGCATGAGCCACCACACCTGGTCATATTTTAGTGTTCTATAAATCAGTTTGCTTTAATCAATTTTGCCTTTAATCAATATCTACATGTAATTTAGAGTTTCTCTCTTCTGCCCATCCCCTTCTGAATTGATGGTTTGTCTCAGAATCAATGTTGATGTAAAATTAAGTACAGTGTGGGCATATGTTATTTTTAAAATCCTCTGTGAGTTTCATAATTTCTTTTATAAAAACCATCTTATTCGGTAAGAATTCATGGAATATTGGCATTTATCAGGATGTCTATTTTAATATGGAGTTCATTCTGATGGAAAAGCTTAATTGAATTACACCTCAGGCCCATCTTTGCTTTTAGTTCTCCACAAAAAGCCCACATGAATGAGCCACTTTGTCACTTCTCTTAACCATAGGACTAAAGTCTAGGAGGAAACAACACTTCTGGAATGAAGCCATGCAATCCCTGGAAAGGAACTCAGCATCAACTCAGGCAGCGACCCACCGTGACCCTGTTGGTTGGCCATACGAACACCTGCGAGGCAAACCCCATGATTTTCTCTGGGTTCTGCCTCTGCCAAATATTTTATGCTGGGTCTAAAAAGAATGAGAATGGTTTTCTATGAAGACCAGTGTATAAGGACAGAGCAACATTCCTCAGCTTCAAATATTTATAATTTTCTTCTTCTAGTATTAGCAAATTTTGGCTTTAGATGATACTAATGCATATAGATAAGAGATGTGTTATCAATATAAGCATATTGATGAATATTACATATAATATTTTATAAAATATATTAACTCTAATCTATATGTCTAACAGTAATATAATTTATATCATTAATATTATAGTACAGTAGGCTCTCTGTGTTCATGGGTTCTCCCACCAGCCACAGATTGAAAATGTTTGAAAAAAAGGGATGATTAAATCTGTACTGAAAACATACAAACTTGTCATTATTCCCTGAATAATACATTATAACAACTATTTACATAGCATTTACATTGTATTAAGCATTATAGGTAGTCTAGAGGTGATTTAACATATACAGGAGGATGTGCATAGGATCAATGCAAATACTATGCCATTTTATATCATGGGCTTGAACAAACAAGAATTTGGTATGGAAGTGGGGGCTGGAGTCTACCCTATTGAGGGACAACTGTAATCACATATATTTATTTTTTGGTAATACCACTATCAGCAAATTCTACATCAAACAGAGCAAGATTCGTAGACATTACATAGACAAATGCATATTTGAATTATAGAATGTTGGGCTGGATTGTATAGATCTATAAAGATGCTCTATCATTTATCAATTAAGCAATGTTCAGCTTAGATTTTTGGCTAATTTGAATTTATTTGACTTTGAAAGTGGAAGAAGTTAAAGTTATAATTCAGTGATAAAATAAGAAAGATTATGATATTTGAGAATAGTATTTTTATTCTTCACTGGAATCTCTATACCTGGCAGAATGAGTGGCTAATTTTACAAACAATGCAAAGCCCTGTTAGGAAAGGAAGGAGGCCAGGCCCAATGGTTCACACCTGTAATTCCAGCATTTGAGAGGCTGAGGCAGGTGGATCACTTGAGCGCAGGAGTTCAAGACCAGCCTGGGCAACACAATGAAAACCCATCTCTACAAAAAATATAAAAAGTTAGCCAGGCGTGGTGGAATGTGCATGTAATCACAGCTACCAGGAAGGCTGAGGTGGGAGGATCCCTTGAGCCCAGGAGGTGGAGATTGCAGTGAGCCGAAATCATGCCAATGTTTTCCAGCCTGAGCAACAGACTGAGAACCTATCTCAAAAAAAAAAAAAAAAAAATCAGTTAAAAAAAGAGAACAGAAAGGAGACATCCTTCTTATTCCACCTGGTTAAGATTTTCACCTTGGGGACAGTGCTGTGGATGAGGATAATAAAATTACAGATGTATAAAAATACTCTGATAGAAAAATTAGATGAGAGTGAAAACTAACAAAAGAAAAAGTGCATATGGTCAATTCACATATGAAATATATATAACCTTACTAATAAAGCAATGCAGTAGAAATTACAATTTTAATGTATCATATTTACCTTTCATACACAGATGCAAAAAAATTATTTCCCTTGATGAGCACATGGCAAAATAAACATTCTCATACACTCCAAGCCACTTTTCATTGGAAACTCCACAACTCCACAAAATACATTAAAAGCCTTAAAAATCTTTAAGCCCCACCCAATAAATTCATTTTTAGAAATATACACTAAGAGGAAAAAAGAGATGCATGTTAATTTTATGTTTAATGATAATTACTATAGTATTATTACTTTTAAGAGTCAGAATTGGAGACCTAATGTGTTCCATAAGAGAACAAACAAATTTATGAATATGAAATACTTTAGAGTAATTAAAAATGTTTTCAAATAAATATTTAACAACATGGAAAAATGTTAATGATTAGTGGGAAACTGCAATGTTGTATGAAAAAAGCAGGGAAACTATATTACATATATATTCTATTTCCAATTTATTAAATGGATATATACAGAAGTTTTCCAGTGACCAACATTGTGGTCATATTTTTTAGGGACATAGGAAATGTCACATTGGGTCAGGTTCAGTTTCAAAAGTCAAAGGAGTCTCCAGGCCACATTTCAGGAGGACATAATTGCCCTCCCTAAGGAGGGTTTATTATTAAACCTAAACTTCCAAAGAGTTTAGGTTTAATAATAAGAGCCAGGGCCAGCGTGGTGGCTCACACCTGTAATCCCAGCATTTTGGGAGGCTGAGGCGGGTGGCTCACACCTGTAATCCCAGCATTTTGAGAGGCTGAGGCGGGGGGATCGCCTGAGGTCAGAATTTAGAGACCAACCTGACCAACATGGAGAAACCTCATCTCTACTAAAAATATAAAATTAGCCAGGCATGGTGGCCCATACCTATAATCCCAGCTACTCAGGAGGCTGAGGCAGGAGAATCACTTGAACCTGGGAAGTAGAGGTTGTGGTGGGCTGAGATTGCTCCACTGCACTCCAGCCTGGGCAACAAAAGCAAAACTTCATCTCAAAATAATAATAATATGAGCCACAACAATATTTTATTCATGTGAGGCACTTTACAGTTGACAAAATTTTTCAGATATGTTTTCCCTCTGGATTCTCAAAAGGATCCTTTGAGGTTGCATAATACTATGTCTGTTTTACAGATGAGAAAATAAAAGCTCAAAGAGTTACCCAGGTGGTGAGTGGCAGAGTGTTCACCTTTGACCATTACCCTTCCCTTTTTCATATTGGCTACTTCTTCTAGAAATATGATTCATAAATACCTTCAGGCAATTTTGGAATACATTTCTAACTCTTTTGTATTCTGTCTCTTAAGAAAATGCATTGTTTGCCTTTAGTCTACCCTATGAGCTCTAAAATTCCCTTGCTTCAGTATCCGTGGGTATATTAACATCATAGCTATTTAACGGTCTTATATATAGTTAGACATAGGGGGTAAGAGTGAGCTTATTCAGGCCAACTACCACCAGCAGCAAACACATTTGCAACCAACTTTCCCAGGAAAGGGGGGGGACAGGAAAAACACCATTTAAAGGGACTTCCCTCAGGCCACAGAGAAAATTTCTAGGAGAGCACTGAGAATCAAGAACTATTAGGATGTATCAGCTAAATGAGGTGTCAACAAAAACCAAGCTTGGTCTTGTATGAAGCCCAGAGCTGGCATTTCCCCGCTCTTGGTCATTCTTTTCCTGTGGCTATCTAGGTCAGGCTTCTCAAACATCACCATGGCAGATGCATCATTTGGAGATCTTGCGAAAGTGCAGACTCTGACTCCCTAGGTCTAGGGATGAGATTCTGCATTTCTTACAAAATCCCAGGTGCTGCTGCTGCTGCTGCTGCTGCTGGTGGTGGTCTAGACCACATTTTCAGAAGTGAGGATTTAAACAGTCGGCACGCGGAGAGCTGGGACAAAGCTTCCACTTGATTCTTATTTGTAGGTTGTTTTTCTACAGCTAAGTCAGTGGCAACTCTCACCCCTTTGTTTCTCCATTAGCAATTGTTCTTTTTTGTCTGTTTTTATTATCTATTTAATTTTTAATTTTGGGAGTACATAGTCGGTGGATGTATTTATGAGGAACATGAGATATTTTGATACAGGCATGCAATGTGAAATAAGCATATCAGGATAAATGGGTCATCCGTCACCTCAAGCATGTAACCTTACTTTTTGTTACAAACAATGCAATTATACTCTTAGTTATTTTTAAATGTACAATAAACTGTTTCTGACTGTAGCCACTCTGCTGTGCTATCAGACTAGATATTATTCATTCTATCTAACTATATTTTTGTACCCACTAACCATCTCCACCTCCTTCCCTCCACCACCTCTGGTAACCATCCTCCTACTGTCTATCTCCACGAGTTTGTTTTAATTTTTAGCTCCTGTGAATAAGTGAGAACATGTGAAGTTTGACTTTCTGTGCCTGGCTTATTTAACTTAATATAATGACTTCCAGTTTCACCCATATTGTTGCAAATGACAGAATCTCATTCCTTTTATGGCTGAACAGTACTCCATTC
This sequence comes from Sapajus apella, assembly GCF_009761245.1. NCBI lineage: Eukaryota > Metazoa > Chordata > Mammalia > Primates > Cebidae > Sapajus > Sapajus apella. The sequence goes on along the minus strand of NW_022436961.1, from coordinate 15,145,013 downwards.
TGTATATGGACCACATTTTCTTTATCCATTCATCTGTTGATGAGCTCTCAGGTTGCTGCAATGAACATGAGAGTACAGGTATCTTCTATGTACTGATTTCCTTTATTTTTACTAAATGCCTAGGAGTAAATGCCTAGAGCTGGATCATATGGTAGCTCTATTTTTAGTTTTTGAGGAACCTCAAAACTGTTTTCCATAGTAATTGTACTAATTTACATACCCACCAACAGTGTAGGAGGGTTCCCTTTTCTCCACATCCTCACCAGCATTTGTTATCGTCTGTCTTTTGGATAAAAGCTATCTTACTGGGGTGAGATGATATTATATTGTGGTTTTGATTTGCATTTCTCTGATGATCAATGATGTTGACCACCTTTTCATATACCTGTTTGCTATTCATATGTCTTCTTTTGAAAATATCTATTTAGATCTTTTGACCATTTTAAATTGGATTATTAGATTTGTTTTCTTATAGAATTGTTTGAACTTCTTATATATCTGATTATTAATCCCTGATCAGATGAGTAGTTTGTAAATATTTTCTCTCACTCTTTAGGTTGTCTCTTCGCTTTGTTGATTGTTTCCTTTGCTGTGAAGGTTTTTAACCTGATGTAATCTCATTTGTCCATTTTCTTTCCTTGGTTGCCTGTGCTTATGGGGTACTATGTAAGAAATTTTTGTCAAGGACAATGACCTGCAGAGTTTCCCCAATATTTCCTTTGAGTAGTTTAATACTTTGAAGTCTTATATTTAATTATTTAATACAATTTGACTTGATTTTTGTATATGGAAAGAAAGGTTTAGTTTCATTCTTCTGAATGTAAATATCAAATTTTCCCAGCACTATTTATTAAAGACACTATTTTCTTCCCAATGTAGGTTCTTGACACCTTTGTCAAAAATGAGTTCACTGTCGACACATAGATTTGTTTCTGGTTCTCTGTTCTGTTCCATTGATCTGTGTGTTTTTATGTCAACATCATTCTATTTTAGTTACTATAGCTTTGTAGTATAATTTGAAGTCAGTGTTTTGTTTTGTTTTGCTCAGGATGGCTTTAGCTATGCTGGGTCCTTTGTGATTCCATATATGTTTTAGAACTGTTTTTTGTATTTCTTTGAAAAATGTTATTGGTATTTTTATAGGACCTTGAATCTGTAGATTGCTTTAGTTAGTATAGAAATTTTGACAACATTAATTCTTCCCATCCATGAACATGGAATATCTTTCCATTTTTTGTGTCCTCTTCAATTTCTTTCATTAACATTTTATAGTTTTCATTGCAGAGATTTTTCACCTCTTTGGCTAATTTCTAGGTACTTTGTTTTATTTGTAGCTATTGTAAGTGGGATTACTTTCTTGATTTCTTGTTCAGATTGTTTGGTGTTGGCATACAGACATGCCACTGATTTTTATGTTGATTTTGTATCCTGCAACTTTACTGAATTTATTAGTTCTGATAATTTTTTGGTGAAGTCTTTAGATTTTTTTCAAATATAAGATTATATCATCTACAAACAAGGATAATTTGACTTCTTCCTTTCCAATTTGGATGCCTTTTATTTCATTCTCTTGTCAGATTGCTCTAGCTAGGACTTCCAGCAATTGCTCTGTGTTATGTGAAATTCCTTTATAATGACTCTCGATCTTGGCTCTATATTATAATCACCTGGGATGCTTTTTAAAACTTTGATTCCCGGGTCATACACCAGGAAAAGTAAATCAGAATTCCAGATATTTAGGTGATTCTAATGTGCAGGCAAAGTTAAGAACCACTCACTAGGGGAGCGTACAACAAGCCTGGCTCTGGTCCAGGCTGCCAACGTTTTCTTTCTAAGTCTGGGCCCCTCTTTTGCCTTTAATGTTAACCTGAAAGTCAACCAAAAATAATTGCCTCGGAAGCCTGCTTGCAAAGACAGGTTATCTGCTCTAAAGACAGAGAAAGAAGGTCACTTCAAGGAGACTCTACTAGAGAAAGGTCAATACAGGAGCTAGAGACTACATTTTTCCTTGATTTTTCTGATGTGGAATTATATCATAAATTCGTTCACAATTTTACCTTTCACTTTTGTGTCTTATGAACCTATTCTGTGAATCATTTCTGAAGAAATTATGATTTTTCTTCTTCAAGAATATGCAAACACTTTAAGAAAAATATTCAGCTAATAACCAGGTAATTAAATAATCACAGGTACCCAGGGAGCTTATAGGTACCTATGGAGCTGGCAGCACTCAGAGAAAAAGGTTCAGACAGATGAACCACTAAGAAGAGAGAAAACTTTTCCCTAGGAAATTGAAAATGAGCATTCAAGCAAACTAAAACAGCCAGAACTATGTTATTTCTAAAGCAAAATTGAGAAGAGGAAGACCCTAAAATATATATAAAACATGATATTCACCACGGATTCTTAGTTTTCTATCCATATTTTGAAATATCTAATAATTTCCTGATTAGTAGGTGACTAGTGCACACACAAAAAACGAAACAGAAAACGAAAGCTTTTCTCTACAAGCCACTCTGTATATGCTACATATTTAAGTGACTATAATTTATTTAAAACTTTTATTCTTATGACCCCCCCCTCCAATTTTTTAATAATAACCTCATGATTTAGTCGGCTAGAGTATTTGTGCTCACTCAACAGGAAGAAAAAAACAAGACATCAGTAGGGAAAACAGCCACACCCAGACTGAAAAGAACAGCCGAATCCCTCAGGAAATTAGAGTAGAGTTCAAAGTTCTGAGAAAATGTATTGTTCAGCCTACTAAGCATCCTGAGCAAGGATATTCACTTGATCCTGAACATTGAGTTTTCAGAAAGGCTCCAGAGTTATCCATTCACTCATCCATTCATTCATCCAACAAGTATTTATTGAGAACCTAATATGTTCCAGGCACTATTCCTAGGGGCAAAATATAAAAGTCATGGCCCTTGTCCTCAAGAGTTTAGATGCTAATGGGAGAAGCCAATTTATAAATAAAGACAACAGGTAGAGCAGAGAAGAACTCAGGCTCAGGAGTCAGACAGATGGATATTTGAATCCCAGCTGTGCCATTTTCTCAGCTGTATGTTCACAGGTTATTTACAGCCTCAGTGTCTGCATCCATAGAATCCAGATAATAGTACCTATGTCAGAGAGTTGCCGCACAGGCTAAATGAAATCTTCCATGTAAAGCCACTTAGCCCAATACTGGCCATTTACTAAACAAGCCAGGAATGTGAGGCACGTGTGCGGTTCAGTGGTCGCACACAGAGAGAGGAGTGATTAATGTGGCTGGGGGACAGAGGCACTACTGTTTCAGGACTTTATGAATATAAATAATACTGTGTTGAAAACAGCTCGCCAACTACGAGGGCTGGGAGGGAATGTCTTAAGTAGCTCTGTAGTCACAGAGCATTCAACTTATAGAAGACAGGGATACCTAATTATCACTGGGGCTGAAATAGAGGGAATCTTGATTAGTCTCAGTGTGTGCAACGCATCTTCTTTCCAACTCTCCTTTTGAACCTTTATATCTTGATAGTTTGTACTTCCTGTACACCTATGTCTTCAGTTAGAAGATGAATTTCATAATAAAGCTTCCATGGCAGTGTTGTTGCTGTCAAATAAGATGACATTTGTGAAATGCTGAACACTAAAGTATTGTACAAAATACACGAATGCACTAATTATGCCAGACAAGACAAAGTATTGTCTCCAAGAAGCACGCCAGGCAATCCTGATGACAACAGCCACAAAAGCCTCTCTAGAGCTATTCAGCTGCCCTCTGCTCTTCCCTGTCCCCAGCTACTCACCCCATTCCAGCCTGAGTTTAGAAAACCATCTAAAGGAACCTGAGCACAGGGCTCCCCTCTAAGGGAACCTAAGCACAGTTGATGAAGGAAGGCACTGAGAATAATAAGAAAGTTGGGTATGAAAGGATGAGTTAGGAAAATTCCATGGACTGGTCAGAAGTTAGAACATGCTTAGGAACCAAGGACCCGTCCCCCCAGAGAGAAAGGGAAGCCTGAAAGGAATGAGTGGCATCTCCACTCACCTCCCGGAGGGCAGGTCATAGATTATAAGGTAAGAAATACACTTGCCTGAAAATGAGAAGATGGCAGACACTGAGCCAGAATAACTGTGACCTGGTGGCAATCATGGCATGTCCTAACCAGCCTACTTTTGCCTGGATGACAAATGTCCCCTGATCTGAGCCTGATATTCTGGCCAGTGCATAGACACATAAGAGCTACCCACTTCCTCCCATGATTCTTAACCTTTTCACACACACCCATAATCACTAAAATACTTTTTAAGGCTTTTTTTTCCTCTGATCATTCCCACTTCCCCACTCCCTCCAATGAAATTTTAATATCACAGATATTCAGAACATCTATTTGTAGACGATGACCCTGTAAAGGGAACGGACTATTGCAATATCTAAGCTTTCTTTGCTCCTCAGAGGCTAATTTTCACTCCTTCTCTGGGCAGTGTAACTCCCATTGAGAATGAATGTATTAAATTCCTCTTCTCCTTATGCAAGAGAGACTCCTTCATCTCTAATACTTACAACCATGAACCTTGATAAGGACACCCCATCTCTTGCTGTTAAAACTCAAATCCACAAAGTTGATATTATGTTCATGTACTCTACACCAAAGTTTTCTAAAATTCTGTTAAAATTCAAAATTTTGGAAGAAATTCCTTTAAAAATACCAATAATAGGTACTGTCTATCAATCAAGCACTGGGCTGTATATTTTACACATCACCTCATTAAATCCTCACATCACTCTAAGCATCATTGGTCTGCTTTAAAGATCAGGACTCTAGAGATCAGACAAGTCAATAGCAGAACCAAGGTTATCCTGTTGGTCAGTGGCAGAGACTGGCATAAGTACAGCCTTGTCTGATTCCAAGAGTGTGGGTGGTAAGCACTATGAAACGTGCTGGCATGCAGAAAGTAAGACTCTCACCTTGCTCACCTAGCTTCACTGGGAGTTTGCTTAGGAGCTTAGGAGTTCTGCTTATAAAGAGGTAATAGTTTTTAAAATATCCACATGTGTTTTCATTTACACTTCTGCATGTCTTGCCTTCCTCCCAGGCAGCCTGAGATAAGGAGTTAAGGTGGCATGAAATTTGAATGATTCAACAACCAGTGCTGCACATGTACCAGCCAATCAGAACAGGTCAATCACCAACCAATGAGAATAGACCAGGCCCCAGCCAATCAGAACAGTCCAGGCCTTACCATGGGAGCACAGTTCAGCTGCTTACCTGTTGTTCCAGGTGTCCTCAGGGAGGGGTTGAGCTGCTGGGACATTGAGGAGGCTTGGAACAGCAGCTAGTCATCTACAAATGTGGATGCAGATTTGGTTCTACAAGACCTAGAGGTCCTTCCTGCCTGCCTGCCTGCCTGCCTGCTTTTTTTTCAGTTTCTCTCTTGTTGCCCAGGCTGCATGATTTTCTGTTTTCTCTGATTTGGAATTATATCATAAATTCGTTCACAGCTTTACATTTCTTTTTTGTGTCTTGTGAACCTATTCTGTGAATCATTTCTGAAGAAATTGATGATTTTTCTTCTTCAAGAATATGCAAACACTTTAAGACAAATATTCAGCTAATAATGAGGTAATTAAATAATCACAGGTACCCAGGGAGCTGACAGCACTCAGAGAAAGAGGTTCAAACAGATGAACCACTAAGAAGAGAGAAAACTTTTCCCTAGGAAGTTGAAAATGAGCATTCAAGCAAACTAAAACAGCCCAAACCATGTTATTTCTAAAGCAAAATTGAGAAGAGGAAACCTGAAAATATATATAAATGGTGCCATCTTGGCTCACTGCAACCTCCGCCTCCCAGGTGCAAGTGATTTTCCTGTCTCAGTCTCCCAATTAGCTTGGATTACAGGTGCACGCCACCATGCCCGGCTAATTTTTGGATTTTTAGTAGAGACAGGGTTTCACCATGTTGTCCAGGCTGGTCTCCAATTCCTGATCTCAGGTGATCCGCCTGCCTTGGCCTCCAAAGTGCTAGGATTACAGGTGTGAGCCACCATGCCTGGCCGCTTTCTTTCATAGTGTAGAGGATGTTTCATAGAGACAGGTGTTGCCTTGAGGCACGCGGACAATAAGACGCAGAGGGAGGAAAAGAAGCCCAAAGTCTGCCTGAGGATTTTGGGGAGGAGACAGGAGGAGACACAAAGGGAAAGCAAGGAGAGCAGAAGCCAGAACATCCTTCCCCACTCTACCTTTTACACTTGACCTTGTCAGAAAAGGGGTTATTTAGAAATATCCAAGAATAAAGGGGACTTTCTCTGCTTTCCCTGCCTTATCCGTGGGCACCTCCAAAATGACACAAGAGCCATGGTCAGAAGGAGGCAGTGGAAGGAAGGTAGATAAACAGCTTTGGAGCAGTGCCCCCGCCTCCCTCAACCTAGTATACAGTGGTCCAGAGGGGATCAAAGCCTCCAGTGCCTGAGAACTGGCAGAGGCCTGGCACCAGGACAAAGAAGCTGGTGAAGCAGTAACTTTAAAACGTGTGGATGTTCAGAACCATGGGTGGGAGCTGAAGTGTCTTTTGGAAATAAATGAAGATCAACCATAGGAAAACAGAGCAACCATTTATTTAGAGCTTACTATAACAAGAGAGTCAGCCAGCATCGATTGCAGTTTGGCAGAGACTCGAAGACAGGCAAAAGAGTGGGAGAGCTTCATAGTGGAAAGAAGTGAAGGCCTCAGGTGTGCCCTGATTGAAGGCTGCTGGCATGGGAGGCCGTAGTTGGGCAGACCCAGAGCAGGGCATCCTATGGGATTGGATACGGAGGCATGTTTGGCTTTCTCTAGTGGGTCCTAAATTGGGAGCAGGAATGAAAATGAGGATAAGCTGTGAGTTATTAATCAAGTCCTGGCTATTTAAGGCCAACTGATACAGAAGTGACTTTTTGGTTTTCTGGACTGTTACTAGAGATAGCAATCCGGCCTTCTACAGTTTCAACTTGTTGCAGGCTGGTGGCTGGGCTAATTAGTGTAGATAAGGGGGCTGGTTTCTGGAGCAAGTTGTAGGTCGGTGTTCTGTTTATATATGTGGCCTGGCCATTGTTCATTTGTATCTTCAGTCTCTCCATTTCAGCCCAAATGGCCATACAGGGTCAGTCACATATTAGTGGTCAGGACTTTGGATGAGAAACAATCCAGTCTCTTCCCAGCAGAGTCAGTGAGGATGCAATGGATGTATGTAGATGTAGATCTGGGACCACCCCTCAGCCAAGATACCGACTGTAACGTGGAAGGATGACCTTTTGGAAAGGTAAGCATCATAGCGTTGGCAGAGTTGTTCCAGAGGCTCTTCAGAGGACAGGCCACACTTTCCATGTCCCTGTGCCTCCATTCACCACCCCTTTGAGCCATCTGGGCTCTGCTGTGTTCTTGCCTCATTTAACTCCAAGGAATTACTATGAAGTTTGTCATTGAGCTTTAGTTCAAATCAAGACGTGTTGTTCTCCATGTTTTATTTACATACTATTTACTATGTATTATTATTATAATTATTTTTTAGATTATGGAACAGGTGGTTTTATCTAGTATTAATGTTATGGATCCTTTGCAGAGCTCCTGAAATCACAATGCACAAGATATCATCAGGCTTTTAGCTGGTTTATTTGGTTGATCCTTATGAAATTGCCAATATTCAGTTGTTTTTGTCCTACAAAGTAGGGTTCAATCAAGAAAATGAATGAGTATTCTGAGTTTTACCTCTAAGAACCAACTGGGTGACTAGAAAATGCTTTTTAAAAAATCATGAGGCCAATTTTTAATTGTTTTTATTTAGAAAAACTGCAGATATCTTTGTACAAATATGCAGATGGACACACACACACAAATGGTAGCTAATCCTCTTAATATTTTTTTAAAGTATAGAGGTAGAAACTTTTAAAACATGTCCCTGTCTAATTCAGCAGAGTGGATTAGCTATTACATAGGAACAGTTTTATGAACCATATTTTACTTTATTTCTTCCTTGCTCTACTGTTGATTAGGGAGTTTTTTTTTTTTTTTTTTTTTTTTTTTTTTTTTGACCTCAAAGTGATGCATTTGAATTCTCCTTCAAGGTGGAGCGATAATGAATAAGGTTCAGTTTTACCTCGTCTACAGAGAGTTGGCAAAGGGAAGGCAGAGCAAAGTGAGAAACACAGCTGCTGGCCTGTAAAGAAGCCTATAAACCAATATTAGGTAAACTGCAAGTAGTCACACATTTCTCCCTGGCCGTCAATTAAGCAGAGCCCATCACAACTCCCTGATGTTGAAAAGCGTGTTTGTCATTGATTTTCTAATGTGCTGGTTGAAATCTTGTCAGCCACTGTCAATTTAAAGTACCCTGTAATTACACTTCTTGTAGGAAAGATTCTGATTGTATTTTCTGTGCCAAAACCTTGTCCTAAAATGTATCTCATGATAAGTCGGAAGGGAGGCTGTAGCAATTGTTATCCCAAGAAGTGTGTAAGGCTCCCTGAAGACTTTTTCTTTAATTAATGAATTAGATATTGTATCCCCTGATGGAGGTCATTTCAGTCATCTTTCTTTCCTAATGGAGCAACAGCCTTTCACGTGTGGGACAAGTTCAAGGTCAGGGAGTGTTGTCAGTGGAGTTACTGGAGTCTGAACTCTGAGCTGCCCCACAGGTTACATCACATTTTTTAGGGCAAAGATATAAGGGTCCTCCATCTGGACCATAGAGCTTTGATTCCTCTTGACACAGATTATCTTAGACATCTCAGTCAGCATATATTAGTATTTCTCTTGGCATTTAATTGTAAAACAAAAATAAAATTCTAAGATGTGCACCACCTGCCCCCCACCAACCACCTGAGTGGACCCCTCCTCTCAGCCAAGGGCATTCCAAAAATTAACCTGAAAAAACCTAGTTCAGGACATCATGGGAAGGGGGAGCCAGATATGCCTCATTACAGCCTCCTTCCTTTTGGAATTACTGATAGAACAGACCCTTTAAGTCTGATAAGACACATTTACAATCTATTCTCTGAAGCCTGCAACATGGAGGCTTCCTCTGCATGATGAAACCTTGGTCTCCACAACCCCTTCTCATAACATAATCATAACCCAGACATTCCTTTATTGATCATAACTCTTTCAATCAATTGCCAAGCAGAAAATATTTCAATCTGCCTGTGACCCAGAAGCCCCCACTTCTAGTTGTCCCACCTTTCTGGACCAAACCAATGTCCATCTTACACATATTGATTGATGCCTTGTCTCCCTAAAATGTATAAAAGCAAGCTGTGGCCCAGCCACTTTGGGCACATGTTCTTAGGATCTCCTGAGGGTTGTGTCATGGGCCATGGGTCACTCATATTTGGCTCAGAATAAATTTCTTCAAATATTTTACCAAGTTTGACTTTTTGTTGAGATAATCAAAAACAGGCTTGAGCTCTACCTTACGTTGTTAATTTTTCTTCTTTCTCATATTGTAAATCTAGTGAGAGAAGAAACCATATACTTTACCAGAAAACACCTATTTCAATGCCAACCATAAATAAATATCTGTTGAGTGGTAAGCGGACCTTCGTCTATACAACAAAGAACCCATCCAACTCCAAGAACTGAGTAGAGGCCATAATTAGCACTATTGTTAATGTTACTGATTTGAACCTTAGACTCAAGTTCAGGCATTAAGTGTAATATTCATTTCATAAAGCTGGAGGATTTTGAGGAGCCAGTGGGTGGGGGGGGAAGCTATCCTAGGTATGGACATTGTATAGAAGCACACAGGGACCTTAACCAAGGTAATATGCTTTCAAATGCGAGAGCAAAATCAAGCAGATAATTAATCCAAATAATCTCCTGTATTCTCCCACAGAAAGAAGTTCTAAGGTTCTGGCCATTGGGCATCTCTCCCACTCAATGCCTGCTGTGTGCTGCAAAGCAGACTATGCTCCAGCCTCTTGGCAAGATATCATCTCGTGAATTCTCCAATAATATCACTATAAGGTTTCTGTACACCAAAGAAATGTAAAACCAAAGATATCACAGGAAATGTCAAAAAAACAAAACAAAACAAAAACCCTCACCCCCAGCTTCACCCCTGAGGGCCAAACATTCAACTTGAGAGTTTGGCAGTAAGAAAAAAGGACATGCAAAGAACAACTACACAAACCCAAAAAGGCCTACTGATTCTTTATCCCTATTTTGTTTGAAATGAAAACTTCACCTCAGAAACCAGAAAAACTGGGAAAACAACTGAAATCCCCAGAAAACATAAAACTCTCATTTTGTTTCCAGCACTGAACCTCCTGCTACTGCCCATTGCTGCATTTGCCAGATAACCCATTATGGGAGTAAAAAACACCAACCCTAACAAATAAATCATTCTGAAAGCTGGGGCTTCCCAAGGGTAACATCAGAGATTATCAGTCAGGCAGAAATGTTAACATCCATTTTCCCATCATTGTGAGGCCTTTTGTTAATGCATTTTTTTTTCTTTGCAGAAAAGGCACAATGCCCTGCATTATGGGGACATTTTATGCAAATAGCACTTAGACTCTGTGAAACTCTGTATCAGACACTGTAACCCAGGCAAATACCTCTTACAGAAAGATTCTCATCCCAGTACACAGCCACCTCACATGGCCCTGAGGACATTAAAGGACCAACCAACCCTTCATGTCTACTCCCAAATGAAAATGATCAGGTTTTGAACAGCCTGAGCTCTGAGTGGTGGCCCAGGTAAGAGGGGACTCTATTCAACAGCAGGAGAGGGACTCTTCCTCATCTCAGTTCCTGAGGCTGAAAGGGGGATCAGCTCCCAGGTCAATCTAACACTAGAAATCATAGGAGTTCAGAGCTGCAAGTGCTGTATCATTTTATCTACTTACTTCAGTATTGACACTGAAGCCTAGAAAGGTGATGGGACTTGCCCGAGCTTAGAAAGCCCACTCATAGGGAATCAGGACCAGAATCTAAATTTACTGGGCCCAGCTTGCTTCATTCATTCGTTCTTTTATTCACTGCCTTAATAAGCCGTAATAAGTAAGGCTGGGGCACTGTGCAGAGTTCTGAAAGAATAGCAATGAGTAAGATTTAGTCTATGCCCTCAGAAGGCACTAACAGTCCAGAAGCAGAGGCAGAACTAAAACGATAGACACAATGGTAAAAGATTTGACGATATCAATGCCTGTCATCATAGAACTGATTAAATAAATTGTGGTACATCCATATAGTGGAATAGCAGGCAGTTGTTAAAATAATCATAGGATGATCTACATGTACTGACTGATGTGGAAAGACCTACAAGTTATATCGCCAGGTGAAAAAAGCAAAGGCTATGTGGTAGATATAAGTCCAACTATATCAATAATCATTTTGAATGTCAGTATTCTAAATATACCAATTAAAAGATAGAGATTATCAGAGTGGATTAAAATAATCAATACCCGACTATCTATTGCCTACAAGAAACCCACTTCAAATATAAACATACACATGGTTTAAAAGTAAATGATGGCCAAGCATGGTGGCTCACACCTATAATCCCAGCACTTTGGGAGGCCAAGGTGGGCAGATCACTTGAGGTCAGGAGTTCAGGACCAGCCTGGCTAACGTGGTGAAATCCCATCTTTACTAAAAATACAAAAATTAGCCAGGTATGGTAGCACAGGCCTGTAGTCCCAGCTACTCAGGAGACTGAGGCAGGAGAATCGCTTGAACCTGGGAGGCAGAGGTTGCAGCCCAGATCACGCTACTGCATTCCAGCCTGGGTAAGAGTGAGACTCAGTCTCAAACAAAAACAAACAAACAAACAAAAACAACTAAATGTTGCAGAAAGAAAGACTACGCTAATATTCACCAAAAGAAGGTAGAAGTCACTATATTACTTTCAGGCAAGCAGACTTCAAAGCAAAGAAAGTTACCAGGGATAAAAAGGGGCATTACATGATGATAAGGAGGCCTTTCTCCAAGAAGATATAAATGAAGATCCAGCAGGGAGAAATTCGGTAAGGACATATTTAAACCCAACAGTATAATCAATCAACTGTGTATAATTGACATCCATAGACTACTTCACTCAACAAGAGCAGAATACATGGTCTTCTCAAGATGACCTGGAATATTCACCAAAGTAGACCACATTCTGGGCCACAAAACATACCTGAAAAAATTAAAGAGAATGAAAAATCATACAGTGCCTGCTCTGAGAGCACTAAGGAATTAAAGTAGAAAACAATAACAAAAAACAACTGGAAAAATCACAAAATACTTGGAGTCTAAATAACACATTTCTAATTAAAATGGTTTAAAGAAGAAACTCAAAAGAAATGTTAAAATATTATGAACTAAATGAAAATAAAAACACAACTTAAGCTAATTTGCGACGTGCAGCAAAAGCAATGCTTAGAGAGAAACTTACAACATTTAAAATAAGAAACATCTAAAAATCATCTAAGCTTTCACCTTAGGAAACATGAAAAAGAAGAGCAAATTAAATCCAGGGGAAAGAGGCTGGCACAGTGGCTCACGCCTGTAACCCCAGCACTTGGAGGCTGAAGTGGGCGGATCACTTGAGGTCAGGAATTTGAGACTAGCCTGGCCAATGTGGCAAAACCCCATCTCCACTAATAATACAAAAATTAGCCAGGGTGTGGTGACATGCACCTTTAAGCCCAGCTACTTGGGAGGCTGAAGCACAAGAAGCACTTGAACCCAGGAGGAGGAGGTTGCAGTGAGCCAAGATAACACCACTGCACTGCAACCTGGGCAACAGAACTAGACTCTGTCTCAAAAGGGAACAAAGAAAAATCCAGAGAGGGCAGAAAAAAACAAATGAAAATTAGAGCAGGAACCAATGAAATTGAAAACAGGAAATAGAGAAAATAAGAACCCAAAATCCGGTTTTTTGAACAAATCAATAAAACAGTGAGCCTCTAGTCAGGCTAAGAAAAAAGTAAGAAGAAAGAAAGTATTCATATCAGAAATAAAAGAGGGATCATCACTACATTTAAAGAATAATAAACAACTCTGTGCCCACAAATTTGACAATGTAGATGAAATGGGCCAATTCCTTGAAAGACATAATCTGCCAAAACACACACTAGAGGCAATAAACACTCTTAATAGGCCTATGTGTATTTTTTTAGATTGAAGCAATAATTAATAACCTTCCAAAACAGAAAGGACCAGGCCCAAATGGATTCACTGATTAATTCTACCAAACATATAAGGAAAAAATTATACCAATTATCTGTAATCTCTTTCAGAAGATAGAAGCAAAGGGAATACTTCCTTACCCATTCTACAAAGCCAATGTCACTCTGATACAAAAGGCAACAAAGACATTATAAGAAAAGTACAAACCAATAACTCTCATAAACATAGATACCAAAATCCTCAACAAAATACTAGCAGATCATATCTAACAATATATAAAAAGAATTATACACCATTACCAAGTGAAATTTATCCTAGGTATATAAATCTAGTTTAATATTCCAAACTTAATTAATGTAATCCATCACATCAACAGGCTAAAGAAGAAGGGTCATATGATCCTACTAATAAATACAGAAAAAAGCATTTGACAAAACACAATACCCATTCATGATAAAACCTCTTGAGAAATTGAGGATAGAGGGAAACTTTCTCAACTTGATAAAAAGCACCTACAAAAAACCTGCAGCTAGCATTATATTTAATGGTGAGGAACCAAAAGCTTCTCACTAAGATCAGGAACAAGGCAAAGATGTCCCCCTCTCCATTCATTTTCAAACTTGTACTGGAAGTACTAGCTAATGTAACAAGAAAAGAAAAAGAAAGAAAAGTTATACATACTGATTAGGAAGTAAGAAATAAAACTGTTGTGTTGTTCACTTCTGCAGGGTGACCGCATACTTCACCAGCTTCATACTTCACAACCACATACTTCAGATGTTTCAAGGAAACATCTTCTGAAGTTATGCATCTATTTCTATTTGGCTATAAAATATGGTTAAAAACAAAAAGAAAAAGCAATCAGAAATAGCATTATAGCTAATGTCCTTTCCAAATCGGGGAGCAGAGGTCTTTCATTGGTTAAGCTTTCAGCATCCCCAAATATATGCAAAAATAAGAGAAAAGTAATATGCCTCCTCTGTGGAGCAAGCAAGGGTTTAGCCCTTCCCTGTGTCAAGAGTGCAGTACTCTCCCTGCAGTCATTACCATGGTGAATTGCAAGCCAGCTCCACAATGTCAGATGGCCACCACAACTCAGCCTTCTGACTTCGATATTCACAAAGGCTGGGCAGTCTGCCTTTTGAGAAAGTTAAGCAGGAATAACAAATATGAGAGTAATTTATGCAAATATATGCAATATCAATCAGATGTCTCTGCCAGATAGCACCAATCTTAGTGCTCTCCCACTATGCATAAAAAGTGTTCCAGACACCAGCTCTTTAGTATGGTGGCAGTCTACCTGGGCCACCAGCTAGGCTTTGCCATGGTAATTTGTTTCTTTTTCTTTAAAAATAAACAGGCACAATTCAATCTAACATTTCAGTTGAATAAGTGAAACCCAAAAGGCGAGCTTCGGTGTCTGGAATAAACTACCCAAGTCTACTGAAAGTTAGAATCAGGCTGAATTTAATCTAAGAGAAAGGAGAATAAGAAAGGATTTTTAAAAGGAAGAATTTCAAGGAAAGTGAGAGCTCAATCGACATTGGCAAATATCACAGAAAGATGGGAAGGGAGGGGCTCTGAAAAGTTGATTGATTGATTGATTTTTACATGTGAACTTTATAAGCTCAATTCCAGTAGGATAGCAGTGACCAACACCAAGAGTGACTCTAGGAAAGAACAGGAATGGAATAAGTAAAGATATGGGTATGTTTAGAGGAAATTCAGGTGGGAGAGATAAGAAATGCAGTGATAGTTTAAGGGGCTCAAGGGGTCATGGAAAGGAATTTTTGGTGAGCCCGGTAATGAATCACAGGAGCATGACTAATCCAGAGCAGCCAGTGGACCGAAATTGAAGGCACCAGAGAGAAAGGAGTCAAAACAAGCATCAGGAGATGGGATTAAGAATGCATTTAAGATGCAGCAGGTTTAAAACTTGCAACTCAGGTGTTTATACATGTAACTTGATCTTCTTGTCTATGATAGAACCTAATTTCCCTCCTAAATCCCCATTTCAACTCAGTATCTCTGTTGCTTTTGGTTTTAAGTAGGGTCAGTTCAGATTTAAACCCTGGCAATTGTAGATTAAAGATTGTCCTCCTCCCTCTTCTCCTTCTCTCATCCCCAGAAGGGAGTTGAGTTTCCCGGGGGGTTTGTTTGCCATCCTAGCTCTTGGCTTTCTCTGCATGACATCCGGATCTTGGGCATATGCTATAGTAAACCCACTGATGTACATGGTCCTATTACAGTTTCTGGTCTCTCATTCCATGTGCTCTGCATTCTGCTCAAATGAACCCCACTGAGACTTCCATGCTCAACCATATCCTGAATGACAGGGCACCTTCATCTGCCTATGCATCCTGAGGGGCTGCTTCCAGATCCACCCACCTGCTCACCACATCTCCAGCCATTGCCCAGCCATTTCACACATACATATGGAAATTCTCAGTGAGGCTTTTAGAGTCCCCGGTTAAATCCTGGTAAGCCAGGCAATGGTCTCTTCTGTCTGGAATCCCACAAACTTTTCTAGGGTTTCTGATGGTCCCTCATAAGCCATCAGGATATAGGAAACCCTTTCTTATGCACTAACTACCGAACTGTAGCCATTTTCTTTCTGCCCTCCCTGGTGAGCCAGTGGCAGCAACATCCATGGCCATTCCCACAGGGGGAGATGCTGCTCTCTGGATTTGGGAGATGGTTTACTAGTTGGCTTAATGCCTTTATTACCTAAAAATATTGAAAATCGACTATGATTCCTCTAAAATTTCTGGAACAGACACAACTAAAGAAAGAAACAACTAAAGAAACTGAAAGCAGGCTGGAATTAGGCATTTGTAAAAAAATAGTGGTCGACATGTTCACTACTGATTTCCATGGACTTATCTCAAATCCCATTCATTGGCTCATAGGATTATTTCTTTTCCAGAAAGCCAGGTCTCTGTTGGCATTCCATCCATGTCAGAAAAACTATTAAGAGTTATAAAGCATCTGAGATTTTACTCTGTTTGCAAGTTAACGTGTTAACCTATCAGTTTCATGGATGTTGACAGAAGACATGAGACTCTTGGGTCAGAGACAAAGAACTTTATACAGCAATAGCAGTAGCTAGAACATTTGCTTTATCTTGTACTGATTCTCTAAGTCTCAGATCTCAGAGTGAGTGGAAGACAACCAAGTGTCTCCTTCACATGCAGTGGGTTGAGTTACAAGAGAGGAATCCTGAGCTTACAGTATCTGAGTCTTTTTTTTTTTTTTTTGAGACAGAGTCTTACCCTGTCACCAGGGCTGGAGTGCAATGGCACAATCTCAGTTTGGAAAGAAAGGAAGAAAGGAAGAGAAAAAAGAGAGAGAGAGAGAGAGAGAGAGAGAGAGAAAAAGAAAGAAAGAAAGAAAGAAAGAAAGAAAGAAAGAAAGAAAGGAAGGAAGGAAGGAAGGAAGGAAGGAAGGAAGGAAAAGAAAAGAAAAAGAAAGAAAGACGGAAGGAAGAAAGGAAGAAAGAGAAAGAAAGAAAGAGAGAAAGAAAGAAAGAAAAGGAAGGAAGGAAGGGAAAGAAAGAAAAAAGAAAGAGAAAGGCAGAGGTTAATGATAATATGATTTTATTCATATATATTTTAATTGGAAATGAACTGTCCTTCATACACAAAAGTCTCCTCCCACACTAGTGATGAATTTACAGTGAATGATTGATAATTCCTTTCTTACCTGATCTTTCTGGTAAACTTAATGGCATAAGGGATCAGTCAAAGGAGCTTCTAGCCCCATGTTTCTTCCTTCCCAGGCCCTACCTCATGCTGTCTCCTTACAAACACCAATTCAATGTAGGACAATGTAGCTTGGTTATGAAATAAGGTACAATTAATTGTGTTATATGGGGATTGAAATCATGACCTCATGTGCATAACACTTGGAACCAGATGGCAAAGGCCTGATAAATCCTTGCATTTACAAGAGTTAGCTAAACACTCCGCTTTTAGGAGCATGCCTTGGGAAGGATTCCAAGAGTTGGACAGGTAAATATTCCACCTCTTTACTCACTACCAAATTTCTGAACTTTATATTCAGTTGTCAATTGTAAGGAAAATCTTGAAATATCACTGAAGTCACCTAAATTTCTAAAATGTGTACTGTATGTCATATATCAGACAGAAGAGAGAGAGAGAATGTAACTGAATTGAAACATGCCTCCAATGTCCGTCTTTTCTACATCATAAGTCTTTGTTTCTTTTGGACAAAATTACTTTCAGAAAGTATTAGCTCCCTATAGACAGCTTAAAGGATTCCTGGAATGACATGGCTAAACATGAATCAATTCCCTGGCTAATTTCCTTCAAGACAGTACAAGATTATATTACACTGCTTGCTTCAGCCTGGTGTTCTTCCTATCTAAAAATAAGACTGTATATTTAACATGAAAGAAACCCTAAGCTTTGAAAGAAACCTTGGTTTTACTTGTTACATGAAACTCTTGTGTGTGTACAATCTACTATATTTGTCCTAACTCTGTCATGGTTAGGTGCCTCTAGGCATACCAGAAAGGTATCTTGCTTAAATTACCAAGGTTCTGTGCTTTTAGGAGACACTGGATTAGGGGAAAGGCGCCTCAACCAGACACTTCCTTCTCTCTCTGGGAACCATCAAAACTTCCATAATAGCTGGCAACTACAAATGAATTTCAAGCATTTGACAAAGTGGGGTTGAACATCACCTTACTCTCTGGTTTGTCACTAAAGCCTTAATATTGAGGTATACTTTTTTAAAATTGATTTTTCTATATTCTATATATAGAAACATTTTCTGTTTCTGTACATGTTTTCTATATTTCTTTTTTTCTAAAGAATTTATTTCAACATTTACAAAATACTATATTACAATTATTACGATTATTATTTTTTGAGGCAGAATTTCGCTTTTGTTGCCCAGACTGGAGTGCAATGGCACAATCTCAGCTCACTGTAACCTCTGCCTCCTGGGTTGATGCAATTCTCTTGCCTCAGCCTCCCAAGTAGCTGGGATTACAGGTACCTGCCACCATGCCCAGTTAGGTGTATTTGTTGTATTTTTAGTAGAGACGGGGTTTCACTATGTTGGTCAGGCTGGTCTTGAACTCCTGACCTCAGGTGATCCACCCACCTCGGGCTCCCAAAGTGCTGGGATTACAGGCATGAGGCGCCACATCCAGCCTGTATTACAATTATTTACTTTTCTTTGTTTTCTGTATTTCTATCTCTCCATTCAGTTAATTTGTACCCTATTTTGGAAAGCAAGTTGGTAAATGTAACAAAAGTCTTAAAATGTTCATAGCTTTCCTCCCAGTAAATCTATATATGGGAATCTTTCCTAAACAAAGCATCCTAATCATCTAAAATGTTGTTACAGTATTAAAATATTGAAAAGGACCAAAATGATCAACTGCAGGATGGATGCTTAGTTTTTAAGAAGCATGATTATATTTACAAAGAGTTTTGAATAACATTGGCAAATGTCTGTTATTATTTTGTTAAAATTTGAATACAAAATTATATTCTCTATGTAAACACAGTATACACATTATAAGCACAGCCCTGACACATAAAAAACATAATGCAAATATTTGTTAAATTATCTCATTTGAATGAATCACAACTATGTTGAAAAAGAAACGAATCCTGCCCAGAAAACAAAATTTACATATTCATATGGTTATCTCTGGATGATAAAACTAAGCAAGATTTTGTTTAAGATTAGTATAATTACATTAACATTTTTATAACATGAAAAATAAAATTATCTTGAAAAAGAAATATGTTCAAGAGCATATTCTGGAGACTTCAACATACAAGAGAAATTCGACTACATATTGAGGCTTTCATAGTTTGATTAACTTTTTAAAAACATGGTCTGGAAGCCTAAACTTTTTCACCTAAAGATATATTTCAAATACTAGGTGAGATATGGAAATAATATGCCTCACTATTTACTTATGAAATTATATATCTTCATAATCATAGCTACCCTTTACTGAGTACCTAATTTATATTAGGTCCATGATAAATGATATACCATTGAATTTAATTTTATTTTTATTTCATTCATACATTTTTAAAGTACCTACTAAGTACAAGACACTTAATATAAAGGTAACAAAAAGTTTTTGCCACGAAGGAAGTTATCAGATTGGTGCCAAAGTAATTGTGGCCTTTGCCATTAAAAGCAATTGCAAAAACCTCATTTACTTTTGTGCCAACCCAATATAAGAAGACTTGACCTTAATCAAATGAGGACAGTAGCGTTTTGGATGCTGACCCACCCAAAACACTAACACTACTGCTACTGGAGCATAAAAGAGGGAAGATCACATCTAGGTGAGGGTCACAGGAAGTGCTAATGATTGAGCAGAAACTGTAGGATTAAAGCAAAGGCCCCTGGCCCTGGTTCACCAGGCTAGAGGGAGAAAGGGCAAGTCTGGGACGCAGGCCAAGGCCACACACAGGCCTGGATCCTCTTCCAGAGACTACTAGTCAGAAAATAACTTTCCCCAGCCTCCTGAAGTTTCCTAATGCAGACACTCTGGATACTTTCCATTTTCTGATCATATATATCATATATATATATAATATATATATATATATATATATAAAATTGTAAAATATATATGTAAAATATATTTTCATATCATATATATTATAAATAATATTATATATATTATATATCCTGCCCTGTAAAATATTCATATTACAAACACATGTATTTTCACATAATATACCTTTTATATATTTATATATATCATCTATTATTATAAATTTTAATTATAAATTATAAAGAATATATTGTTATATGATATATATTACATAATAATATACATTGAGGTATATTTTTTAAACTGTATTTTTCAATATTCTGTATATAGAAACATTTACTATGTTTCTAGATATGTTTTCTATATTTATATATATATCTATATATAGTAATATATAATATATAACATACATTATATTGTTATATATAACAATATATATATACTATATAGTAATATATATATAATGTGAAAACAGGGATGAGAAGATACACGACATATATTTCCACATCCCATTTTACTAAAATATGGTTGTTGTTGTTGTTTTTACAATTTTTTATTCTATTCTAGTAATCCTTAAATTTTGATGTGTATTCTTGAATGGTTAAAAACATGACCTTTTGAAAATGATCTGTAGAAACCTGTTTCCATAATGATGGAAACCTTGACTTTCAGTCTTGCTGACAGATCCCTGTTAGATATTTAAACAAAATTGTTTCCTTAAATTAATAGGAGAGAAAGTGTGGAGAAGAGTTTCTGCAAATTTTATCAAAATCTTAGAGGAAAATGGACAGCCGTACCTTTCTGAGATGTGAGTTTATATTGATCACCAGATTTCTCTAGCACTGATCATAGATTCGAGCTTATTTATTTATTAATGATGATAATAAGACTACCTAACATTTTTTTGAGAACCATCTGTATGCCAGGCACTCTTCAAAATTATTTGCACAGATTACTGCCATTAACCATGATGCCAACCATGAGGTTGAAAAATCTCATCCTGACTTTACCAGTGGCTAATTGTAAAAACTAAAACTTCACTCATGTTGGCTGTTTTCATTAACCATTTGATACCTCCAGCAAACAATATCGGACATTTTGCAGTGGATGAAGTAATTTCTTTTTTTCTTTTTCTTTTTTTTTTTTTTTTTGTGAGACAAAGTCTTACTCTATCACCCAGGCTGGAGTGTAGTGGTGCGATCTCAGCTCACAGCAACCTCTGCCTCCCGGCTTCAGGCGATTTTCCCGCCTCAGCCTCCCTAGTAGCAAGGATTACAGGTGCCTGCCACCATGCCCAGCTAATTTTTGTATTTTTAGTATAGATGGGGTTTCACCATGTTGGTCAGGCTGGTCTCAAACTCCTGAACTCAGGTGATTCACCTCAGCCTCCAAAAGTGCTGGGATTATAGGCATGAGCCACCACTTCCAGCCTGAAGTAATTTCTAAGAAGTGATTTAGTTGCAAGTCAGCTCAGGTCCCCTGTTTAAACATTATGAATTCTCAAGTTATCAGAATTGACCAACTTTTAGTTAAGCCTCATTATATGGCAAATAGAACATACCTTAGGCTAGTGACAAATTGATTGCATCTTTATATATTTGTGAAATTAAACATTCTGCATCTAAATTTCCTGTAGTAAAAATACTCTTAGAATGATCCTTCTTGGAAGGACGTGATCCTAAGGAAGTCACCGAACATAAATGACTAAGTACAGAAGGAGTGGGAGGGCATTCCAGAGAGGTTTCTCATCATGGCTATTTGCACGGATTTTACCTGGGGCAGCCAGTTACTAACTCTGAGCTGTTTTCAGGAACTTCCAAGTACACAGAGTTCAGGGATCTCCTTTTTCCTATTAACTTGGTTATACTGGTTTCCAGGATTAATAAACAAACTCAAAGTTTGGCCCAGGAAGCAGCTCTCATATTATAAATCATAATACCCACCACTTTACCATCTAAATAGATAATGTTATCCAACTCAAGTACTTCCATGGGAGGGTTTTTAATCGTCCTAACAGAATGAAATTTTTAAGGAACTTTGCCTTTGGGTATTATAAACATTGGGGACCTCTTCCAATTTTTCCTACAGACAGATGAAAAAGTGGTACAGCGCTGAGGGTGCTTAAGTCTCACCCAGTGACCTGCAAGTTCTTCAAGAGACCGATGGGAAATTGAGAACCAGGATTATAGTGCTCAGACCCTATGGACTGAAAAACTGGCTAGTTTGACTTCCTTCTGAATTATTTTCACAAAATCATAAAGGACAAATAAAAATCAGACTCTGTTACTGTAAGAGTAGTGTCCATCTATGATGTCATATAATAAATGGTGTGAGATGAAGAAGATGAGAAGGAGTATGGAAGCTTCTATCTTAAGCCTGAGAAAACAGTTTCAAAACAATTATGCACTCAGGAGCAGGAGTCATTCTTGATTGGCAAGTAGCAAAAAAGATAGATAGATAGATAGATGGATGACAGATAGATAGATCGATTGATTGATCTTGTTTTTGTTGGTTCTTACAGGGTATGAGTTCTTGAAGAAGGGGTGGAAATTAATAAAACCTATAGGTATCCATGAGGGCTTTCCTCCTTTACCTTTATAGGTAGGAGATTCTTTAGAAATGGATCTGCCATGGCTTTAATTAATGAGAACCAAAGACGTCCAGTGTAATCTGTTTGAGCAATCATAACAGAACTTTTAAAACATCTTTCCTTTTATGATTCCACCAGCAGCCCTGGATTGAATATCAGGCTGATGTGTTTGCTAGTCAATAACTCATTAATATGATAATGACCACAAAGGCTTAAGCTGCCCTGTAAAGTGGGAGCTGATGCCTGTGCAGAATCCTGAGGGCTTTGTTGATTGGTTAGGTAGGTAGGTGAAGAATTAGTGAAGAAAATTGTGATCAAATCCTTCCTCACACTTTTTGCTGAGACCATAAAATGGAAGAAAGTAAAGTGGAATTAAAATCAGGCACTTATTTTCTCATCTGCTCTCATTGAAAAGGAATGTTTGTCATCTGCATACTCCTAATAACAAACATTCACTGAGCATCTATGGGCAAGACACAGTGGGCCTTAGGATCAGGATGAGTCCACTGGTGGCTCCATGCAGGAGAGAGATGGCCATCCAAACCATGCTGAAAGAACAGAATGAAGACACCATCATGGAGGCAAATGGTAGAGACGAGTCTTCTATCACTGAGCGATGAGCTGCAGGGAGTCCAAAGATAAGGATGCTACACTTCTTACTCTCAGAGAGCTTATGGGACTCTGTGACCTAAGAGAATTTAAGTCAACTTTTTAGCATCATAGGAACAGAAAACTAGATCAGACTCTCTGTCCCTGTGATTGCTGTAACTTTTGTGGCACCTACAGGAGGTCAACTTGAAAAAGGAAATCACCTCATCAGGAAGGGAAAAGGGCCATGTGGTGATACAGGAGGTAGAAAGAATTATTTAGGCAGATAGTAAGGGCAACAGAGTCCTCAGTGAAATGTCCCTTTTAACAAAAAACAGCCCCCAAATCATTTCTTTTCTAACAAAAAGCAGCCTGAAAAATTGAACTGCAGACAAATAAGCAAGCTGAAACCTTGCATGGGTGAATGCCAGCAGCTGTGCCAATAGAAAAGGGCCACCGGGGGGCCGGGTGTGTCCAACATGGAGGCTCCATCATTTTCCCTTTTCTCTGTCACCAGGTGTACGATAAAGGAACAGGTAACATGGCACTGGCTAGGTAGAGCTATTTGCGTAATAAAAGATTAGGATGGGGTGGCCAGATTTTTCACGCTATGCAAATGGCACACCGAGTCCTAACCAGTTTTTCCCGCCTTATAAAAGTGGCACACGTGGTCCGTCCAATCTTTCATGCCCTATGTAAATCAGACACCACCTCTTCAAGCTCATCTATAAAAACCCTTGCATTCCATAGTGGAACCGGCAACCCACTTCTCCAGGACCCCTCTCTGCTACAGAGATCTCCTCTCTTTCTTTTGCCTATTAAACTTCCGCTCTGAACCTCACTCTTTGTGTGACCAAGTCCTAGTTTTCCATGGCCATGAGACAACAAATCTCAGGTATTTACCCCAGATTATTACTCCAACAATGCCACTTCATTGTTAGTGTATATATATACACATAATAGTAAAATAGCTAGCACTGACTACTTACCTTGAGTTGTATATCATACTAAAACTCCTTAGTATATATTACATTTTATTAATGTAATAACTCATTATTACATTTAACCCCTATAGTAATTATTACATTTAACCCCTATAGTAATCCTATGGGGTAGGTATTATTGTCATTTCAAGTATGTACATGAGCCTCAGATATATTACTTTATGTACCAAATGTGGCATAGTCTCCTTCAAAATCTGCTCTCTTGATTCTTCTGCCGTTCTGAATATTATTAAGAACAACAAATATGTTATACAACTCAAATAAAGCCATCATAAAGCTGCTTATATAACCAAAGGCTTCTCAGCCTCCACACATGAGCTCCTTTTTTAAAGCAATAGTAAATGAAAGAATGTTCTAATAAAATCAGAAATGTCATATAATCTTCCAATGTTCCTAAAAATAGAATTTGAATTATGGACAAACTACTAATAATATGTTAAACTATCCAGAGAAAGAAAGCAAAGATAGAAGTTGACTTGCCTTTTCTCTGGATAGACAAGATTGTCAGACCAAATGAAACCATACAAACCACACATCAAGATGTTTGACAAGCTCTTCCTGGCTCCTGTAAAATGTAATTTTGGCAGCAACTTTGGACAGAATATCAATTCAAATACATAAATAAAAGGACATGGATATCACAAAGAAGACAGCCCTGAACTCAAATATTTTCTGTTTACATTGAAAATAACTTAAAAAGTTATGATTACTCTTGAAATGTTTGCATTGTGGACTCAATTTCTCTATGGAATTCCCTCTGTGAGGAAGCAACTAGCAAGGGACCTAACTGGGTGTAGAAATCAGGAAACTGTCTTGAGGAGATGCCATTCAAGTTTCTCAACTTGAAGGAGGACTAGGAGTTGGGGAGGGAGGGTTTGGGAGAAAGAACAGTATACACAAAAGGCTGAAGGCAAGAGACCCTGCACGAGATGAAACCTGCAATTGTTTGGTATAACTGGGGATTAGTGTCTGAGAAAGAACAAGCTGTGGAGGAATTTATCCCTAGGGTGACAAGAAGCTATAGAAGAGTTTTGGTAAATGTTCAATGTATCTACTGTTTCCCAGGCTTTATTTAAGGACTTATGAAATCATGTTTGTAAAGTCCATTTGCAGCCCTTAAAAATGAGTACTAAAGAAATACCAAGGTGTGTACATGTCTTCTTGCAGATGACAAATGCAAAATACCATCCATAAGGTTTTTAGGAAAAAACTCAAGGATCTCATTCTAATTGTGAGAGGGCTCTCAGGCATGTCCTCATAGCTAATCCCATGAAGCCCAAATCATGGATCCAAAAACTACCACTTTAAATGGCAAATGTGCACTTATTTATAAACAGCTTTGATGGAATCACACCTGTAATGACAGCTGAGTCTTGGCCAATGTCAGCAGCCATGCTTCAACCACTCATACACTACTGAGTGTCCAAACTGTGTTCAAATAAGCCAAACGCCGAGCTGTCACCAATCCAGTTGTTTCTGTACCTCACCTCCGATTTCTGTACATCACTTCCCTTTTTCCTTCTAACCACGAGGTGTCCCTCCACAAGGAGCCTCTCTGAATCTGCTGTAATTCTGGGGGTTGCCTGATTTGTGAACAATTCATTGCTCAATTAAACTCCTTTAGATTTAATTCAGTTAAGGTTTTTCTTTTAACAGCTTATTTACCTATTCAACACATTTTATTGAGCTACTGCTCTGTTCTGGTCACTGTGCTGGGCAACAGAAGAGATAAATTAATAAGACTTAATTCCTGCCTTTCAATTGCTCACAGTGAGATGGGACAGGTATGTAGATTAAAAAAATAATTGTAACAGAGTCAGGACTAACAGAGCCATTGGAATATACAAGGCCTTATTTGTAACTATGAAATATATGTTGTCCCCAGAACCAGGGTCATAATAAAAAATAAACAGGAATTCCCAGCTGCAAGGTCTTACTAAACAAACAATCTCTTACCCAGGACCACAGCTAATCTTTAATAGGAAAAACAGGAAGCATCCTATTCAAAATCCTGGTTGAAGGATGCAGGCTGAATATTCATTAGGGTGGGGGTGAAGGTTGAGGGGAGCAGGAGTGAGAAAATAGCAGGAAGCCAGGAACACCCATGCTATGAGAATTTCTTGAATTGTTGAGATGTGTATCCTAGACAGTTTCCATGGAAGAGGAGGGCTGTTGAAGATTTCCTCCTGTTAGACTCACTATAACAATAGCAATTACTTTAGATCATAAAATATTCTTTAGTTCCTGACAATTTTCAGCTCACAAACTCTATATACCTTTTGCCATTAAGGCATATGAGAGTGAAAGCGTCACTGGCTTTCTGTACTGTCACCTAAAGTCAGATTTTAAAAATACAGAGGCTGTGTGAAACCATAATTATGACGTAGTGCAGCCAGGAGCGTTAACAAAGAATATGCTTTCTTCTTGCTCTTTTTGTTGCTGTTATTAATCCACTGCTTTTCTGCCACTGACAAATACTATCATTGGGCCTGGCTAAATGGTTGGTGGACAAGTAAACCCAGAGGCAAGCTTTCAGAGACAGAATCCTATATATACAGTAGTGCTATAAACACTGGACAAGAAAATAGTTCTAGAAGACGAGGGTTTGTCTTTTTCTCTCTATTTCTCTAAAAGAGGAAGGAAGAAATGCATATTAGCAGTGTAATTAACAGTCAGATGTCTTGCTGAATTAAAACATTAACCTGAATGCAGCTCCTCTAAGGGACATCCAGGAAATTTGAAAGGTAACCTAAAAAGAGGATTTTATTATAAAATAACTGAAAAATACTTGCTGGCAATTTTTAAGTACAAGTTAAACACATTTGGCTGAGCTGCATAAAGGAAATCAGGGTTCTCTATTAGCTAAATTTGAGGCCATTCACCTCTGCTTTTCCAGCCCTTGAGAATGTATGAAGTCCAACAACCCAAATCTTTCTAAGTGAGTCACAGCTTCTCACCTTCCTTCTTCTCCTCCCTCCTCCTGCCCGCTCCACCTCCAGCCTTCATCCTCCTAACTCCCAGACAAATGCACAACCATTTGTGTTCAGGTTCCTTCTCTCACATTTTCCTGGGAGAATGGGAGCAGCAGTCTGACGGCCTCATATTACCACTCTGACATCAGTCACTCCTTCAGAGTCTCTTATGGGTGTACAGAGGACACCCAATTCCAGTAAGGGGGTCAGGGAGTGCACGTGAGGCAGATGACACTTACTATTCTAGCATCACCTCCTCTTCTCCCCAGACAACACAGGTGAAGCCTTGAGGGGAAAAATGAGTCACAGAAAGGGGGCAGAAGAGGCATTGTGAGATGCTGAGTAAGGTGGAGAAATTGGGAAGATGGGGCTGGGTGCAGTGGCTCACACCTGTAATCTCAGCACTTTGGGAGGCTGAGATGGGCTGATCACTTGAGGTCAGGAGTTCGAGACCAGCCTGGCCAACACGGCAAAATCTCATCTCTACAAAAAACACACAAATTAGCTGGATGTGGTGCAGCACACTTGTAATCTCAGCTACTGGGGAGGCTGAGGCAGGAGAATCACTTGAACTTGGGAGGTGGAGGTTGCAGTGAGTCGAGATCACACCACTGAACTCCAGCCTGGGTAACAGGGCAAGACTGCATCCCCCATCAAAAAAAAAAAAAAAAATAGCCAGGCATGGTGGCATGCACCTGTAATTCCAGCCACTCGGGAGGCTGAGGCAGGAGAATCACTTGAACCTGGGAGATGGAGGTTGCTGTTAGTTAAGATCGTGCCACTGCAGTCCAGCCTGGGCGACAGAGCGAGACTCCAGCTCAAAAAAAAGAAAGTGGGCAGAGGGGATTATTGATTAGATTTGATGAATGCATATCTCAAAGTGTGTCGTGTGCACCTCTTTCAGGGTACCCCACCTCCTTGCCCCTTATCACTCTATACGAGCCCCATGCACACCTTTTCTAAAGAAGGGACACCTAACTTTTGGGAGGGAGAATGGATTGGTCATGGATCCCTATAGCTATTAAAATAAACCTACATAACACATCTTGCAAAAAAAAAAGAAAAATCAGCATTGGTCCCCCTCAATAAATGTCTTCCATTTTTATTGTCCTCTTTGCCAAGTCAGAAATCCATCTCAGAGCTTCTGACCAACCTACCGTCCAGCCCCTCCTCCATTTGAAGTCAGGGGTTGACACTGGGATGCTCCCAGGTGCCACACTGCCTCAAACCTATCCTCTTTTCACCCTAAAACCCAACCACCCGTGCTGCTTAGTGACTTTCCCTTTATAAAGCACTTCCATAGACATTATTCCATCGGAACCCTCTGGAACTAGGTGTAGTTGGTCATCCCATTTTGAGAGAAGACCCGGAGACATAAACGCAAGCCAAGGTTTTACCAGAGGTAAGGAGAGAGGTGGGAACAGATCTTTCCCTAGCACCTTCACAGGGAGCATGGTCTCTGAGATCCCTTGGTCTCAGATGTCTAACCTCCAGGACTATAAGAGAATATGTTCCTGTTGTTTGCAGCATTTTGTGATACACCCTAGGACCCTGATACATCAAAAGCTCAGAAACTTTGTAGATCTTTGAATACCTCTACTTTATATGGAAAGGCAGGCTGGAGTCATACTCATTTTATAGATGGGGAAACTACGTCCCAGATAAATGAAATGATTTGTTTGAAATTACTTTCTTACAAAATTCTTTGAAAGAACAAAAAAGAGAAATGTTAACTCAGGCAACATACAAATTGTCTGCCAGCTGTTAAGTTCATATCCAACGCTCCTGACCACTTTAGGGTTAGTCCTTTGGGATCCCTGTTTTTAAGAGATGAACTGGCCACAGATGAGTAGCCCATCGTTGGGGTACTGGAGAGTGCACCAAGCCAAGACTGCTGAAGAATCCATGAAGAATCCATTTACATAAAACCTGCCAGAAGAGAAGGTGTGTATACCTAAAGTATTTATTTTTATGCCATGAAATGCCAAAGAATGCTTTAAATTTTTTTTAAGTAGTTGTCGCCCTGAAGAAAGAACTCTCTGGGCTCCTTAAATTCACATGTAAATACCTGGATCAGAATCACATTTTTAGAGCCCAGTCATGACGGGTTAAACTTTCAAGACTCTGAAAAAACAAGCTACAAAGTACAGGGGACAGAGCCGGGCTTTGGAGTCAAGAGATGCTCTCCCTAAGGGCATGGCCCTGGGCAAGATGCATTAATGCCTCTGGGTCTTCTTTCAAAATGGGATGACCAACCACAGGGTTCCGATGGAATAAAGTCTTTGGAAGTGCTTTATAAAGGGCAAAGTCACTAAGCAGTGCAAGTGGTTGGGTTTTAGAGTGAAAAGAGGATAGGTCAGAATTTGAGGCAGTGTGGCACCTGGGAGCACCCCAGGGTCAACCTCTGAGTTCAAATGGAGGAGGGGCTGGATTGTAGGTTGGTCAGAGGCTCTGAGATGGATTTCCAATTTGGAGAAGAGGAACTAACTCCAGTCCTAACTCCAGTCAGGAACATGGAGCTGTTCCTGAGTACTACGCCTCTTCCCCTCCCCTTCCTTTTATAGGGACACCGGTCATAATGAGTTAGGGGCCCACCCTACTTCAGTGTGAACTCATCTTAACTAATTATATCTGCAGTGACCCTGTTTCCAAATAAGGTCACATTCTGATATACTGGGAGTTAGGACTTTTTTATTTATTTTTATTTTTTTGAAATTGAGTCTCTCTTCATTGCCCAGGGTGGAGTGCAGTGGTGTGATCTCAGCTCACTGCAACCTCCACCTCCAGGACTCAAGTGATTCTTATGCCTCAGCCTCCCAAGTAGCTGGGGCTACAGGCGCGTGCCATCACACCTAGCTAATTTTTGTATTTTTAGTAGAGATGGGGTTTCGCCATGTTGGCAAAGCTGGTATCAAACTCCTAACCTAAGGTTATCTACAAGCCTCGACCTCCCAAAGTGCTGGGATTACAGGTATGAGCCACCGTCCCTGACCAGGACTCTAATATATGAATTTTAAAGGGGATAGAATTCAACAGTTCTGTATTGCATATACCAGATCCTCAGGGGTTCACACCCTCAGGGGATCACACCACAGGGGTTTGCACCTCAGGAGATTACACTTCAGGGGATCACACTGCCAGGGTTCACACCACAGGGGATCACAGCACAGGGGTTCACACCTTGGGGGTGCCACACCTCAGAGGGTCATCCACTCACCCTGAAGACGAGCACAGCTATGGGAGATTTGCTCCAGAATCCAGGCAGGTCAGAGGTCACAGAAATTCAAGGGACCATCTGATGCAAAACTATGGCAACTTCTTCTCTCCTAGCCAAACACACACAGGCACACACACCACAAACACATATAAGCACCACATACACACTCATCAAACACACATATCACACACACCACACACAAACCTCACACACTGCACACATACACACGACACAAACCATACACACAAATACACACATACCACATACACCACAGAGAAATGTAAATGCCCACATACCACACACACCACACACACCACATACACCACATACCACACACACCACATACACACACCACACACAGTACACATACACACACACCACATACCACACATACACACACACACAAACACACATACACTATATACCACACTATATACACACACCACACAAACACACCTCACACGCCATACAAACACACCAAATACACACACCACACACACAGTACACATACACACCTCATTAACCCCTGTGAGGCCAGGCCCTACCCTGACCCTTCTTCCCTTGTGACAGCCTCTGCACCCTGGGCATCTTTCTCCCAGAACCCTGAAAGCTTCTTGTGGGTCCAGTGAGGAGGGAGGCATGCCTGACCACACTCCTGGAACTTACTGTGGCCCTGTTACAAATTGTTTCATAAAATCTTAGTGAACGGGCACAGGAATCAATGCTTCCTAATGTACCTCATACACAAGTTGCATCACTAAAATCATCCTTTCATAAAGGGTCATAACTCTTTTCAGTAGCCAATATAATGTTTCAAGGAACATCTGTAAAAACAAAATGGCATTGATACTTCAAATTTAGCGTATAAAGAAATTTCCAAATTCCAATTATTCCATCTAAATTACTTATTTTATAGGTCAAATATGAATATTCTTGTAGTTTTTTAATCCTTCAAAGTAAAATTTTGGTGTTTAGAGAATACAAACTGAAAATTTTGCTTCAAAACATTCTTTCTAATGTACCACAAATTTATTTTTAAAAGCTATTACCAAAGAAGATGTATTTTTAAGTAATTTAAATATACAACTTGCAACAAATACATATATTATAAATCCACTCTTCTAAAAATGAGGAGCAGCAATGTTCACTTTCACATAAAATGTTAAAATATCTAACAACACATGAAATCTCTATACAGTCACCTCCATCTCTGATCAGATAATTAAAATAGTATTATTCTTGTTTACAAAATAAGTCTTATCTCATTAAGTGTGGCCTGATTATTTATATAAGTACAGCAAGAATAGTAATTGACTACATAGATCTGTTAAAGTTTGTTTTGTAGCAATTGTTATAAGGAATCTCACCTTAATTTTTTTTCTTTTCTTTTTTTTTTTTTTTTTTTTTTTTGAGATGGAGTCTCACCCTGTCACTTAGGCTGGAGTGCAATGGTGTGATCTTGGCTCACTGCAATCTCTGCCTCTCAGGTTCAAGCAATTCTCCTACCTCCACCTCCCAAGTAGCTGGGATTACAGGCATGTGGCACCATGCCCGGCTAATTCTTTGTATCTTTAGTAAAGACAGGGTTTCACCATGTTGGCCAGGCTGGTCTTGAATTCCTGACCTCATGATCTGCCCTCCTCGGCCTCCCAAAGTGCTGGGATTACAGGTGTGAGCCACCACACCTGGCCTCACATTAGATTTTAAAAGCCTCTTGGGGCCATGAAGCCAAACTAAGAACACAACATCAAACTGCACCTGCTGTACCTATAGATTTGGGTAAATTTCTCACTTTTTTTTTTTTTTGAGATGGAGTCTTGCTCTGTCATCCAGGCTGGAGTACGATGGCTCGATCTTGGCTCACTGTAACCTGTGCCTCCCAGGCTCAAGCAATTCTCCTGCTTCCCAAGTAGCTGGGACCACAGGTACATGCCACCTCACCTGGCTAATTTTTGTATTTTTAGTAAAGACAGGGTTTCACCATGTTGGCTAGGCTGGTCTTGATCTCCTGATCTCAGATGATTCAACTGCCTTGGCCTCCCAAAGCGCTGGGATTACAGGTGTGAGCCACGGCTCCTGGCCCCTCAGTTCTCAAGATGCTCAAAATATTATAAGCTTCTTTATTTTTATTTTTCCTTTTACTTTTCTTTCTTTCTTTTTTTTTTTTTTAGACAGAGTTTTGCTCTTGTTGCCCAGGCTGAAGTACAATGATGCAATCTCATTTCATTGCAACCTCTGCCTTCCGCGTTCAAGCGATTCTCCTGCCTCGGCCTCCTGAGTAGCTGGGATTATAGGCTCCAGCCACATGCCCAGCTAATTTTTATATTTTTAGTAGAGAGGGATTTTCACCACGTTGGCCAGGCTGGTTTTGAACTCCTGACCTCAAGCCATCCACCCTCCTTGGCCTCTCAAAGTGCTGGGATTATAGGTGTGAACCACTGCCCCTGGCCTATTTTGATTTTTTCATTTCTAGAGGTATATGCTTTTTATAGTAAAAAGAAAAAATTTCCAAGGTGGTAAAATATTAAAGACATGTTTATAAAGAAACCCAGGCCAGGCATGGTGGCTCACACCTGTAATCCCAGCATTTTGGGAAGCTGAGATGGATGGATGACCTGAGGTCAGAAGTTCAATGCCAGCCTGGCCAACATGATGAAGATGAAACCCCATCTCTACTAAAAATACAAAAATTGGCCAGGCATGGTGGCACCTGCCTATACGCCCAGCTACTTGGGAGGCCGAGGCAGGAGAATTACTTGAACCCTGGAGGCTGATGCGGCAGTGAGTCAAGATCAGGACACTGCATTCCAGCCTGGGCGACAGAGCAAAACTGTGCTGGGATTACAGGCGTGAGCCGCCGTGCCTGGCCTGACTAATGTGCTCTTTACTTCTGCTGATTGACCTCTGTGTCCTTTCGCTGTCATGAACTATAACCATGTGTAGAATAGCTTTTCTGAATTCTGCAAGTTTTTCTGAAGTGTCCCTGAACTTGAGGGTAGTCTTGGGGACCCCCACCACCGATCCCTCTGCCCGCTGTACAGTACACTCCAATTATCTTAAAGAGAGAAATTAAGCCCAGACACTGTCTATCACCAGGGAGTGGGTGGTTTAGTGAGAGAGCCCAGAAGCCGCTCCTCCCGCCCACTGTCGTCCAGACCGCTCGGCGGCTGTAGCCACCTCGCCGGGCCGCCCGGGCCACCGCGGGAACCGAGCCCAAGGAGTTAGCCGGTCCCCACCCAAAAAGAAAAACAAGTCCCCAGGGAGAAGAAGCAAGTCTGCTCAGAGTAAGAGGAACCGAAGTCCTCACCACTCAACAGTCAGAGTGAAGCAGGAGTGTAAGGATCATCCCCAGGGAGGACGGGAGGATTGGCAGCACAGGGAACCGTGGGAACGGGAACACAGGAGAGCTAGGAACAGTGACCGGGACAGACACCGGGGCCATTCCCACCGAAGGAGAATGTCTAACGGGAGGCCTGGGAGTGGGCAGGGTAAGGGACAGGTTCGAGACACTCAGAACCTGCAGGCTCAGGAAGACAAGCGGGAGTTTTGTAACGCCAGGCGGGGAGCATCGCCAGAGGAGTGACGCTGGTGGCGTTGGCAGTGAGTCTCAGGAGTTGTTTCCTCCGCCTGGTGGCAACAACAAAGAAAAAGAGGTGCCTGTTAAAGAAAAACCAAGCTTTGAACTTTCTGGGGCGCTTCTTGAGGACACCAACACTTTCTGGGGTGTAGTCATTAAATATAGTGAGCCCCCAAAAGCACGTGTCCCCAGAAAATGGTGGCGTCTCTACCCGTTTAAAAATGATGAAGTGCTGCCAGTCATGTACATACATCGACAGAGTGCATACCTACTGGGTGGACACTGCCGCATTGCAGACATTCCGATCGATCGCCCATCTTGTTCAAAGCAGCATGTGGTCTTTCAATATCGGCTGGTGGAATATACCCCTGCTGATGGCATGGTGGGCCGAAGAGTGAAGCACTACATCAGTGACCTTGGCTCAGGCAATGGAACCTTCTTAAACAACAAACGTATTGAGCCACAGAGATACTATGAACTAAAAGAGAAGGATGTACTCAAATTTGGGTTCAGTAGCAGAGAATATGTCTTGCTCCATGAGATGTCAGATACTTCTGAAATAGACAGGAAAGACAACGAGGATGAGGAGGAGGAGGAAGAAGTGTCTGACAGCTAGCAAACTAAGAACACAAACTGAGACAGGCTTTCCTTCTTGGAAGGCTTTGACTGACTCAGAGAGCCACAGTGCTCCTGTAATGCCTCTTACTGCCTTAACTCTTTTCCTCTGCTGCTGACCCGATTGTGTTGCCATTTAAATACACTGGCTAATGTTTTGTTAATTTTTTTTCTGTGGCACGTTGGCCACAGCCTGCTGGCATTTGTTTTCAAGACAGTCTCACCGATTACAGCACATCGTGTTTTAGTAGAAGCCTTGTGGTTTTAGCTGGTGTTTTCAGAACTGCTGCCTAGGAAACTATGAACCCTTGGTTAAGGGGAAATCCTGGCTTGTTCTCTTTGTACAGTTACTTTATTTATATAGATGTTAAGCTTTGTGGGCCAGGTGTTTTTCTTTTGTGGCAAACCCCTGAGCAGAGAATCTTACTAAGCTTTGGTTATCACCAAACAACTCCAGTATATACCAAAGCTTTGACCTGGTTGAGCTCTTGAGTGTAGAAGTTGATTTTGCACTTAGTGTTTTGGGGGTGGGGGTGCGACTGTACACAGTCAGTAAGCATTATTGACTGTTTAACTTAAACAGATGCTTTATGGCCCCTGCTTAAGCCCATGACTGTGCAGAAAGATCGTGGTTGCTACCAATGGGTGCTGATTCAGCATCACAAGTGACTGAAATTGGCCGTGGATCTGTTCTTTGAGAGAATTCCTGATTTCTCCATGGAACATGTACATAACAATTGTGATCATATTAACTGTACTTCAGTTTTGTGTTTTTATTCAAATGTTATCTCCTTTTTTTCTCTCTGAGAAATATACTGTCACTGATGTGACAGGGTCTATACTTTAATAACGTGTATATGTCTAACGCAGGTTGTGCTATTTACATGTTTCTACACATTTCGTCCTTTAAAAGATTGTTCAGAGAGGTTGTATTTACCTTCCCAAGGCTGGAAAGCAGGGGAATTACCTAGTTTCCTAGTTTTCCACCAGAGGAATATGTGTAAGTAGAAAAGTGTTAGCTGCTTACATATAATGTGTATGTATGGATGGATACATGTAAATTGTGTGTTAAAGAGCTGATACTGATTTTCATATGACAATGTTAGGCAAAGGCCTCCCTGCACTTGAAGAGCAGGTTTTCATTTGTATGTATTTTTGGGATAAAAAGTAATAAAATTTGTAAATATATTTTAAAAACCACACACACTATGAAATGTACCTCAAGGCCTCTACTGAGGCAGACAGCCATTGACTGTGACAAGGCTATGCAGCTGAGGTACATGAATTTCATGTGTATGCAACATGAGAGATATTTCCAGGAAGTTAAGCTTCACACTAGGAAATGTCTGTGTAGGTATATTCATTTGTTTAAATTCTTAAGAAGTGATCAGAGACTATGATAGGGAGGGGAAACTGTTCTTCCAAAGAGAAGTTCGCTCTCATTTTCTAATGAATTCTTCCTCCTTCCTCCGCTTCCCTGCAGTGGAAATGTGGAGGGAGACCAAAGCTGCGATTCCAGTCCACACCAGAGCCCAGAAAGATTCCCAGGGCCCTGGAGATGCCTCCTGAGCACCAGGAGCCTGTGGAATGCAGGAAGGATGGTCCTACAGGGACCACAAGGAACAGCAATTGTCTGTAGTAAAATACGAATGACAAAGGCAGGAAGGCAAAAGAAGGCTCCCAGGTCGGCACAGGTGAGATGAGAGGCCCAGTTCTTCGGAAGTATGTGTGGTGTCCCACCAGAGCCCCCAGGGGTCTGTTGTGGGCGCCACTGTGTCTGAAGTGTGTGTGTGGTGGGGGGTGTCAAGGAAGGGCCTTGAGGCTCATTTCCCTGGCAGCAGCAGGAGCACGTGGCTGGCTCGTTGCAGCAGGCAGGTGGATGGGCAATTGGATGAACAACAGTTGAGAGCTGAGCCCATATAGTGGAGGAGGAAAGAGAGGCGCATGGATGGAGATGTGGACACAGTCCACCAGAGCCTGGGAACCCCCATACCTGTGCACTCCTCTTGTTTATCCGGAAAGGAGAGCATCAGGTTTGAGGAGGAATGGAACCTAAAACAAATATCTTCCCTAAATGTGGAATTATGAGACCCGTTGCCCCTGCTCTCCAGTCCCTGCTCCTCACACAGAGTGTACCTACTGAGCTGGCGGTGGCCTGATGGCAGGTGATTCCTTGTGTGTCCATGCCCAATCATGTAGTCAAGGTGAGATCCACTTCTCAGGCTTAGGGCACCTGCAAATGAAGTAGAACTTAGGACCCCCATGCTTCTCAATGATCCTAGCAGGCATCCCTGGGGTCTCCACTCTTGCCAGTTAACCCAGTTGACCACATTAGGGAGTGTCAGGGACTGTCACGCCTCCCCAGTGACAATATCATAAAGGAAGAGACTGTAGACAGAAGATATGCTCTTGAAGTGCACACTCATGAGAACAGACCCAAATAAACTCAGATGGTGTCACTCCCATTGAGGCTATATAGAACGCATGACAAAGATACACATTATTTTCAAGGCCACTTTTCAAGTATTACATAAATTTATCACATAGCGATTAAACAGTGCAATCTCTAATCCTGAGTGTCTGCTGCCAAAAGATGTCTAATAGTATAATGAGAACACTTCCTCCAGGGCTCAAAGCATCCTTGCTATCAGGTACAGGCCAGACATCAGGCCCCAGGGGTCTGGAGCGGGCAGGAGGTGAATGACAGGACATGGTGTGAAGCAATCAATTTATATGGAGCACATGAGTGAGATCAGAAGAGGCTGCTGAACGCTGGACTTGAGCCAAGCATGAGGTGCCCAGATCCGCTCTTGACTCACAGAAGCTAGACCTCAGATCATCCCAAGCCACTCCTGGCTTATGGTGGGAGCGCACATGTTCCAAAACCCAGGACAGTGAGGACTGTATTTGGGGCAGAGTAAGAAGAAATGGATCAGAGCAACATACAAAAGATCTAAGGACAATAAGTAAAGGCTTAATTCTTGTTTTAAACATAATTTGTCAAAGTGTTTGTATTTTTGTGATTTTTTTACAGCAAGCTCCATAATTGGGTAACTCAAAATTATGTTCCTAACTAAAAAAATGTCATTTGGAGGTTTGTTTGTATTTTCATTATACTTTTTAGTTCTGTGAATTTCAAAGCTCTATTCTAGGTTGATGAAAGTAGAAAATGTAGGGTGTGGGGAAATTATGAGAACAGAGGAGATTCTGAAATAATCTTTAAGAAACTATCTGAATTCCTAGGAGAATTTCAGACTTTCAAAGGCTATGAAATGGGTGGGCTCAGGCCTAGATCTCTAAGGGGACAAGGAGAACAAGGTGACACCGGTGTCCCAGGGGACAGAATAGAAAACAGACCCAGACCTGTCTCTGACAGGGTGAGTTGCTGAAGTAGGATCTGGGAGACCCAGGGGGGTGGAGGGTCCCAGGGCTGGGATCTAAGGGAGGGGCTGTGCTTCAGCCTCCTCCTCCCAATGCCCCTCCCCTGCACCCAGGAGCCCTTTGTGAGGAGGAGGCCCCAGCTATGTGATGCAGGCCTGGGCCCCAGTCCCTAGTCCCAAAGGGGATGCCCAAGGCTCAGTTGCTTGAAGACGAGACATTGCACTTCAGATGGGAAAAATGCTCTTTGGTCTGAAGAGCCCTACTGCCACGTGGCTGAGCCACAGCTCCACTCCCTGGGTGATGGATCTTACCCTCACTGGGGTGTGTGTCCTGGGGCTCCTCTTCCTATTACTCCCCCACCTCCCCAGTGACCCACCCTCACCCCTGCCCCACAGAGAAAGACTCTCTCTTGTTTTCCTCCCCTCGTTTCCACTTTTCCTAAGCAAGGAAAGACGCTCCTGTGATGGGAAATCTCATGGTCCCTCAGGGCAGGGCAGGGCAGGCGGGGTGAGAGTGCGCAGAGGATTCCATGCCCAGCTCCCAGGCCATCTGTGGGGTGGGCAGGAGGCTTCAGGGCACAAACCAACACCAGGCTTAGTGTCGAGGACAGGCTCAGGAGAGGGGCGAGGGTTCTGTGGGAGATAGGCCCCAGCCCTGGCTCATCAGCCCTTTCCGGGGCAGGTGCTGGGGCCCAGTTTCCTCTGTGTGGGGTGACCTGGAGCTGTGTGGAGACCCTGCCTGCCAGGAAGGGAAGTGGTAAGGGGCAGCAGCCAGTCAAGCTGGGGCACGCATCCTCTCCTGAAATCTGCCTGGAGAGGCCAGGACCACAACGGAGAAGGTGGGCCTGGCTCCAGGCGGCAGAGGGGCGCTGAGGCCCTAGGGGAGCCTGGCTGGATCTGGCTAGTCCTGAGCTCTGCTTCCAGCAGGGTCTGGCCCTGTAACCCCGGGGACAAGGCCAGCCAAGACATGGCCACTGGGTGCCAGCCAGCGCCTGGGCCAGGCACCAGGTGGGAAGGGCTCTGGCAGATCAGCCCCGCATGCCCCACAGCCCCACAGCGGGGCCCATCCAGGGCCACACACCTGCCCTGAGGAGCAGGATGTCCCTGGGGCTAGAGAGTCCAGCTAGACGGGTGGGGAGCCTCACCCTGTGCCCTTTGACTCCACTTGTAGGTGCTCTTGCTGGGCTCCTGTGCACTGCCCCACACCCTGCTCTGTCACCAGCCCCATCGAGAAGTCATAAGAGCCTAGCTGCCGAGTGCCCCACCTGGCTACAGACTAGTGGGTGACTCAGGAGTACCCTCTCCATTTCTGACTGTGATTTTTGTCCGTGCACAGCTGGTGCAGTATGGGAAATCTATTCAGTAGATTTCGTAGCTAGCTCCACTGCAGGCCTCGGCAGTGGTGGCAACTGCAAAGGTCTCCTCTTGTCCATGAGGACTTTTCGGCTCACAGGGTTCACCCCGCAGCTCCTGCATGTGTACCTGCCCCGGGAGCCCTACACTCTTCTCGATTCTTCAACTATCAGCGAGGTCTTAGGCCTTGTTTTCCAGTCAACTCTAATATCCCGAACTCGAGCGCCCAACTACGGGACCTGCCTCCTCTGGTCTGGAGGCCCCCCTCAAGGGAGAAACCCGTGCTATCTCCACACCACTTCGCATGCGTCAGGACCGTGAGGATCCCTCGTCTAAGATTTAAGTTTCCCCTGAAACTGCCTTCGCTACAAGTGCTGGCCCCGATCCTGAAGACGGAGGTGAGGGCAGAAGAAGAGCCAGAAGAACCAATGGAGGTGGATGATCAGGTAGAGACCCAGGGGCAGTAGGAGGAGAAAGGGGGCCCCTCCAGCAATGGGGGAGCAACATCCACCTCGAGGCCCCTGGAGACTCAGGGAAACCTCACTTCCCTCGACTGCAGTCCCAGGGCCTTAAAGGAAAATTTCCATAGCAGGAGCCTGACAGAAACAAACAGGACTGACAAGGCCCAGATGCCTGCAATGAGTCTCCACACCAAGGGCCATGGAGTGCCCAGCACACACAGCCCTGCGGGAGGCGTCCTTGGCTTTGGGAAGCCTGACCCAGCTCCAGCAGTGCTCCCTGGCCCAGCTCCCGGCTGCTCCCATTGGCCAGACAAGGCGGCCTCTCAGGTGCTGGGGAAAGGCAACCTGCCCAGCTCCTCAGGCTTGCAGATGAGGGGGAAGGAGACCCAGCACAAGGATCCTGAAGCTCTAGGAACAAGCAGCTCTTCACCACCCAGAGCTGCCAGCGACAGTTCCCAACAACCAAAATGGTCAGGGCAACCCCAGCAGCTGCCACTGGTCCCTCCTGAGCAATGGAGGTGGGAGAGAGACGTGGGGCCCTCACCCGCTAAACGTCCCCGCCTATCCCTGGAAGGATTCAGGGACAACATGGGGGCATCAGGGAGATTACAATCAAGGAGACTGAAAAAGCGACATAGGAGGATAAAGAGGCGGTAAACTACAGGCAGAGTTTTGTGAAGTCAGCTGTGGGGGAGGTGGAGGGCCGTGGGCCCCAAGTGCCAGCCCTTCCGGCCTCTGGACCCCCTGCCCCTGGCTGCAGCCTGTGCCTGCTGTCTCCTGCAGCCACCTGAGGAAGCTCTCGGGTGAGGGCGGCTCCCATCCGCCCTTAGGTGAAGACCCCCCGGGTGACGTGTGCAAACCAGTACCTGCTCAGGCCTCCCAGCTGCATGGGAAATGTATTCAAGACCCACCTCCCACCAGCTGCTCCCCACCAGCTTCCCCAGCTCCTCTGGCCTCCACGCTGTCACCAGGCCCGACGACCTCCTCAGAGCCTTTTGGATCACACTCAACCCTGAGTGCTGCCAGGCCACAAGAGCACTTGCCTCCCCTAAAACGCCCTGCAGCCCGGCCATATGCACTTGTTCCTCCTTCACCACAGCCCCATGGGCCCACGGCCTCCTCTCCACCCCCATTTGCCTCCAGCCTGGCTGGACTTCCGTGTGGCTCCACAACACACCCCGGTCCCCACAGCTCCCCTCCATACCAGAAGCGGCCGCCGGCTCCAACCACGGTGATCTCTGGACTTGGGGGCTCCGGCAAGCCCACCGGGACCTCTCCTGGTGGAAGGAGGCTGCCACCACGTGGGGTCTCTCTACCTGCTCACACGGCAAATTCCAGCAACAGTATCTTCCCGACCACCCGCCAGAGGCTTCTTTCTGGGGAGACCCCACACCCAGGCAGACGGAGGCATGTGAGTGCACATTCATCTACCCTGACATGCAGAAGCTGCTGGAGACTCTCATCATCAAGAAGGCAGTGATGAAGCTGAGGCAGGAGAAAGAAGGGAAGGGGGCCGACTGCCCGCAGATGACACCACTGCGGAAGGAGTGGGACGCCACGACTCCTGATCCCTTCTGGAACAAGACAGCCCAACCACAGCAGCCGCCCAGTCCGCAGCAGGTCTCTGATGCCACGGCCATGGGGGACCACTTTCAGCAGAAATGCAGCCAGTTCTTCTGGGACCTCCCCCCTTTCAACAGCAAGTCCCTGGTAGCTGCGGCCTTGGTTTCGAAGGAGGCTTCCTCAGGAAACAGGCACAGGGTATCATTCCATGAAGCTGCCACTTCTCTTCCACGTGAACCTGAGGTTGAGACATCCTCACAGCTTCCCCAGGCACCACCCCAGCCCCACCACGTGGCCCAGCCTCAACCTTTCACTCCAGCCAGGTGCCGGCCCCAGCCCCCGCCTCTGGCTGGGATCCAGACCCAGGCCCACTTCTCACCCCTTGTCCCAAGCCTACTGTGCTCTTCTCCACCCCAGATTAGAGGCTGTGGGGCATCTTGCCTTACATCCCAGCAGAGGGCACATTCCGCCACCCCCACTGGAAAGGAGTATCTTGAATGGCCCTTGCAGAAGCGACCAAAGCGGAAGAGGGTTTTGCCCTCTCCTCCAAAAGTCTCAGGCTGTCCTGAGTGAACCCACTGCCCACCTTCCCCAGGAGAGGCCGGCCCCCCACAGCCCCAAGTCAGCCCCCATGCTGTCCAGGGCTGCCACCAGGCCTGAGCTCCTAGAACACCAGTGGCGAGGAAGGAGTGCCATCCACCAGGAGCAGCCCCGTGGCTCGCCTGGCAGATTCTGGCCACCTGGAGACCTGCTGCCGCCCCAGGGGCAATTCCTAGGGAGTCCGCAGCATCAGGCAGAAGACACACAGGGGGCCCGCCTGCCCTCCCAGCCTTCTGAATTTTCGGGGAAGCACAGCGAGGATGGGCAGAAGACAGGATTCAGGAGCTCTGGAGGGTTATCTGGGAAGGGGTGCTTAAGGTCCAAACGAGAGCCAGACCCAAACTGGGATCGAGGGCAAAAGCTGGAGAAGATCCCAGCAGATCCACCCAGAGGCTCAGGAAGGACCTCAGTGAAGCTTCTGGAGGAAGACAAGCAGGAAGCAGAAGGTGACTTCCGGAGGCCCTGGAAGAACCAAT
This sequence comes from Sapajus apella, assembly GCF_009761245.1. Taxonomy (NCBI): domain Eukaryota; kingdom Metazoa; phylum Chordata; class Mammalia; order Primates; family Cebidae; genus Sapajus; species Sapajus apella. The sequence continues at coordinate 15,102,920 of NW_022436961.1, read as the reverse complement.
CAGTAAGTTCCACACCCGGGGACCCAGACAAGAAGCATCCGGAAAATAAGCTGCAAGTCCATCTGGGCAGGAAGGTGGGGGAGATCAAGGAGGACTGGATCCCCATGCCTGTGCGTCGCTGCCGGCTCATGGCCAAACGTGCTGTTCCCAAGTCTGACACCTGCCAGGTCCCTGGGAAGCTGGCACCCAGGAGAGGTGGGAAAGCCCACATGAACACCTCCCAGGAGTTTTCCTTCCTCCATCCCTGCACCCAGCAGATGCTGGAAGCACATCTTTTAAGGTTTCGTGTAGGGCACAGGTGGGGTCCAGACCTCTGGTCCCTGAAGCCCATAAACGTCCGGTCACGTGAGCCTCAGCCCCCGCCCCTCCCACACTCCACCTGTCCCTGCTTGGCCTCCTGTGAGTCTCGGGTTTAATCTGTAGCCAAGGTTGCCATTTTCCCGGGAAAACCTCCCCAGAATCGTCCAGGAGACAGCTGGACAATAAGCAAGTCAGTCCCCACCATGAGTGGCCCTCTCCCTCCCGTACCACCTGAGCAGGAGGAAGTCCAGAGGGCCCCCGAGAGGGTCCCAGTCAGCTGATACCCATGGACGATCAGAGGTGTCTCCGACTGGACAGGAGGACGGGGGGTCTCAGCCCTTCATGTTCAGCCCTGGGGGCAGAACCTGGCACAGGGAGATGGTCCCAGGATCTGGGGAAACCATCCTAGAGGCGCGAGTCCAGCAATCACTGAGAATGAGCCACAGCCTGAGAGCGAGAGCACATCCCTGGGAGACCCCTGTAGTAGCAGAGCCCTGCAGGATCTCAAGGTAGGGTCCCTGTGGGCAAGTGCTGAGGATGCCCTGAGGCCCCTGGAGGTGGGGGAAGAGAAGCCTCCCGCTTGGGAAGTCACCTTGGAAGTCAGCGTAAAGGCAAATACGGGAAGCATTCAGGTGGATCTGAGGAGATCAGGGGCTCTGGGGACCACTAATAACCCCTCAGTGTCCACAGTCTGTGTTCCTGAGAATCCAGGGCAGCTGTGCCTGAAAGCACAGGTGGTCAGTGAGATCGAGCTCATAGTGCAGGTGGATCCAGAGGAGCAGCTGCCAGGCCATGCCTCTGGCATCCTCCTCCAGGACAGCGCCGCAGGCCTGTGCCTTCCGGCCGCCACGTGGACATGCTCCCCACCACAGACATGCTACTTGCTCAGGCCCCTCTGTCCACCTCTCAGAGTGTGTCTAGTAAGAACACCACAGCTTCCCAGGGGCCACGTGACCTCCTATGGATGGGAGGGAAAGGCCCAGGGCAGCAGGAGCCTGGGAGCCCAAAAGTGAAGGCCCCACAGAAGAGTCAGAAGGTGGTGGGCTCTGCAGACAATGGCAAGGCCCACAGGAGGCCCAGACCAGAGGAGCCAGGACACGGGACCAAGAGACCCAGGACCTCAGAAGCCAGTGGGAGGAGCCACCCTTACCCATGCCAGGGAAATAGGAGACAAACAGGAAAGGAAATACGTTCACCCTCAGCCGGAGAAGGGACAGGCACCACCAGAAAGCAACTTCCGGAGACAGATCAGCCACCCTCTGCAGGGTGTACCCCCCAGGAAAAAAGGCGCAGGGCAGGAAGACGTCCTGCAGAAAGGCAGTCCTGGGGCAGCTGGTGTCGAGAGTCGCGGGTCTGGCCCAGCAAGGTTGTTCATGGACAGCATGGCTGATGAGGCCCGGGCCATCATCAGAGTTGTGGGACAAATCCTGGCAGACAAACTGGGGCTTCGGCAGGGACGTGGTCCCTCAGAGGTCAATCGCCACAAAGGTGACCTCCATTCTAAGGATAATGTGCATTCCTGCTGCCACAGGGGTTACTGCCACCAAGAACACAGCAGAGAGTGCGCGTTCTGACCTGCTGCCCCAAAGCCACCCCCAAGGGCCATGACTGTCATGTCAAAAATAGGGGCAGCAGAGACAGCAATTGGACCCCACGTCCCAAGGAGCCTGTGTCCCCAGCTGGTCACCACCACCACAGGCCACGGGTGGCAAGCACCTTGGGCGGCCCCATCCACAGCCGCAGGAACTGAGGTCCTCCTGAACCAGACCAGGCTTCTCACACCTCTCTTGGGGGAGACAGCGGGTTCTACTCAAATAAAACTGGACACCTACAGAACAAACCTGTCCTGCGTGGGTGATTACATCCCCCATGTGTTCATGACTTCCACAGAGAGGTTCCCAATACACCTGCCTTCCCTGCAGAGGTGGTGGCTTCTGTCTGGGCCCTGCTAGGTAGGGTACAGGAAAGGGCTCAGCGTCCGCTCCTCCTGAGCACGGCTTCCAGAAGTGCTAGGGCTGGGCCTGGAGGAAGCTGACAGGGATATGGAGGACCCCCTCTTCTCCCTGTCCCCACACTGTGTCTGGTTTCCAAACTGGATCATCACCCAGAGCCTTTGAAGGACAGCAAACCCTATGGAGACCCTGCCTGGCTCCAGCTGACTGCATCCCCGTTCTCACCAAGGTGACCTCTGTGCTGCTGTACGGGCTGGGTCTGCAGGGGCCTCACGGACTGAGGGGGTGGTAGGCTCCCCTCAGACTGGAGGAGTGATGGATCCAGCAGCCTCCCTGCCCCGTGGTAGCCCGGGAATGTGGGGGTGTCCTGTACTGGCCCTGGGTCAGAGGCAGGACAGCTCCTTCCCCGATCTCCTGGTGGGGAAGAGATGATATCTTCCCCAGGCCCTTCCCTTCCTGCTAGTTTGGGGATGGACCGGGGCCCCGCCAGCACGTGGCTCAGCCTTGATAACACCCGTGTTCGCATCTGGTATCTGCTGATTCACTCTCCAGAGCAGCCTCCAGGACGAGCCTCCCAGCCCACTAATGAGTGTGGGGTTGGTGTGTCAGGGGCGCCCAGGGCTGCTGTCTGCCCCTCTGGTGGGACTCTGTGGTCAGGAACCAGCAAAGGGGACCTTAGGCCCAGGGTAGGAGGTGGGAGAAGAATCAGGGAAGATGAACGTAAGTTCGCAAGTGCAGGATCCACAAGCTGCCCGCTGCTGTAACCAGGGTCCTCACAGTCTGGTAACCGCTACAACCAAAAGTGGCCAGTGCCACTCCCAGGGGAGGGGGACCCCGAAGGGAAGGGCTGGCCTGGGTCACACAGCACATCTGTGGCTCCAGGCCCAGGTGCTGGCAGGGAACACAAGGGGCCTCAAAGGATCTGGTCACATGGTTGGCAGGGACAGTCCCCACAGGGCAGGGTCCTGCACCCCCTCTGTCCTGGTGCTGGTCTCTCCTGGGCATCCCCAGGGAAGGCAGGAGCAAGGGCTGAGCAGGCAAGAGCCAGTTCCCCAGAGAGCTGTGCCCAGGGCCCTTCTGCCCAGGGAGAGCTTTATATCTGTAGGGGTGATGGAGGCTGAGGACAATGGGACAGACCTGTCCCAGGCCTGGTGGAGCCCACGCAGGGCACCCGTTGGGAACAGACTCTGGTGTCCCTTTGGGCATCCAGGCTACTGCTGGAGCCAAGTCCTGTCTGGGATGGTGACCTGGGCAGCTCCAGTGTGGGCCCAACATTTATGGGACACAGGGTCCTGGGACCTGCAGCAGAGGAACCCCACAGAGACCCCGTGTAGAGCCCCACACTCGAAGATTCCCACAGAGACCCCATGTAGAGCCCCACACTCGAAGATTCCCACAGAGACCCCCAAAGGGACCCCATATTCACAGAGACTTTCAGATTCCCCATAGTGACCCCCTGAGGGCCTAACAGAGATGCTGACTGAGACCGCCCATGAAGACCCCCTAGAGAGACTCCCTCCGCAGAGAAACCCCTGACAGAGACTCAAACAGAGACCCTTCAAAACCAACATGGAGATCTCCACAGAGACCCCCCACCCCACAGTGACTCTAACAGAGACCTCCAAGAGAAAATATATCAAGGTCACTTTATCACCCCCTAAAATACCAAGCACTGCACTCACTTGGTTAAAATGAGCGGCATCTAACTCATTACCAGCAACAGCTTTCTCCTGGTGGTCCTTTGCCCTCTTCCAGGTAAGATTCCTTGAGACACTGAAAAATTGACATGCCTCCTCTATCAGACAGCATCCAACTTAGTGACAAGCCTCCTCCATCAGACAGCGTCCAACTTAGAGACAAGCCTCCTTCATCAGACAACATCCAATTTAGAGCAACCCCTGACCCGCTAACAGACCCTTCCCCAGATCACCCAGTCACAACCCCCGTGTGGATACAAAACTGTAAGCGTTGATGATAGAAACGGTGAGAGTTCCTCTGATGCCGTCCTTCTGAGACTGCCCTCAGCTCCTCTGGCCATGCCCGTCCCTCGCTGTTAAGGGAATCCCCCAAGCAGGGTCTAGGTTGGCCTTGCTCACAGGGCTCCTGAGGGCCTTGCACTGGAGCACATGGAATGGGAATGATCTCGGCTTGGACACAGCTTCCTCAGAAAACCTTCTCCCACTCCTCTGTGAGGCCAGGCCCCCTGTGCTGGATTATAGTATGTGTGTATATATGGTATACCACACGTACCATATATACACACCACTCATACACACACACAAACACACATACCACATACACTACATACTACACACACTACATACACACACCAAACACACCTTGCACACCACACAAACACAGCAAATACACACCACACACACACACACACACCATACAAACACACCATGCACACACATACACCACACATCACACACCACATCATATACACATACCACAAGCATACACATGAACACACAACACACACACAGCGCACACACAAAACACATACCACACATAAACACACACCACACACACGTACCTGCACTAATGAGCCTGAGAAGCACATGAGATGCCCTCTGTTCCAAAGCTGAGCTGTTAGAGCCCCTCTGGATAACACTAAGGCTGTTCTCCAAAACACTTCTGCCTGCTAGGATTTGGAAGAACTTCAAGAATTAGTTTAATAATTCTTCTAAGAACACACTTTCAAAAAATAATTATATATTTGCACACACACAATATGTGTATGAAGACACTGCATTGGGGCTTTTCTTGTATAACGGGGGAGAAAGCAGCCTTAGTGCCCAGCATTTGGAAATGCTTGAATAACTTATATTTTATCCAGCAGAGAAGTACTAATCAACTGCTTTTTTAAGAAACATGATTTTGCAATGTCTTTGGAAGATGCCCACAAAATACTTATTAAGAGAAAAAAAAAGCAGCATATAAAACTGTAATAAAATAACTCTCCAAAAGGTTAATGGTGTTCTTATTAGGCCATTCTTGGACTGATATAAAGAAATGCCAGAGAATACTGGGTAATTTATAAAGAAAAGAGGTTCAATTGGCTCACAGTTCTGCAGGTTGTGTAAGTATGGTGCCAACATCTGCTCGGCTTCTGGGGAGGCCTCAGGGAGGTTTTGCTCATGGTGGAATGTGGTGGAAACTGGTACATCACAAGGTCAGAGCAAGACAGAGAGCAAGGAGAGACGCCTCACACTCTTATACAACTAGATCTCATGAGAACTCACTCACTATCTCAAAGACAACAACCAGATCTCACAAGAATTTACCCACTATCTCAAAGACAGCACCAAGCCATGAGAAATTTGCCTTCACAACCCAAATACCTCCCATGAGACCCTTCTTCCAGCACTGGGGATTACAATTCAACACGAGATTTGGGCAGGGATAAATATCCACACTATACCAGTGTTTATCCTTTAATGTTGCTATTATGAGTGTCTTAAATTCCTTCTTTGGACTCTTCTATATTTTATAACTTCCCTATAATATTCTCTACATCTATAATTAGAGAAAATAACAATAATAGAAGCATAAGGAAGAACCCGCTGCTTCCTCTTTCCTTTGTAACTTCTCATCCCTACCCTAGTTTTCCAGTGGTGGAATTTTCCAACTTCTTTTTCCCATGCTTAAACAAAAAGTAGGCAGTGCTGGATCTGAAACCAAGGCCAGGTCAAATGTATTTTTCTTCAGTAAAAGAATATGCTCCGGCTAAATTTCTCTCCTCGTTTCTCCTCCCACCACCCTACTCATTCTTAACTCCAACACAGAGGCTCTTCACAGAAGCTGCAAACAGCAACCTGGTCTTTGACTGCGCCATAATCCTCTAAGGTTTAGATTGTCTCATCCAGAATTAAATTCCAACAGAGAGAGAGAGGCTGAGAGATTGAGAGAGAGATTGATCTGGATACAGGCTCCCTAGGTGGAATCCATCCAACTCAGGCAGCAATGAACGAGGAATACAGGCTCTTTCCCACATGTTTGGAATCCTGGCCCTGAGCCCTTAGCTGTGCATTCCATTTATCCTCTTTGTGGGCTGAACAGATGAAATTGCTTTAGTTGAAGGAAGTGGCACAAATTTACTTATTTATTAGATCTGCAGGATACATCCATCACACCGACCTCTGGATCAACTCAAATCATGAGACAAGCACACACTGGAGCAGAGAAAACAGCACAGACGTGTTCATGCACCCAGAACAACCAGATGGCAGGGTCACCCTCTGTAAGTGCACGTAGTGCTGGGGAGAGTCTGTCCAGCGCGAGGCAGCTCCCCATTCCTAGAGACGTGATTGATTGTTTTGCAACTTACAAGCGATCACACAACTAGGAAGAGAAAACGTGTCATAAGGACTCCAGTTTCTATCATCCCAATCCTTTCTTCCCACCACTGCAAGACTGTAACTGAGGCTACTGCTGAGAATTTAGCTGCCTCCTGGCTCTAGCCAAGTACACAGAGCAATTCATCCAACACATCGTTCCTAGGACAGTTCTTTTTATTCTTCTTTCCCTTGGCCTCCCCCTGAAACCCTCCACTCCTCCTTGCCCCTCCTCTCACAGACAATAAAGCATTTAACAAAGAATATGGCTATGTTCCATCTCACCTTTTCTGATAAGTCTTAGGCTGCAATGCCATGGGGCTCATCTCTGATGAATATTAACATTAAGCTTTTCTCCCTCCCAGCATCAATCTCTCCTTTCAGATCTCAGAAGTCAGCCTCCCCTCCCTGCCTTGCTGTTCCCCTCTTCCCCTTACTCACACCCCGACAATAGTCTCCTTTCCCAAACAGAAGCAATGTGCTAACGTGTCCCCACCTGAGACAAAGAAAGGAGGCTTTGTTATACCTGCAAGAGCCTAAATATTAGCATCGTTTAATTACTGCCATTCTCCCAAGCCAGCTTCTTGGCAGCAGGCTCCTCTTGTTAAATAGGCTTTTAAGTTTTCCCAGGAAGGCAGCATCGGAGATAATTTGTGAATGGAGACTAATTTGGGGTGTTGCTGCTGGTATAAAGAGGTGACTTCAAGGTAACTGGGTCTTCAAAGACAAACTGGGAGAAAGATTATGTGTTTCCTCTGGGCACATATCATCGTTTGGAAATGACCACTACTCTCAGATTCAACGTCTTGGGCACAAACAAGTGGACTGCATTATTAACTGGCCCAGGTTCAATTCTTTCTTTTATTTTTTTTCCAAACACAAGGACAGCCACGTCACAATCATGATGGCTTTGGTTGCCAGGACTTGTTCTCTTGGTTGTGTGCTCAGGCAAAAGACAACTTGACTTTCATCTACTGGAATGTGCCTCAGCCAGGGGTGCCCAGTTGACCCTAAAAAGTTTCAGAACCTTTCAAGTCCTGAAAGGTCACTTGATCTGTAGAAAAGAGCAAAGTGAGGGCCAGGTGCAGTGGCTCACACCTATAATGCTAGCTACTCGGGAGGCTGAGACAGGAGAATCACTTGAACTCAGGAGGTGGAGGTTGCAGTGAGCTGAGATCGTGCTACTGTATTCCCAGCCTGGGCAACAGAGCAAGACTCTGTCAAAAAAAAAAAAATGAAAAGGAGAGAGCAAAATGTTCCCCACCTGATGTGACAGCATTTCTGGCAAAATGGCTGGTTCTTGCTGCGTTTGTTAGTGCATTTTACACTGCATTCAAAGAATCTCATGACAGCTCTAACTTTACCTGGGCAGAGCGTAACCCTCCCATTTCCTTATGATGTTCTCATGAAAAGTGTCTGATTATGGTTTTCTTTGTTTTTATTTCATTTGTTTATCATACTATTCTTAATATAGTCAACTTATGATCAATAGCTGGATTATTTATGCATGGTGCAGAAATTCGTCAAGAACCCCCAATACAATAGCTGGTCCTCAAGCAAGAAATCCTGTCCTATATTATCAGTGTACTTTCCCTGCCTTTAAAGTCGGCTTGCTGGCCGAACACAGTGGCTCATGCCTGTAATCCTAGCACTTTGGGAGCCAGAGCTGCGTGGAGCACTTGAGGCCAGGAGTGTGAGATCAGCCTAGCCAACATGTGAAACCCATCTCTACTGAAAATACAAAAATTAGCTGGTTGTGGTGGTGAGTGCCTGTAATCTCAGCTACTTGGGAGGCTGAGACATGAGAAGAGCTTGAACTCAGGAGGTGGAGGTTGCAGTGAGCCAAGATTGTGCCACTGTACTCCAGCCTGGGCAACAGAATGAGACTACATCTCAAAAACCAACCCAAACCAAAACAAAAACGGTTACCAAGCTTATTTCACATTGTCGAAACTGTAAAGATCACACTATTAATATTATTAATTGCTTGCCTTGATTATGCAATTCTACAGTACTCTCAGCTCATTTTTTAGTTCTGTTGTGCTCAATTTTGGTCACCGGGATTGTGGGGAAAAAAATCCAATTCATTCCATTTGCCATTCCCAATATTATAGGACAGGAAAGAGTTAACACCTGCATGCCTGTCTTGTCTATATATATGTTCTATTTTTTATAAAAAGTTAAGGATAGTTGTATCTTACAAGTTCCAGCATCAGAAATCACTTTTAGAGCATCAACTGGTTCTAAACTATACAATAGCTAATGAAATCACAGCAACGACCAAGAAAACATATGGCAGGATCAGAGAGATGTGTTCAAATTCGAATTTGGGGTGAACGCTGCAGAAAGAAATTAATGATCACTTGGTCAAAAGAGAGAGAGACAGAGTACATTTCACCACAGTGACAAAACATTCTTATTTTTTAAAAAGAAAATAGCCCATCTGTTATCCTACTATTTTATCTGTTTAGAAGACATGTATCAAAATTTTTGTCCCATGCATTTTTTTTATCAGCTCCAAGGTGATCATTATTTGTAAGTATCTGTGTAAAATATGCAAAAGGTATTTGCTTTTCAGCCAGTATTCTTTGGGAATCTTGTTCAGATGGGGGATGCAAGGGGTGTGGAGTACAGAAGTAGAGAAAAACAGGAAGAATTAAGAAAGATCATTTAGGATGTTTGGGACGTTACCAGAAATGGAACTTACAAGGCCCTGATGAGAAAGGTGAAATGGGAGGTCGGGACTGCCTGCTTAGAGAATGGCCCCACTCAGAATCCTTAACATTATTATTTTTACTTACCAATAATAGTTCTCAGTCTTTAAAGACATGGACCACAGAAACTGGGAGAGAAGGTCACATGCTGGTAGATGCCAGCCTCCACTGTAATAAGTCTTGCTGGGCATCCCAAGGTGGGTCCTGGAAGGCTCAGGCCAGTGTGAGCTCTTGGAGCCTGGAGTTGGTGATCAGAAAATTATCAACTCCTGAAAAAGGCAAGGGTCCTCCAGACCATCTCAGTTACAGTTCTCCTTTTACCAATGAGAATAATTTACACTGTAGAATCTTGCCGGTCTAGTTCTATATCCATTCAACATATCTGCTTTTGACAGACTCCCAGATAAATGCATGAAACGTAAATATAAAGAGATCGTGTGTGTGTTTAATTTCCTGTCTTAATTGTCTTCCATTGCCTACACAGGCTGCCAAGTTTCTTATTTGCTGCCATTTGGGGTATGAGGTTTCTCCTCATCAATTCCTCTACAGTTCCTATAAGAGCTCTGAGCCAGAACTGGGCAGTTTCTTCAGAAAACATTCTCTGAAATATTTTTAAAGAACTTCACAGAGTCCTTGTTATCTAACAGATTGCCCAAAACATTGACTCCAGGCATATTTTCCTTTCTGTTTCATCAAAGGAAAATAAAGATGAAAAGCCTTTTTGTAAGCACTTACGCCCTATTAGGAAATTGTTTAAGTAAATCACTTTGGTCACAAATGTTAGAGGCAGTCTGCCTCAAACAGTCTATGTCAGTGGCTAACTTTAATAAATGCTAACTTACAAATTGAGCTCATTGGCCATAATTGCTTGCAACAGTAGGCACTAAACACAGAGATTAGCATAATTGTGATTATAACTCCCATTAACATTTGTAATGTAATTATAGCCAAGTAACGTGCCAGGATGGAAAGATTCTACTAAAGCTTCTGCCGCTAAGACATGACAAGTGTGTGCCCTTCCTCCAGGAGGTAGCATCATGTGGGGAGGATGGACCTGGCTCTGTGGTGAGGCCTGTAACCTCCCAGCATCTCACTTTCACATCAGCAAAACACTTTGTGATTATTCTATCTACGTGACAAGGATACACTGCTGGAAGAATGCTGCTTCTGCTTAAGATGGAGTCAGATTTTGACCTAAGGTGGACACATTTTGCCACTTGCCTGAAACCAAAATGAACCTATGCAAACAAAAACAGCAAAATGTATTAAATGACAGTTTGCAAGATGTTGGTTATCAGGCAATGAAGACAGTGACCTCCAAGAGATGGGAAACAAATTAGGGAACCCCTATTCTTGCCCCAGTTCACTGTCTTGAGAGAGTTTCCAGACTGTGGCACAGGAAGGGGAACCCAGGTAGAAGCTGGTGGATTCCTTTAAGTAAGAAGATGGAAATGAGGGTCCAGGGATAGCAAGGCAGCTGGAGTTTACAGGATAGACAACCAGCAGAGACAGCTGTACACAGAGAGAATCCTGGGATCTGGATGGGGTTCCATCAAACATTCATGACAGCATGTGAAGATACTACTCGATGCCAGAGGAGCAAAAAATTCTGAAAGGATTAGAGAATGGCACCCAGTGTTCACCAAGTGCCAAGATTATTACTTGTTCCCTCCCACCAGCCAGCTGGGGAAGAAACAAACTTTTAAACACTGGACAGGCCGGGCACGGTGGCTCACGCCTATAATCCCAGCACTTTGGGAGGCCGAGGCGGGTGGATCACGAGGTCAGGAGATCGAGACCATTCTGGTCAACATGGTGAAACCCCGTCTCCACTAAAAATACAAAAAATTAGCTGGGCATGGTGGCGCGTGCCTGTAATCCCAGCTACTCAGGAGGCTGAGGCAGGAGAATTGCCTGAACCCAGGAGGCAGAGGTTGCAGTGAGCCGAGATCGCGCCATTGCACTCCAGCCTGGGTAACAAGAGTGAAACTCCGTCTCAAAAAAAAAAAAAAAAAAAAAACACTGGACAGAATACTCATGAACATTGGGTCTTAGTGGTGGGAAATAATTAGCTCCAGAACAAACACTGCTCCAGATCTACCTCACAAACTATAAAATCTAGACCTGAAACGCTCAAACTATACCCAGGCAACTTAATTGCATCCTGGAGTAAAGCTTAAGAACAGCTATAGGAAAACAAAATATCATGTATCCAAAGAGGGCAGTAACCACAGCGGGCGGTATCTGATAAGGATTATCAAACATTGAAAGTATAAGGAAAATATAACCCATGATGGATGAAATAATTTAAAACTGACTCAGAACTGACACAGATGTTAGAATTAGTAGACATTGAGTAGTTATTACAACCATATTCCAGATATTCAAAAAGTTAAGTAGAGAAATAAAAAATGATTTTAAAAAACACTCAATTGAAATTCTGTGAATAAAAAACTACAATGTCTAAAATTTAAAAAATTGATGAGATTAAGAGTAGATTAGACATTGCAAAAAATATCTTTGTAAATTTGAAGACATGGCAATGGAAACTGTCCAAAATAAAACACTGAGAGGAAAAACAGTTTTTTTTTTTTTTTTGAGACAAGAGTCTTACTCTGTCACCCAGGCTGGAACACAGTGGTGCCATCTCAGCTCACTGCAACCTCCAGCTCCCAGGTTCAAGTGATTCTCCTGCCTCAGCCTCCTGAGTAGCTGGAATTACAGGCATGCACCACCATGCCCAGCTGATTTTTTTTCTTTCTTTTTTTTTTTCTTTTGTAATTTTTTTAGTAGAGACGGGGTTTTACCATGTTGAAACCAGGCTGATTTTGAACTCCTAACTCAGGTGATCCACTGGCCTCGGCTTCCCAAAGTGCTGGGATTACAGGTGTGAGCCACCATGGCCATCCAGAAAAAAAAAAAAAAAAAAAAAATTTTTTTAATTAAAAGAGTATCAGTGAATTGTGAGACAACATCAGATGGCCTAATATATGTGCAGTGGAGTTCCCAAAAGAGAGGAGAGTTAACAGAGCAAATAGTTGAAGAAATGACCGTTGAAAACATTGCAAACTTAATTGAAGCTAAAAACCCACAGATCCATGAAGTTCAACAAATCCCCAAGCAAAAGAAGCATGAAAAAAAAAGACACCAAGCCATGTCATAATTAAATTGTTAAAGAACTAGATAATAAACACAAAATGTTATAGCAACCAGAGGAAAATAATAAGATGTTACATAAAGAGGAAACAAAAATAAAGAAGAGAGCAGATTTTTAAATATAAAAATGTAAGCAAAAAAGGCATCTTTAAAATATTGAAAGACAAAAACTGTCAAGCTAGAATTTTACACCAAGTAAGAATATCTCTCAAAAACAAAGATAAAATAAAGATGTTTCCAAACATAGAAAAACTGAAAGAATTCACTAGTAAATTCACACTGCAAGAAATCTGAGAGTCTTTTAGGCAGAAGGAAGTAAGAAGCCACACAAATAAAGAACACCAGAAATTGTAACTATATGTGATTTTTATTTTTATTTTTTTTGAGACAGAGGCTTGCTCTGTTGCCCAGGCTGGAGTGCCAATGGTACAATCTCAGCTCACTGCAACCTCCGGCCTCAGCCTCCTGAGTAGCCTGCCACCACACCCGGCTAATTTTTTGTATCTTTAATTGAGATAGGGTTTCACTGTGTTGGCCAGGTTGGTCTTAAACTCCTGACCTCGTGATCTGCCCACCTCGGCCTCCCAAAGTGCTGGGATTACAGGCGTGAGCCACTCTGCCTGGCCGATTTTTCTTATTAAATCTATTTATAAGATAACGGAATATTTAAACAAAAATAAGAACAATGTAGTTAAGCTTTGTAAGTAAAATATATTACAGTGCTAGCAGAGCAACCAGGAGGTAGGAAATAGAAATATTCCATTATGTGATTCTTACAAAGTGGTAGATCACCTAAAAGAAGACAGTGATAAATTAGAATAATATACTCTATACTATAAACTATATACACTATATTTTACCACTAAAATAACAAAAAGATTTATAGCTAGCAAGCCAACAATAAAAAATAAAGTAAAATTATTTTAAAAATCAGTTAATTCAAAAGATGCCAAAAATAGAAAAAAGTGAATAAAGACAGATAGGACATCTAGTAAACAAATGGCAAGATGACAGATGTAAACCTAATCATATCAATAATCACATCAAATGTAAATGATCTAAACATCCTTGACTAACTGCAGAAATGGTCAAATCGGATTAAAAAAATCTAGGCTCAAATGAATTCTGTCTATAAGACGTGCTCTTCTTACCCTCCTGGCCCCCACCCACACTGGCACCACGGAAAGGCCATGTGAGCACATAGTGAGAAGGTGACCATTGCCAAGCCAGGGAGAGAGCCCTCACCAGAACCCAAACATGCTGGCAGCCTGAGCTCAGATTTTCAGCCTCCAGAACTGTGGAAAAGTAAATTTCTGATGTTAAGTCAAAGAAGGCGGAGGAGGAGGAGAAGAAGAAGAAATGTTCTTTTTATATTGAAACACAGGTAAAGTAAAATAATTCAGGAATTATTTTTAATAATACATCACACCAATACTAATCAAAAGAAAATTGGAGTGGCAAATATATAACAGTGGCACATAATAACAGAGCTTCAAACTACATAAAGCAAAAATTGTTAGAACTACAAAGAAAACAAAATAAATTCAAAATTATTGTTGGTAATTTCAATAATTAGCTCTCTGATTGACAGAAGTAGAAAGAAAATCATCAAGCTTATCAAAGATTTGAAAGTCACTATTAAGCCACTTGACATAATTGACATTTGTAAAATACTCCACCTAGCAATAGCAAAACACAAATTATTTTCAAGTATACACAGAGTATGTGCAAAATAGACAATATTCTGGGCTATAAAGTAAGTTACAATAAATTTGAAAGTGTTCATGTCATACAAATTATGTTCTCTGATCACAATGGAATCAAATTAAACATCGATTATGAAAAGATCTCTGGAAAATTCCAATTATTTGAATGGTAGAAACTAAATAATACCAAATTATATACTTGTAAATACCAAATGGATTAAAGAAGAAATCAAAAGAGAAATTAGAAAGAATTTTCAGTTAATGAAAATGAACATATCGAAATTTTCAGGATGCTGTTAAAGCAGTTCTTAGGGTACATTTATAACACTACATGCCTACACTAGAAAGCAGAACGTTCTGAAATCAAGTACCTCACCTTCAACCTTAAGAAACTAGAAAAAGGGAGACCAAATTAAATCCAAAGTTACAAGAGTGTTTGGACTTGCTCGTTTATAATAGCTTCTTTAAATTCCTTGTAGAAAATTCTAATATCTGTGTCATCTAACCATTGAGGTCTGTTGATTTGCTTTCCCCATGGAAATGATACAGGAGGTAGAAATAAATTATTTAGGCAGATAGTGAGGGTAAAGAGTCTTCAGCAAGGCTTCCCTTCTAACAAAAAGTAGCCCAAGAAGTTATTTTTTCTATCAAGAAGCATCCTGAAAAATTGAGCTACAAAGATAGGTAAGCAAGCAGGAAGTTTGCATGGGTGACTGCCAGCAGCTGTACCAGTAGAAAAGGGCTACTTGGGGGCCAGGCACATCCAACATGGAGGCTCCATCTTCCCTTTTCTTTGTTACCAGGTGTACAGTAAAGAAACAGGTGACTTGGCTGGGCCAAGTGAAGAACCCATCTGCGTAATGAAAGATTAGGGTGGGAGAAGCCAGCTTTTCACACCCTATGCAAATGGCACACCTAGCCCTAACCAGTTTTTGTGCCTTATGCAAATGGCACACCTGGTCCAACCAATCCTTTGTTCCCTATGTAAATCAGATACCACCTCCTCAAGCTCGTCTATAAAACCCTGCATTTTGCATGAACTGGCGACCCGTTCAGGACCCGTCTCTCTGTAGGAGACAGCTCTTCTCTTTCCTTCACCTATTAAATTTCTGCTCTTAAGCTCACTCTTTATGTGTTCAGTCCTAGTTTTCTGAGGCTGTGAGACAACGAATCTTGGGCATTTACCCCAGACAACAATGCCGCTTCACAATTAGAGGTTTTTAAAATCACAAGTAATTTTGTTTGTATCCTGAGCATTTTCAGTATTATGCTGGATCTTGTTTCTATTTGCTGGTTCTATGACTCTTAGAATTCTGGTGTTGTTCCTTGATTTCCTACTGATAGTTATTTTTTAAATTGCATTTTAGGTTTTGGGGTACATGTGAAGAATATGCAAAATTGTTGCATAGGTACACACATGGCAGTGTGATTTGCTGCCTTCCTCCCCATCACCTATATCTGGCATTTCTCCCCATGCTATCTCTCCCCAACTCCCCATCCCCTGCTGTCCCTCTCTTGTTTCCCCCCCTGACAGACCCCAGTGTGTGGTGCTCCCCTCCCTGTGTCCATGTATTCTTGTTGTTCAACACCTGCCTATGAATGAGAACATGCGGTGTTTGATTTTCTGCTCTTGTGTCAGTTTGCTGAGAATGATGGTTTCCAGGTTCATCCATGTGCATACAAAGGAGATGAACTCATTGTTTTTGATGGCTGCATAATATTCCATGGTGTATATGTGCCACATTTTCCCTGTCCAGTCTATCATCAATGGGCATTTGGGTTGGTTCCAGGTCTTTGCTATTGTAAACAGTGCTGCAATGAACATTCGTGTACATGTGTCCTTATAGTAGAACGATTTATAATCCTTTGGATATATACCCACTAATGGGATTGCTGGGTCAAATGGAATTTCTATTTCTAGGTCCTTGAGGAATTGCCACACTGTCTTCCACATTGGTTGAACTAATTTACACCCCCACCAGCTGTGTAAAAGTGTTCCTATTTCTCCACATCCTCTCCAGCATCTGTTGTCTCCAGATTTTTTAATGATCGCCATTCTAACTGGTGTGAGATGGTATCTCCATGTAGTTTTGATTTGGATTTCTGTAATGACCAGTGACGATGAGCATTTTTCATTTCTGATAGTTATTTTGCGGAGTTTTCAAATAGCTGTCCTTTTAATCTGTCCAGATTTCAGAGTTGGGCTTAGTGGGAGGTAAACGGAGGTGTGTATTCACTTCAAATGGCAGGCAGAATTCTAAGCTGGGTCCCAAGAGTTCTACCCCTTGGTTACATACTCATTACAAGCCCCTTCCCTTGAATATGAGCAGGATTTGTGGGTAAGATGGAATGCCACTCCCATAATTGTTTTGCTTTATATGGCAGAAGAGATCTTGCAGATATAACTAAGATCCCTAATCAGTTGACTTTGAATTATTTTTTTTTTAAAAGATTATTCTAGATGAACCTGATCTAATTGAATGAGCCATTAAAAGAAGTCAGAGAAATTCAAAGCCAGATAGACTTTCCAGTCAGCCTTGAAGATGCAGCCTCTGTGAGTTCTGCAGTCGTTGTAAGGAAATTGATTCTGCCAATAGCCACATGAGCTTGGAAGAGAACCCTGAGCCTCAAATGTGACCCCAATTGACAACTGATTGCAGACTTGGAAAAACTGGGGCAGAAAATCAAGCCAGGTGCAGTGACTCATGCCATTATGCCCAGCATTTTGGAGGGCTGAGTTGAGCTGATCACTTGAGGTCAGGAGTTTGAGACCAACCTGGCCAACGTGAAACCCCGTCTCTACTAAAACAAAAATCAGCCGGGCGTGGCGGTGCATGCCTGTAATCCCAGCTACTTGGGAGGCTGAGGCAGAACTGCTCCAACCCAGGAGGCAGAGGTTGCAGTGAGCCAGGATAGCATCACTGTGCTTCAGCCTGGCTGACAGAGCAAGACTCTGTCTCAAAGAAAAAGAAAAAAAAAAAAAAGCCTCCCAAGAAAAGAAGAAGAAAAGCCCCTGAAGCCTGCCAGGACTTCTGATTTACAGAAACTGTGGCTCAAGCGATAGTGTTGCATTAAGCTTCTTCTTTTCTTCTTTTTTTTTTTTTTTTTGAGACAGCGTCTCACTGTGTCTTGCCCAGCCTACAGTACAGTGGTGCAATCTCAGCTCACTGCAACCTTCACTTCTCAGGTTCAAGCGATTCTCCCACTTCAGCCTCTGGAGTAGCTGGGACTACAAGGGCACCCCACCACACCCAGCTATTTTTTTGTAATTTTTTGTAGACAGGATTTCACTATGTTAGCCAGGCTGGTCTCGAACTCCTGACCTCAAGTGATCTACCTACCTCGGCCTCCCAAAGTGCTGGGATTATAGGTATTAGCCACCTTGCCTGGCCAATCTTTTATTTTTATAGCAGTTTATTATACTGCAAAATTTAATAGACTTCACCCTACATGAAACTGTATTTAAAAAGGTCTAGGTACTCCATGTCTGAGCAAATGTTATGCTGTAAGTGTTGATTAATACTCAATATGCTTTCTAACAAACCTCTTTGTTGATTTTCCTTCCTCTGTACTCCCGATACAGAGTTAGGAAAATAACTGAAAGTTTCAGAGCTGCTCAGCATCAACTTTCCAGCAGTGTTGAATCTAGCAGCTCGTCTCTGTGCAATTATAAGCTGCTTCATTACTTCTTTTCCTTTTCCCTCTCATTTCACCAAGCTCACTGAGTTTTATGAAAGAAAAGTTAATCTTGCTATATAATTGCATTAATTATTGGCACATGAGCCACTAAGCAGGGACAAATAGCAAGCCTGATATAATTAGTAAATTAGAAGAAGTAAGCATTTATAGCCACTCATCAGATAGGCCAACTTAAAGTCGCCATGAACTGATATGTTGTTTTCTCCAAAACATGACAGCTAACAAAAGAAAGTGTAACTTTCATTTAAGATATGCAAGGTGGCCAGGCACGGTGGCTCACACCTATAATTCCAGCACTTTGGGAGGCCAACACAGGAGGATCACTTGAGCCCAGCAGTTCAAGACCTGCCTGGGCAACATAGTGAGACCCTTGTCTCTACAAAAAATACAAAAATTAGCCAGGCATGGTGACACATGCCTGTAGTCCCAGCTACTTGGGAGGCTGAGGTGGGAGAATCACCTGAGCCTGGGAAGTCAAGACTGCAGTGAGCTGTGATCACACCACTGCACTCCAGCTTAGGCAACAGAGTGAGACTGTCACAAAAAAAATAAATAAATAAATAAATAAAGATATGCAAAGTGTCATCCATTGAATCTGCATGTGGGGACATAGAAAACATTGAATCAGGCCGGGCATGGTGGTTCACACCTGTAATCCTAGCACTTTGGGAGGCCAAGGAGAGCGGATCATGAGGTCAGGAGATTGAGACCACCTTGGCCAACATGGTGAAACTCCATCTCTACTAACATGCAAAAAATTAGCCAGGCATGGTGGCATGTACCTGTAGTCCCAGCTACTCTGAAGGCTGAGGCAGGGGAATCACTGGAACCCAGGAGGTAGAGGTTGCAGTGAGCAGAGATCGTGCCACTGCACTCCAGCCGGGGGGAGAGCAAAATGCCATTTCCCAAAAAAAAAAAAAAAAAGCAAGCATTTAACCATTGAACCAAAGCAGCATATCTTTTATTTAGCAGTGGCACAATCTCGGCTCACTGCAACCTCTGCCTCCGGGGTTCAAGTGATTCTCCTCCCTCAGCCTCCCCAGTAGCTGGGATTACAGCTTGGCTGCTCATCCTCTTCTCCAGAAGCCCATGAGTTGTAATCCTTCCTGGACACTTCCTTGGAATGACCACACTTTCTGTGAGCTTGCAAAATTAGTGCCTAGCTATTTTTTTTTTTTTTTTTTTTTTTTTTTTTTTTTTTTTTTTAGTAAAGACAGGGTTTCACCATGTCGGCCAGGCTGGTCTCAAACTCCTGACCTTGTGATTCCCCTGCCTCAGCCTTCCAAAGTGCTGGGATTACAGGCATAAGTCACTGTGCTCGGCCTTGTGATGCTTCTCGAGGGGAAAAACAATCTGTAATCAAATTGTTTGAAAAAGGTTAACTACAAATAAACCCCTTCTTAGAGACACACGCTTAATAGAGATGACCCAGGTGTGTGCAGGAAATAAAACTGTTTCACTTGAATTTCAATTTCATTCCAGAATTTCCCCGACTTATTTGATACATATTCTGTTCAGGTTTTATAGTTGAGTTCGATGGAAGACAAGTGGGATGTGTGTTGATTTCACACAGCAGGCAGAGTCACTTTGGAAGCACACCCATCAAAATCCCTGGAAACTCAAATGTTGCTTCCTAGAAAATATTTTGGGAAATGTGAAGCTAGAGATTTAAATTCTTTCCATGTTTGTTTATCCTGTCTCCTCTTTCGGATGATATTCCACTCTAGGTCAAGGGTTGATAATATGTCAAGGGTTGAGAAAAATTCCAAGCATAACTAATGGAAATTGCCACTCTAACCTCACCCCAGCTGATGTGAAGCGCTCATGCAGTCCACAGTCTCTGCAGATAAAAATGCATCCTCAGTGATTCAAGAATTTCAGGCATTCTGATCAGTGGTGTCTTATCTCTCCAAAGCATTCAACAGACATTTTCTAAGCACCTATCTTGTGCTAAGCTCAGTGCATACTAGCAAGCATCCCAGGCAGGGCAGTCATTTTGCAAGCTCACAGAAAGTGTTGTCATGCCAAGGAAATGCTCAGGAGGGATTATAACTCATGGGCTTCTGAGGAAGAGGATGAGTAGCCAAGCTGGAAGGTGACACACAGTCCCAGAACAAAAACCATTCAACAAGGTCATGGGGTAAGAGCTGCCATCTCCCAGACAGGGCTCTGGATGGGCCCCGATGGACAGAGTAGCAAACACTCCCTAAAAGCAAAGTCCATTTGTGACAGGCATCAGCACCTGAAAAAAAAAGTTATCAAGTTCACAGCAAAGCAGGGAATAGGAAAGGGGAAAATGAAAGAAACTGAAAGAATAAATTCCTTTCCACTTTGCATTGATTCTAAGATGTACATTTTTTCACCTTTTAACAGCTCTGAATTCTCTGACATCCGAATAGATCGAAAGTGTCTTTCAATCACAGCCCTTTAGGCACCCACGTGACCTCATTGTCATTGCCGCATGTGCAAACTTGTTCACAGCTGTGGCTGTTGTCATCACTTCAGCGGGATTATGTGCGCTGCTGGCACGTCATATGCTGGGTTTAATTGCCATGTAAAATGCCTTCCGAAAGATTGCATTATAATTCAGCATTGAAAGGAAAACTTGCTGGGCGTGGTGGCTCACGCCTGTAATCCAGCACTTTGGGAGGCCGAGGCGGGCAGATCACCTGAGCTCAGGGGTTCGAGACCAGCCTGGCCAACATGGCGAAACTCAGTCTCTACTAAAAATACAAAAAATTAGGCAGGTGTGGCAGCACATGCCTGTAATCCCAGCTACTCAGGAGGCTGAGGTAGGAGAATCGCTTGAACCTGGGAGCCAAGATTGCACCACTGTACCACTGCAGTCTGTCTGGGTGACAGAGCAAGACTCAGTCTCAAAAAAAAAGAAAAGAAAATGAAAGGAAAACTTACAGTGTATTCAGAAAGGTGAGAAGACAGAGCAGTGGGGCATACATTTGTTATTTGTGAAGTGAATATTCATCACAGGAGAAATGCTTGCAATTCCATATTTCTTGTAGCACAAACCAAGTGCCTTACAATCTTGCTACTCAAAGAGTGGCTCCACAGACCAGCAGCATTGCCTGGAAGATTGATTGAAATTCAGAATTTCAGGCTGTACCCCAAACCTACTGAATCAAGATCTGCATTTTAACAAAGTCTGGTTGATTTGTACCCACATTAAAGTCTGAGTGCACTGCTTTAGAAAACATAAAGGGAAGCTAAGTCACACCAAATTATTGAGCTATAAAAAGGAAGCCCAGCAGAAGCCAGGCAGCACAGCTGAAGGCAGGGAAATTGTCAAGCCCTTTAGAATTCATGAAAGAAATTCCAGTGCAACAAGAGGTGGGCGTGGCCAATTCACTTATTAGGCAGGCCTGTCGTTAAGACACAGTGTCATAGTCTTATTGACAATAATTTTTCCTCTCTTTGTGAGTACATCAGCTAGTGATGGAGCTTAAAATGAAGGACATTTTAGATTCAATTAAATACGGCAAGTGGCATTTCTTCAGGGCACTGTAAGAAATTAAAATAAAGGCATCTCCATCAGTGAGGCGGAGCTGGAGGCAGCAGAAGAGGGACAGTGCCATGCAGTCCAAGTGGGAGAAGCAAAGACATGAGGAAAGTTCATGCGTCACCCAAGACCTGACCAGGTCAAGGGAGGGACACACAGTGGGCTGAGGTCCCTGTGACCTTGCTGGTCGTGAACCATCCTGCCTGCATATTGCAGGTTCTCAGGCTACGTAAGACCCCCAACTAAAAATAATAATGATAATACTCAATTCTTTTTTCTTTTCAAATAGTTGTTAAAATTATTATTACTATTATATTTATTTTTGAGACAGAGTTTTGCTCTTGTTGCCCAGGCTGGAGTGCAGTGGCATGATCTCGGCTCATTGCAACCTCCACCTCCCAGTTTCAAGTGATTCTCCTGCCTCAGCCTCCAGAGTAGCTGGGATTACAGGTGCCCAGCACCACGCCTGGCTAATTTTGTATTTTTAGGAGATACAGGGTTTCACCATATTGGCCAAGCTGTTCTCAAACTGCCAACCTCAGGTGATCCGCCTGCCTTGACCTCCCAAAGTGCTGTGGTGTGAGCCACCACACCCAGCCTTATTATTATTATTATTGTTACATTGAGGCACAGTCTCACTCTGTCACCCAGGCTGGAGTGCAGTGGTACTATCTTGGCTCACTGCAACCTCCACCTCCCTGGTTCAGCAATTCTCATGCCTCAGCCTCCCGAGTAACTGGAACTACATGCCGGTACCACCACGCTGGACTAATTTTTGTATTGTTAGTAGAGATGGAGCTCCACCATGCTGGCCAGGCTGGTCTCGAACTCCTGACCTCAAGCGAAGTGCCCACCTCAGCTTCCCACAGTGCTAGGATTACTAGCATAAGCCAGTGCAACCCCCCTTAAATAATTTTTATAGCCATTATTTTGTACTTCTTTCTTAAATAACTTATTGTGTTTTAATCCCTTATCATCTCACTGATCCCCACAACAAACCTTAGGGAGGAGCAGCGTGAACTGAAGTCTCAATTTTGGGCAATGCTCTCATTTTCCCTGTAGAGATGGGGAAATGTGTCTGGGATTATCCTGCTGGTAAATGTTGGAATTGGGATTAAAATCCCAGAATTCTGACTATGCTTT
Source organism: Sapajus apella (assembly GCF_009761245.1). NCBI lineage: Eukaryota > Metazoa > Chordata > Mammalia > Primates > Cebidae > Sapajus > Sapajus apella. Next base: position 15,080,396 of record NW_022436961.1, on the reverse strand, counting down.
TGTTTTTAATTTAATTAATTGTTTGAGACGGAGTCTCACTCTGTCACCCAGGCTGGTATGCAGTGGTGCGATCTCAGCTCACAGCCTCCCAGTTTCAAGTGATTCTTGTGTCTCACCCTCCTGAGTAACTGGAACCACAAGAGTGTGCCACCATGCCCAGCTACTTTTTGTATTTTTAGTAGAGACAAGTTTTTGCCATGATGGCCAGATTGGTCTTAAACTCCTGATCTCAGATGATTCTCCTGCCTTGGCCTCCCAAAGTCCTAGGATTACAGGTGTGAGCTATCGTGTCGAGCCTCTGACTATACTTTCAAAGTTCTAACTAGGAAGACATCTGGGGCAACTTCATCACCACCAGGTAATGGCAGAAGCCCTGACTCTTCACGGGACCTCCTCTGATACCATCCTAGTGGGGAAATAAAGGGACATGTTATTTCTTTCCATGGAGGCAGGAATCTGGGTTCCCCATGTGGCCTCTGCTGACACTGCAGGGATTGGAGCTCATCACCGGAGGGGAGAGACAGTCCCTGTTCCCTACTTAAACTTCTGTGACCCCACCCTGGCTGGGAGGTCAGGATTCCTCATTCCAGTGTCATGAGGATGGATGTCCAGGCTTCCCATTCAGCCCTTGCAAGGACAAGTGTTTTCAGTGAGATTTGTCTGCAAATGAGCAGTTATTTTCCAAAAGTTTTCTATCTTACTAGGTTGTCTTTTTCCTTGTCCTTTAGCTAGAGAAAGCAGGGTCTTATTGGTGCTTTCTTGCCTGTACCACTTGGGACTTCTGGATTACTGGCCTCATCAACTCCAAATTTGAGATATATGAGGCAGAGAGAGAGAACAAGAGAGAGAGAAAGGGAAGAGAGAAGCCAGGGCATTCACCATCGTGTTGTTCCTCGAATCCTGGGGCTTCAAGTTGGTCTGCCTTCTTCTCTTCACCTTTCAGAGTTTTACTGTCTTCGACATGCAACACCCATGATGTCCAGTTGTATTTAGTGGGAGGTATAGGAAAAAGTGTGTCTACTCCATCTGCCCAGAAGCAGAAATTCTGTTTTCACAAAAGAAGTTTAATAGGAGCAGAGCCTTGGCCCTTTCTTTACACAACGTTTGCAGCTGTCTTTCTGCTTCAATGCAGAGGTGAGCAACGGGAGGAAATCTGTGTTGAGTCCTCCTCCACAGCCTGCTTCTTTACAAATTGCAGATTTTGGTTGCCTCTATGTAAAGCTATTCTATTACGGCAGTACTCCATACCTCTAACACTTCTGCTAATTTCACATCCGCTAAGCCAGAACGTTTCTTGCAACTCTTTGAGCATATCCTGTCTTGGAGTACAGGAATGCTTACAGCAGAGCCTCTGCTCAGGTAACCTTGCTTCCTGCCCCCTGGGTTCCATTCTTAGCGACAAATGGCAGACTCTCTAATCCCCTCTGTTGTAGGTAAAAAAATGGTTGCCCAAAGATATCAGGTCCCAAGCTGTGAAACCTGTAAATGTTACCTTACAAAGGAAACTCTTTGCAAACATGAGTGAGTGAAAGATCTTAAAATGTGGAGATTATCTTGGCTTATCTGAGTGTGTCCTAAATGTCATCAGTTGTGGCTGTGGTTGTTGTTGTGGAGATGGAGTCTCGCTCTGTCACCCAGGCTGGAGTGTGAGGGCACCATCTCAGCTCACTGAAACGTCCACCTCCCGGGTTCAAGAAATTCTCATGCCTCAGGCTTCTGAGTAGCTGGGATTACAGGTGCCCCCCACCACAGCCAGATAATTTTTGTATTTTTGGTAGAGATGGGGTTTTGCCCTATTGGCCAGGCTGGTCTCAAACTCCTGACCTCAGGTGATCTGTCCACCTCGGCCTCCCAAAGTGCTGGGATTACAGGAGTGACCCTCTGTGCCCTGCCCAGTTGTGTATTTTTTTTTAAGAGAGACATTAAACACACAGAAGAGAGAGAGCACGTCTGCCAGATTTCATACTTCATACCTCTAGAACTGTGAAATACGTTTCTGTTGTTTTAAGCCTCTGAATTTGTATAAAATTACTAAGAAATTAATCAACCAACACCCTGTTCATTTCGACACCAGTAGAGCAGACACCTTCACAGAACTCCCTCATCCCACACAAGACGCAAGTCAGAAAAAAAAAAAAATCTTTACTCAATTCTGCTTCTGTCACCTGGGACAAGAGACTGTCTGAGGGATGAACTGGGCTTCATGTAACTGCAACAAAGTGAATGTCCCTGGATGCTCTGAAAGACCCTTCTCAGAGGCACCAGGAACCTTCCTGCAAACCAAGTGTTCCCTCTAGGCAACTTCTTTACCCTGATATGACCAACTCTATCTGTACAGAAGCTGCCTATCAAGTTTTTAATATAACTTGGGCTGATGTCAGCTCAAGAAGAAGCAATGAGGGGAGGCACTCAAAGGTGATGCTCACCAAAAAGGATTTCTTAGTATTCTGACTTCCAGAGTACAGTTGCTATCTATAAAGGGTTTCTTAGCATGTTTTATCACACTTCGTCCTAGGAGGTTGGTGTAGTATTGTTCTCAGTTGTTTTTTTGTGTGTTGTTTGGTTTTGTTTTGAAACAGAGTCTCGTTCTATTGCCCAGGGCTGGAGTGCAGTGGTGCGATCTAGGCTCACTACAACCTCCACCTCCCGGGTTCAAGTGATTCTTCTGCCTCAGCCTCCTGAGTAGCTGGGAATACAGGTGCCCGCCACTATGCCTGGCTAATTTTGTATTATTAGTAGAGATGGTGTTTCACCATATTGGCCAGGCTGGTCTCAAACTCCTGACCTCATGATCAACCTGCCTCAGCCTCCCAAAGTGCTGGGATTACAGGCGTGAGCCACCGCTCCTGACCCTCAAGTTTTTAATAAGTTGGGCTGATATCAACTGAAAAAGAAGCCGTGAGGGCAGGAACTCAAAGGTGAATCTTACCACAAAGGATTTTTTAGTATTCTGACTTCCAGAGTACCGTCGCTATCTATAAAAAGTAAGTTACATGTTTTGTCACACTTCGTCCTAGGAGGTGGGTGCAGTATTGTTCTGTTTTGCAGATAGGACACTGTGACTTGGAGAGCTTAGGTCATTTAGGTAGCAAAAGTGGCAGAGGCACTGACGAATGTGCCCTGGTAGTCAGACCATGTCTTAAGGGATTTCTCAAAGATGACACTGCCTTTTAAAGGAAGCACAGGCAAACTCTGTAGGATTGGAAGGCACTGCCCAATGCAGTGACAAAAGACTGTATCTCGGTACAGTGAATTTCACTGGCTGAGATTTGCTGACACCTGCAGACAAATGAGAGGATTGCACTGAGTTTGCATTAAAAGGTATTAAAGGCTGAGCACAATGGCTCACACCTGTAATCCCACCATTTTGGGAGGCCAAGGAGGGCGGATCACTTGAGATCAGAAGTTGGAGACCAGCCTGACAAACATGATGAAACATCCGTCTCTACTAACAATACAAATATTAGCCAGGCATAGTGGCTGGCAACAGTAGTCCCAGCTACTTGGGGAGGCTGAGACAGGAGAATCGCTTGAACCTGGGAGGTGGAAGTTGCAGTGAGCCGAGATTGTGCCATTGCACTACAGCTTGGGCAACAGAGCGAGACTTTGAAAAAAAAAAAGTATTAGAGTTACTTGCAGGAGATCCCAGACCCAAGAAAAGCCACATCACCTTCTCTGGAGAAGATGATGAAGACCAGGACAGAGAGCACTAGGAGTGGGTCATCAGAGACCTGAGCAGCCCCTCAGGTCCAGGCCATGTGCCAGGTGCACTGGATTCCCACCATACCTTATTGCCGTGAGGGGTGGTGTGAGGAGAGGCCTCAGCTGTTCTTTGTTCTGGGCAGCGTGTAATCAGTGATTATTTCTAACAATGCAAATAGTAGAACTACTTTAGGCACTCACCGAGTAACCCTGAGCAACTCATTTAGTTAGGAGTCATCCTAACTAAGTCCTTATTGATATGATGTATACTTATATTAATTTTTTTTTTTTAAGCCATAAACCTACACACAAAACCAAAATCTCTTTGATAACAATTGGGCCTGAAGTTGATCCACTATGAGGTCTCTGCTTTTAATAGAATAAAGTACCAACTCTTTCCGGCAGGTGGAGTTAAAGATCAGACCTGAAGCATATTTCAGGTCAGCCCTCCCAGGCCAGGGTTACCAGAATCTTCTAGCTCTTAACAAGCTTTAAATTCGCAGGGGATCAATGAAGAAGGTTATAGAGAGCGTGTATCCATCCACCCCATTCATATGTCCCCCACATTAGCAGCCCTTTTATTAATAACGTACTCTCCCACTAGGACCACCAGATTACGAATAAATGAGACCTATGACCTGCAACGCCTTGCCTTTCTTGCTCCCTGTAGCCATCACCTGTCCCATCTTTCTCCAATCTCAGGACTAAACTCGTCAAACCGGGGCATCAAAATGCCAAACTGTTCCCCCTCACAGATGCCACGTAAGGAAAGAAACTCATGGCCATTGAGAATCTACTATATTTCAGGCATGTCCACATGCCACTTGAGCCCGATAATAATAGTAATCATCGTAATAGCTGCTGTTTCAGGACATTTACTATGAGCCGAGTGCCATGCTAAGTGCTAACATGTATTGTCTCATTTAATTCTCTTAGGATGACTGTGAAATGGCATCATCATACCCACCACACAGTTCTGGAAGCTGAAATTCAGAGAGCTTGGTAAGCACAGGACAGCACATGCTGGAACGCACATCAGGATTAGTTTACATTTCACCAGCATCTTGCTCCTACTTCTGTTGTTTTATAGTCTCTCACCTACACCAGTGCTTTCACTTTTAGAACCACATATGCAAAACCCTAAATATCAACTCTCTGGGAACATAGGGGAAAGATGGGGAGGGCAGTTGTTGGGGAAGAGGGTTGGCACTCCTTCCACTATGAAGGGGAGATATGTTCAGGGTACCCTGCTCTAGACTCTATCTAGAGAAGACCTCTGACCTGCAACATCTTATCTCCCTCCAAATTGCCAAAAGAACCTAAAACTTTCCCCATAGAAACAATAGGTTTTTTGCTATAGCCCTGCTAATATCGTTATTCAATTACTTTATTGGTTAAATAGGATTTTTCAAATGCACTGGGAATTGATCTTTACTAATAAAACTGTTTTTACAGGAATGCCATTTAGGTGCCAATTAAATGTCTTGCAATCTTTTAGATTATTAAATTGCAAGTACTTTGAATATTCACATCCCAGAGCCAACAGACTTTGCAATTATCTTCTGTTAGAAGTTGGATGGTTGTGTGAATGGATGGGTGGATAGATGGATAGATGGGTGGATGAATGGATAGATAGCATCTCTTTACATTCTAATTTTCATAGCATCCAACTCCTCTATCAGTTCATCTACAGTGCAAAATAAATTGTAAACATTTACTTATTCACTGTACACTAACTAGAACAGCTATTATTTTTAAAAACAGGAAACAAGTGCTGGTAAGGAAGTAGAAAAATTGGAACCTTTGAATGTGGCTGGTACAAATGTAAAATGGTGTCACTCCTCTGGAAAATAGTTTGGTTTCTCAAAAAGTTAAACATAGAATTACCATATGACTAGCAATTCCACTCCTCAATATATATCCAAAAGAATTAGAAGCAGGGTCTAAACAGATACCTGTGTAACAATATTCTCAGCAGCTTATTTACAATAGCCAAAAGATAGAAGCAACTCCAGTGTCCATCAACAGATAAATGGATAAACAAAATGTGGTATACACATACAATGGAATATTATACAGCCACAAAAATTAACAAAATGTTACATATGCCATAGGGATGACCCCTGAGAACATTATGCTCAGTGAAATAAGCCAGACACAGAAGGACAGAAGGAACTCCATGATTCCATTTATATGAGGTACCTAAAATAGGCAAATTTATAAAGATAGAAAGTAGAATAGAGGTTACCAGGGACTAGGAAAGGGAGGGAATTATTATTTACTAGGTACCAAGTTCATGTTGGGAATGATGAAAGTTTTGCATAAACTTGGTAGTGATGGTTATACAACATTCTAAATGTATTTAATACCAATAAATAGTATACTTACAGATGACTAAAATGATAAATTTTATAGTATGTACATTTTATAATACTACAATTAAAACAAAGTATGCACCTAGCTTACTCACTAGATTGAAACTTCCCAGAGTATTGGATCTCATTCATTTTTGTATCCTCAACTTCAAACCCAGAACCTAACACATAAGGACTAAAATAAATGACATCAGCCAGGCGCAGTGGCTCACACCTGTAATCCCAGTACTTTGGAAGGCCAAGGTGGGCAGATCACCTGAGGTCAGGAGTTCAAGACCAGCCTGGTGAACATGGTGAAACCGTCTCTAATAAAAATACAAAAATTAGCTAGGCGTAGTGGCAGGTGCCTGTAATCCCAGCTACTTGGGACATTGAGGCAGGAGAATCACTTGAACCTGGGAGGCAGAAGTTGCTGTGAGCCGAGATCGCGCCATTGCACTCCAGCCTGGGCAACAAGAGTGAAACTACATCTCAAATAAATAAATGACATCAAATTAAAAATATAAAAACACAAAGAGATAAATTGTCTATTTTAAACTCCTTATAAACACATGCATATGCACATGCAAATGAGAACAGGAGAAACCCAATCTACTGGATGTCTTACTGGATTTTAAAAATTGTATTCTCTCTACACATATGTAATGAGCATGCCCACCCTGCCAGGCTTTGGGATGTATCATTGAAGAAGACAAAGCCTCTATCCTCACAGATCACACATTGTACAGATGGGAAACATGCTAAATGGTGTAAATCATAAATATAGGCCAGGCACGGTGGCTCACGCCTGTAATTCCAGTGAAACTACCTCTGCAAAAATTATAACTAAGGAAATTATGACAGTGAAAGAGATCAGATCTAACCGACTCCATCTTGCTTCTAACCTCTAAGCTGTCCTTTTTCATTCCTGGACGTAGGCTGAACTAACTTTGGGAAGGAATTCAGTTCGTGATTTGACTCTGAAACAAAGTTGGTAACAGCCCTTTCCCATAAAGACTCCCTTCTTGCCTGGGACCAGTCTGCCTTTGCAGGACTAACAAATTAGCTACAAGATTAGAAATTATGGTTTCGGGATCATGCAGCCTCTGGCTCCAAAAGTCTGAACCTCCCCAAATTGCTCCTAGCGATAACATCACTATTGTAAAAACCTAAGATCAGTGCTGGAAATATTTTGCAGATCCTGCTCTAGATAGATTGGCTGACATCACCCAGACCTATAATCTGGCTCAACCAGTTCTGCCATCCTACCCAAGAACAGAAGACAGCAAGAAAACCTCACCTCGACCCCCTATGATTCCATCTTCAACCTGACCAATCAGCACTCCCACTTCCCAAGCCCCTACCTGCCAAATTATCTTTAAAAACGCTGATCTTTGAGTAATAATAAAACTCCTGTCTCCCGCACAGCCAGCTCTGTGTGAATTACTCTTTCTCTATTGCAATTCCCATTTTTCTTTTTTCAAGATGTAGTTTCACTCTTGTTGCCCAGGCTGGAGGGTAATCGCATGATCTTGACTCACTGCAACCTCTCCCTCCAGGGTTCATGATTCTCCTACCTCAATCTCCCAAGTAGTTGGGATTACAGCCATGTACCACCACACCTGGCTAATTTTGTATTTTTAGTAGAGACAGGATTTCCCCATGTTGGCCAGGCTGGTCCCAAACTTCTGATCCCAGGTGAATTGTCCACCTTGGCCTCCCAAATTGCTGGGATTACAGGCATGATCCACCATGCCCAGCCCTCAACCCCCATCTTGATAAATTGGCTCTGTCTAGGCAGTGAGCCAGGTGCCTAGACATCTTGGGCTGTTACACCAGCACTTTGGAAGGCTGAGGCAGGCAGATGGCTTAAGCTCAAGAGTTCAAGACCAGCCTGGGCAACATGGCAAAAACCCTGTCTCTATTAAAAATACAAAAAAAAAAAAGTAGCTGGGCTTGGTGGTGTGTGCCTATGGTCCCAGCTACTCAGGAGGCTGAGGTGGGAGGATCGCTTGAGGTTGGGAGGTGGAGGTTGCAGTAAACTGCACTCCAGCCTGTCTCAAATGAAAAAAGAGAAAAAAGTAAATATAATGTCAGGTTCTAGTGGGCCATAGGGAATGCTGGAATGGGGTGAGAGACTCCTTTAGCAAAGCTCAACAGGGAAAGTCTCTGAGAAGATAACATGTGAGATCTAAATGATGATACAGGACCACAATATGGCAGCCTCAGGGAGCAAATTCCTAGAAGGATGAGCGTTTGCATAGGCTCTAAGGGAAGAAGAAGCACAGCATGTTAGAGAAACCAAAAACCCATCACTGAGGCCAGACCATGGTGGGTGATGAGGAAAATGAGAAAGACGTATGTGCAGAACAAGTCAGGGGGTCAGGTCACGTTGGACCACAGGCCAGGCCAAAGGGTTGGTATTCTATTCTAAGGGTAATAAGAGTTTTTAGGCTTTTCAAGCCTGATCTGACTTATGCTTTCAGGAGATGACTGTAGCTTCTATATGGATACTGGACCATCAAGGTACAGAATACTGGCAGAAACCCACATGAATGGTGATGGTGGCTTGGATTACAGTTTCAGCCATGGAAATGATAAGGAGTGGCTGGGTTCAAGATACATTTTGGAAGCTGTCTAGATAGAACCTGTTGATGCATTGGACATAAAAAGAAAAAGAAAGAGTCAAGGGTAACTTCTAGGCTGGGTACGGTCGCTCATGCCTGTAATCCCAGTACTTTGGGAAGCCAAGGCAGGTGAATCACCTGAGGTCAGGAGTTCAAGACCAACCTAGTCAACATGACGAAACACTACTAAAAATACAAAAATCAGCCAGGGATGGTGGCAGGGGCCTATAATCCCAGCTACTCAGGAGGCTGAGGCAGGAGAATTACTTGAACCCAAGAGATGGAGGTTGCAGTGAGCCGAGATTGCACCATTGCCCTCCAGCCTGGGCAACAAGAGTAAAACTCAATCTGGAAAAAAAAAAAAAAAAGAAGGATGACTTCTAGTTTTTTAACTAAATAAAAAAGAGGTCCATGAAGCAAGAAAAGGAAGACTAGGCAAGAGGTGGGTGGAATGAAGACAGGGGAGAAGTTCAGACAGACAGTATGCTTTGGGACATGTTAAGTTTGAAATGCTTCTTAGAAATCCAAGTGGACAATTCCATATGCAATTCTGGAGCTCAGATGAGAGGCTTCTCATCTGAGGGTCTTCAATGTATGCGTAAAATGACTTGATGGCCTTAGCAGCAGGAAGAGACAGAGAAGAGGTCCCAGATCAAAATCCTGGAGCACCCTCACATTTAGAAATCCACCAAGGAGAAGTGAACTGAAGAGATAAGAAAAAGCGTTACGGCAGTGGAGGAATTCCAGGCAACTGTATAGCCCTGGAGCCCTGCAGAAAACTGCATTTCCAGAAAAGCAGAGTGTTCAGCTGTGTCAAATGCTGCCTGGAGGACAGGAAATTGACCGGAATTGACCATGAGATTTAACAGAAGTGGAGGCCACTGGGGAACCTGATGGGCTAGTACCAAAGAACTAATTGGAGCAGGTTGATGACAAGAGTCGGCAAGAATGGAGGCCTGATATCAAGCCTTTTGAGAGGACATGCTTTGGTCAGAAGCAGAGTCCTAGAAAAGCAGCACAGAAGAAATTTGAGATCCACAGATGAAATTTTAAAGATGGCACCACGCATAACACTGTATTATCTCAATTTTTACAATCGCACCATGCTGCAGATATTATTGTCCTCATTTTACGCATGAGAAATCTGAAACAGAAGAGTGAATTTTCTACAAATCCAAATTTTAAAAAACTAAAGAACAGCAAATGCTATTATTAGATGAGACCTGAATTTTTTCCACCGGGCCCTCATGTCTCCCCATAAAATACAAAAACAAAGGTTAAGTACTTTTGCTTTCCTGTTTATGGGAATGACACAGTCGTACGCCAAACAGTGTAAGTGGCCTTATTTTTATCTTTCTGTTACTTGTTGACTTCGAATCTTTAATTAAATACAGGAAGCTTTCTGTCACATTTTAGTCACAGGTCAGTGTCTGCCTTGACCAAGCCTGAATTTCTTTTCCAAGCTGGTAGTCTATCTTCTAGTTATACCTGTCAAATCTTTCATATGAAATGACACAAGTTTTTAGGTTATCAAAAGGTGTTTTGCTGTTACTGCTGCTTTAACTCTTAAAATTGATAACCTTAGCAGTACTCAAGATTTCAAGACTTATCGAGGCTGGCACTTTCTATGGAAAGTCCAATTTTGTCTTAAACCACGACAGATTATCCTTAAAAGGAATAAACTCAATCATTTATTTTTCTGAGGTTAAAAGATATTTATTAAGTGTCTGCTCTATGCCAGGAATAGTATTAGAGGGAGGCTCTTAGAAAACACAAATTTGGCTGGGCACAGTGGCTCACGCCTTTAATCCCAGCACTTTGGGAGACTGAGGCAGGTGGATCACCTGAGGTCAGGAGTTTGAGACCAGCCTGGCCAACATGACGAAACCCCGTCTCTACTAAAAACACAAAAATTAGCAGAGCATGGTGGTGCACACCTGTAGTCCCAGCTATTCAGGAGGCTGAAGCAAGAGAATCGCTTTAACCCAGGAGGCAGAGGTTGCAATGAGCTGAGATCGCCCACTGCCCTGCAGCCTGGGTGACAGAGCAAGACTCCATCTAAAAAAGAAAACAAAAAGTTGCCAGTGCTCTTGCACTGGTGTAAAGTAGCAACCATAAGAGACCCCGTGAAAATCAGCCCAGAGACATCTGTCAAGGCGTGAATAGTAACCTATGTGGTATGAGCTGAGAAAACTCTGTTCTTGAATTTATAGGCAAAACAATTGATTCATTACATGCACTGAAGGCAATAGCATTTTTATTTATTTGCAATTGTCCTAGAATTACAGTTTTTAAAAAATATGTTGAAAGTTCTTATATTTTAAATAATATACAGCCATTTAGAATATGATGTACACATATGCTATGCATAGAACTATAGTAAATTGTTTTAATTTTAGATAAAATTATATCGTTATGTAAATTATATAACATAATAGCATATATAATCATACTACAGGTAATATTCTATTCATATTAGACAGTTTTAGTTTTAAATAATAAACCTAATCAGTTATTCTTAGAAAAATACACTATGCCAAAAACTGTTCATGCTAGAATTACAGCTGACCATGACTGCCAAATTCAGGTCTCTCTCAGCTGGTGTCTGGCTAGGGAGGGCGGTTCAGCTGAATCTCGTTAAACTAATGCTGGGAAACATTACAGCAACATTCATTTTAAATTTATTTCTATTTTTTTTTTTTTCTTTGAGAGGGAGTCTTGCTCTGTGTTGCCCAGGCTGAGGTGCAGTGGCACGGTCTTGGCTCACTACAACCTCTGCCTCCTGGGTTCAAGCGATTCTCCCACCTCAGCCTCCCAAGTAGCTGAGATTACAGGGGTGCACCACTAGGCCTGGCTAACTTTTGTATTTTTAGTAGTGATGGGGTTTCACCATGTTAGCCAGGCTGGTCTCAAACTCCTAACCTCATGTGATCCACCAGTCTCAGCCTCCCAAAGTGCTGGGATTACACGTGTTAGCCACAATGCTTGGCTCATTAAATTACAACACTCTAAGAAATTACTAATGATTATGTCATTTTGGAGAAACCCAAACCTTCCTATTCTATTTATCTAACATGTACTAATTAGAAAAAGGCACTTTGATCACTGTAATATAAGCTTATATTCACTGAATGTAGATTGCATAATTATTAGAATCTATTTTGATGAGCGCTTGTTTTGGGGGATGAAATACTATATGTGAGGCCTCTTTCTATCTAATATAGGGCTCTTTATCTTTTTAAATAGTGATTTGGTGGCAGGTGACAGTCAAAATGTCTATGAATCATCATAAATTTTTAGCATTACACAGAACTGGTTTGGAGAGCAAAACAAACATCATTTTGTTACAACCATGGTGCCGTGTAATAAAAAGGAGGAGCCATTTGTTTCAGAATCCTTTTTTTAATAATTTAGATTTTAATTCTTTCAACAAATATTCCTTGAGGGCTATTACATGCCCATATATAAGTGCTACAATAAAAAGCAGAGATTTTTACATTTCTATTTTTTAAGGAAGGCATTTTCTGACATTTATGGGTACGCATACTCCAAGAATAGTTTCATGCATCTTGTTGCTTCACAGCTCAAGCTATGGGGATGAAAATGTTAAATCTGAGTTTCTAAGTATTTCCCCAAGACAGCTTGAGATGGGGAGGTAATTGCAGACCCAATCCTCTGAAAATGACCAGGAAAATGCCCCAATATCTATACTGCTTCCCTCTAAGTGGGAAGATGGAAAAAGAATATTAGAAGAAAAAATCAAAATGGATAATTATGAGAAAATTATAACAGTAAAAATAAAACATGAGAGATAGGCAAAGTGGCTGCTCTATATTATTATCTTTTTAAGTCTTGTTATGGCAGTTGGTTCCTTTTAAGTGGGTTGACCTGACAGTCTATTCACTTTGACTTTAAATGTTGGAAGAGTACATTTCAGCCAAAAAAAAAAAAAAAAAAAAAAAGCAATATGAAATTTTCATTGTTGTATATCAAAAGTTGGCCAGGTACAGTGGTTCACTCCTGTAATCCCAGAACTTTTGGGAGGCTGAGGTGGGAGGATCCCTTGAGGTCAGGAATTCAAGACCAGCCTGACCAACATAGTGAAACCCCATCTCTACTGAAGGCAGAGTTTGCAGTGAGCCGAGATCACACCACTGCACTCCAGCCTGGACAACAAAGCAAGACTCCATCTCAAAAAAAAAAAAAAAAAGATATACATGTATATATATATATATATGTACACACACACACACATATATTTGAGATGGAGTCAAATATATATATATGAAAAGTATATATATATGAAATATATATATGAAAAGTGACATTAAACATCTAGGGAGCCGAAGGTGGAAGGAGAGAACACCCAAGCAGGTAAACAAGTGTCTAAAAATGTTGGCAATTGAACAACCAAACAAAAGGCATCAGACCTCACCCTGATCCATATCAGATCTCAGAGTCATCAATGGAATCTTCCTCCCTGAACTTTCTAAATATCCAAAGTCAAATCCTCCCCTCCCACCTCCCCATCCCTGCCCTCCCCATTCACGCACACCCTCCCTTCCCTGTCTTGCTGTGAAACTTGGCTTTTGCCATGCACCCATTCCCCAGGCTAACCACCACCCCCAGCACCACAATACTTTTGCACTTCTGGAGTATTAATGTCCAAGTCTAACATCTGTCACATGAAACACTGCAATTAAATAGTCTCCTAACCAGTCCTCTTTCTCTCTGTTCTGCTACAGATGGATGGCTCAAAACCAAATCAGAGCATTGCATTACCTTTAAAATCACTCAGAGTTCTCTCACCTGCAGAATAAAGACCACACTCTCCAGCGTGACATTCAAGTTTTTTCCGAACTTGCCCCAGCGGCATCACAGTGATGGCAATGGTGAGATCACACACACACTCTCATACATTTATAGTATAACACACTTCATCATGATCCTCACGAGTCACTCTTTCATGTTTTAGCTCCCACTATTTCCTCTAACTGGTCGCTTTTCTCCTGTATCTGCCTGGTAAAGTCTCATCCTTCAAGTACCAGCTCCCCAGCTGGTACTTGCTGGAAGAGAGCTCATGCCGTGCTAGACTTAAGAGTGGTTCCTCCTGACGGCCCACCACGACACAGCAGAATAAGTATGTGTGTCTAGGAGCAGGAGTAGCTTACGCTGCTTAAGAAAATCAAAGAAACAAGAGGGTATATTTTTAAAATAACAAAAATGGAAGCAAACTAAATGAATTTTTTAAAAGTTGCTAGAATTAGAAGAATGAAATGTGTCCCAAAATAAAGAGACAAGAAGACTTCAGGTCCTTTTTTATTTTCAAATGGTTTCACATGACATTCAGTTTCACTTTAAGCACTGTAACAGCACAAGCCAGACGTTTTTGAAAACAGAGAGAGGGGGCAGGGCGAGGTGGCTCACGCCTGTAATCCCAGCACTTTTGAGAGGCTGAGGCAGGTGGATCAAGAGGTCAGGAGTTCAAGACCAGCCTGACCAAGATGGTGAAACCCTGTCTCTACTAAAAATACAAAAAAGTAGCCGGGCATGGTGGCAGGTACCTGTAATCCCAGCTACTCTGGAGACTGAGGCAGAGAATTGCTTGAACCCTGGAGGCGGAGGTTGCAGTGAGCCAGGACCACACCACTATACTCCAGGCTGGTAGATGGAGTGAGATTCCATCCCACCACCCACACCCCCCGCCACCCAAAAAAAAAGAAGAGAGAGAGAGAGCGTGCCATTTATTTCTGTATTAACTAGAAACAAGTAATGGGTCAGGTGTTTAAAAAAGAACCTGATTGCCTGAATATCATCAACAGTGCAACCCATGAATGAGGATGTGGGCTAGTAAAAATAAAAACCATGACTGATACATTTTTTTCCATTTATTTATCTACAGGGATTAAAACGATTAGCTAGAAGATGGACTGGAATGTTAAAACTCTCAGAAAACATATTTCCCTAGTTAACAGATACAGACCATGAAGAACACTTGTCTTTGTGTCAACTTCTAATAAATGATATTCAGATGTATTACAAGGAAGTTAAAAGGCTTATTTCAATGCCAAAGGGGGAGCTGGTGAAGGAAACTGATTGTAAACTATTAGAGTTCTCCTTTCCCATCTTTTGCAGGGAAGAAAATACATTAGTTCATTTTTTAAGAGCAGATCATCTCCAAATGTCATGTGCAAAATTATGTTTACCTGTCTATTAAAATAAAATGAAACAGCAGAGAAACTTACATTATGTTAAAGAAAGAAGAGCAAAGATGAGACAAGGTATAAATTCTGAATCCTCTATCTAAATATTACAGGAGACGTCCCTTTCACTTTGTAGGTCCTAGCTGAAACCTGTTGCAAAAAGGATGGTGGAGTTAGCTGAAATCGAGATTCTTTGGAAGGCAATCCAACATGGATTTGCAGAATTAGGTCCTCAAGGATAAAAGTCAAACTGGAACCAACCCAAATGCCCATCGATGATAGGCTGGACAGGGAAAATGTGGCACATATACACCATGGAATAGCATGCAGCCATCAAGAACGATGAGTTTGTGTCCTTTGTAGGGACATGGATGAGCCTGGAAACCATCATTCTCAGCAAACTGACAGAAGAGCAGAAGATCGAACACCGCATGTTCTCACTCATAGGCGGGTGTTGAACAATGAGAACACATGGACACAGGGAGGGGAGCACTACACACTGGGGTCAGTTGGGGGGAAATAGGGGAGGAACAGTGAGGGGTGGGGAGCTGGGGAGAGATAGCAAGGGGAGAGATGCCAGATGTAGGTGATGGGGAGGACGGCAGCAAATCACACTGCCACGTGTGTACCTATGTAACAATCTTGCACGTTCTTCACATGTACCCCAAAACCTAAAATGCAATAACATAAATGGGAAAAAAAAAAGTCAAACTGAATGAAGTCCTTTTATCACCTGCTGGAGAGTGGTCCATACCCCTTACCATTTCCTTGATTCTGTTTACGCCAAGACATTTCTGGGCCTTTGCCACCCATGTCTCTGCCTGAAATGTCCTTCCCCAACCTTCTCTGACTCATAACATCTTACTGATCCTTTATGAGCTAGTCCAAATGTCACTTCAGTGACCCTCCCACTTTGACCCTGTGTCCCCGAAAACAGCCCTCTGCATATACTTTTATTACACTGTTTATCTCTTGGTATCATGGCTGTTTCCTCCTATGCCTATCTCTCCCTCTGAACTCAGCCTGTTTTATCTTTCTGAACACAAAGCTCAGTAAGCACTCAAGCATACTTGCTGAAAGAATGAGTAAATTAATGCATAAATGGAGATGAAATTGCTATCCTCAGACCTGCCCATGTCACCCCCGCTCTTAAACTCTCTTGTCCCAGTTTCCAGATCCCTTTGTTATAAGGCAATGTCATTAGATGATTTCTAAAATAACTATGACTCTAGAATTCTAAGCAGTTTTCTTCTGTATCAGACAATTATTGCTGCATGATAGTCCATCCCCAAGTTAATGACTATTTATTATTTCTCTGTCATTTGTCTGGGCTCATTCTTGAGACTATATTCAGCTGGCTGCAATGCAGGGACCAAGATGGACTTGTTAAGAGCCTTGGATCTAG
Organism: Sapajus apella; assembly: GCF_009761245.1. Taxonomy (NCBI): domain Eukaryota; kingdom Metazoa; phylum Chordata; class Mammalia; order Primates; family Cebidae; genus Sapajus; species Sapajus apella. The sequence goes on along the minus strand of NW_022436961.1, from coordinate 15,064,105 downwards.
CTGGATCCTCTTCCAAGCATCCTTTCATCCTCTACGCACTAAACTAGCTTCTTTACTTGGACAAGCTTTGATGCACAATCAACTATCAAGTCTCTGCTATGCCATACTTGCTGGTGTCCTGTTGACCAAGGCAAGTTACACTGCCAAGCCTCGTCATTGAGAGGTGAATTAGATTCAAGCTCTTTCAACAAAGTGGCAAAGAATTTGTAGTCTTTTTTTTTTTTTTTTTGAGACGGAGTCTCACTCTGTCACCCAGGCTGGAGTGCAATGGCACAATCTCGGCTCACTGCAACCTCCACCTCCCAGGTTTAAGCATTTCCCTGTCTCAGCCTCCCAAGTAGTTGGGATTAAGGCACTCGCCACCACACCTGGCTAACTTTTGTATTTTTAACAGAGACAGGGTTTCACCATCTTGGCCAGGCTGGTCTTGAGCTCCTTATCTTGTGATCCACCTGCCTTAGCCTCCCAAAGTGCTGGAATTACAGGTGTGAGCCACCATGTCTGGCCTATAGTCATTTTTAATCGACCACAACTTCATAGAATTCTATTAATTTTCTTGTCACCGCCATTGTAGATGGGATCTTTTTTCTATTTTGCCTCTTCCTGTCAATATTTTTACCCTTAAATTTAGGCCCTTATCTAATTTCATGGGTTATCCCTTCTAGCTTAATGCTTAAAAAATAGTTCTGAACTTGCTGAGAATACTTCTGCTATTAAACCACTTACAATGTTGGCCATTGATTTAAGTAGATATTCTTTACCACTGAGGGAAACATCCGTCTCTTTTATTTCACCAGAGGTTTTTTTCTTGTTGTTGGTTTTGTTTTAATTAGTTATTCATGTTGAATGCTAACAAAATAGAATCTTATAGAATCAAAAAACTATCAGGTACTATGCTTATTACCCAGGTGATTAAATAATCTGTACACCAAACCCCTACGACATGCAATTTACCTATACAAAAACCTGCACATGTATCCCTGAACCTAAAAGTTTAAAAATTAATTTTAAATTAATAAAAAAGAATCTGTTAGTATTTTTAAATTTATTCATATAATGGATTATATGAATAAATTTCTTGCTACTGAGCATTTATTCTGTTTTTTTACACAGATCCTCCCTCTCCTGCCTCTCACCCTTAGCCATCAAGAGGTGACTATTCTGCATACAGACTGTCAACAGATTTCAGACTTCCAGTTCCACTACTCCCTCTTCCCCAGCTGTTAGCATCTAGTTCTGTACTGTCCAACCCAACGACAACATGTCACCTGACACTACTGAACACTCCAAATGCAGTGAGCCTGAATTGAGGTGTATCACAGTATAAAATACATACAGACTTTGAAGGCTTAGCACCAAAAAAGAATGTAAATCGCTCACTAATAATTTTAATATTGAGTACATGTTGATATTTAAGATATATTGGATTAAATAAAGATATATTGTATGAAATAAAACATAGTATAAATATTAATTTCACATTTTTTTTTTACCTTTTTAAATGTCACTACTAGGAAATTTTAAATTATATCACAGTCAGGTGTGGTGGCTCATGCCTGCAATCCCGGCACTTTGGGAGGCCAAGGCAGGCAGATCACAAGGTCAGGAGATCGAGACCATCCTGGCCAACATGGTGAAATCCTGTCTCTATTAAAAATACAAAAAAATTAGCTGAGTGTGGTGGTGTGCGCCTGTAATCCCAGCTACTCGAGAGGCTGAGGCACAAGAATCACTTGAACCCAGGAGGCAGAGGTTGCAGTGAGTCGAGATCATGCCACTGCACTCCAGTCTGGTGACAGAGCAAGACTCCACCTCAAAAAAAAAAAGTTGGCCAGGCACGGTGGCTCACACCTGTAATCCCAGCACTTTGGGAGGCCGAGGCGGGTGGATCACGAGGTCAGGAGATCGAGACCATCCCGGTCAACATGGTGAAACCCCGTCTCTACTAAAACTACAAAAATTAGCTGGGCATGGTGGCGCGTGCCTGTAATCCCAGCTACTCAGGAGGCTGAGGCAGGAGAATTGCCTGAACCCGGGAGGCGGAGGTTGCGGTGAGCTGAGATCGCGCCATTGCGCTCCAGCCTGGGTAACAAGAGCGAAACTCCATCTCAAAAAAAAAAAAAAAAAATTAAATTATATTACATACATAACTATATATATCTCTATTGGTCATCACTGGTCTAGAGGAACTCTACTCTTTGGTTATAGATATTCGTAAGATATTTTGATATTCTTATTTAAAGATATTTGGCCAGGTGTGGTGGCTCATGGCTGTAATCCCAGCAGTTTGGGAGGCCAAGACGGGTGGACTGCTTGAGGCCAGGAGTTCAAGACCAGCCTGGCCAACATGGTAAAACCCTGTCTCTACTAAAAATGCAAAAACTTAGCCAGGTGTGGTGGCACATGCCTGTAGTCCCAGCTACACTGGAGGCTGAGGCATAAGAATCGCTTGAACCTGGCAGGCAGAGGTTGCAGTGAGCTGTGCCACTGCACTCCAGCCTGGGCAACAGAGCAAGACTTGGTCTCAAAAAAATTTAACAAAATAAAGTAAGGATAGCTGAATATACTTGTGATTCATAGTCACAGTTGTGAACTGGCTTTGTTCTTACCTCTCTCTGTACATGCCCTAGATAATCTCCTCTCCTCTAGGTTTGACCACGTGACTTAGCAAATGCAAGCAGAGGGTTGTAAAGTGTCTGTGTATTAGGGTCGCCCTCTCTTGCTGCTAGAACCCTGAACCCCCAAGCAAAGCAGCCAGGCCAGCCTTTTAGAAGATGAGAGACCGTAAAGAAAGAGAGGTCTTTACGGTCTTTACAAGCCCACATCCCAGCCCAAGCCGACATCAGTCCCATGACTAAGCCCGGGCAAGACCAGCAGAAATGTTACCCAGCCTAGCCAGAGAATCAAAAATAATAATAAACTGTTGTTTCTTTGTCACAAAATTTGAATATAATTTTAAATGCAGCAAAGGCCAACTGACTCAGTGTTCTATGTCTTTAAGATAGAAATCATGCTACACGTATGGTGAGCACTGGCCATCCTCAATTTAATCAGTGAAACTGATTGCCAACTTCTCTAGGGTCTCTTGCAGTTTTAAACTAGCCAAACCTGTCACTGGCATGTCATTTCTTACCAATGTCCTCTGTCTTACTTTCTATCTTCCTTATCATGCAGTTCAAAATTCACATACTTTGTAGGTTTCTCTCAAGCAACTTCCTTCTTTGCCAACCAGTGACAGATAAACACTCTTGTCTCCATGAGGTAGCTTTTATGGCCTGTACAATAAGTAACTTTTCACAGGTAATGTGACTAACAGGTGCCACAGGTCATTACCTCTCCCACGTGTCTTTCAACTGACGAATCCTCAAAATCCAGCCCCCTCATCCCAACGGGATCAGCAAGTATTCCCCAGGCAAGAGAGGGATCACATATCTTCCAATTAGCTAAATCTGGTATTTAGAGCAGAGTTGGCAGCCAAGCAACATCATAACTAGAATTTACTGTTCATGAATTACAGTCTAATAGAATCAATCATCTAAGAGATTTAAAACCTATTTAAATCAAAACACAAATAACATGTGACTTGGGGCTAACAGAACTGGGCGGTGACAGGGCACTCTAGGTTTCTTAAAGAGGGCTGCCAATTCCTAATGTGTTTGCTTTCTTTTGATTTTCTATCTTCCCCATTCTACCCACTGTAATTTGTGTCCTCTTCACAGCTTCATTTTATCATTCCAGTTTGAAATTTCAAATTTGAATCATCCAAGTACATATAAATATTCTGCTAGGTGCAGTAGCATGAGCCTGTAGTCCCAGCTATTCGGGAAGCAGAGGTGTAAGAAGCCCAGGAGTTTGAGGCTAGCCAGGGTAACATAGCAAGATCCCACCTCTAAAATAAATAAGTAAAATTAAAATTTAAAAATTCTACTTTCAGAAATGTTCAATTACTATTTCAATGACTGAGAAAAAATATTTTTGGCCTGGAACAGTGGCTCACGCCTATAATCCCAACACTTTGGGAGGCCAAGGTGGGCAGATCACTTGAGGTCAGGAGTTCGAGATCAGCCTGGCCAACAAGGTGAAACCCCATCTCTACTAAAAATACAATAATTAGCCGGGTGTGGTGGCATGCACCTGTAATACTAGCTACTCAGGAGGCTGAGGCACGAGAATCACTTGAACCTGGGAGGAAAGGTTGCAGTGAGCTGCGATGGCACCATTGCACTCCAGCCTGGGTGATAGAGTAAGACTCTGCCTCAAATAAAAATGTTGCATTGTATGTTGACTCTTCTTCTTATATTTCATAGGTACAGAGAACTAGATATACCTAAATATTGCCTTTCAAGTCGCTAACAACATCATCAATATGAACATACTACTCTCTGCTATACTCTCATAGGTTCCCATTTTTATCATAAATTTTAGAAACACTAGATCACGAGCATAAGGAGGTTGAAACTCAATATTACTCAAATATAGATTAATCCAGCCTTGTTAGTATTAATAAAAAATATGATTTTTGGCCAGGCACAGTGGCTTACGCCTGTAATCCCAGCACTTTGGGACGCCGAGGCAGGCGAATCACGAGGTCAGGAGATTGAGACCATCCTGGCCAACATGGTGAAAACCCATCTCTACTAAAAACAAAAAATTAATCGGGCATGGTGGTGCATGCCTGTAATCCCAGCTACTCCAGAGGTGAGGCAGGAGAATTGCTTGAACCCGGGAGGCAGAGGTTGCAGTGAGCCAAGATTGCATATATATGTATGATTTTTATATGTTATATATTTTATAAAGGTTTTCTCACTCATCCTTATAGAAAGCTTACTGAGTAGAAACTAATCATTCCATTTAAAAAATTATTTTTTATTTTTGAGACAGGGTATTGCTCTGTCACCCAGGCTGGCATGCAGTGGTGCTACCTCAGCTCACTGTAGCCTTAGCTTTCTGGGCTCAAGAAATCCTCCTGCCTCAGCCTCACAAGTAGCTGGGACTACAGGCACCCAACAACAGGCCCAGCTATTTAAAAATTTTTTTATGTAGAGACAGCTTCTCACTTTGTTGCGCAGGCTGGTCTCAAACTCTTGGGCTGAAGGGATCCTAACATCTTGGCCTCCCAAAGTTCTGGGACTACAGGTGTGAGCTACCGCTTTCATTTTACTCTTGAAGAAAAATGGTTTCCAGAGTCGGTGCTCATTACAATCAGTTTGAAAGTCACTTCTCTCTGCACCAAGGTACTTACATTAGGAAAATAAGACGTCAGAGTACATGCTCTCTAACACCTTTCCAGCCCCAGCATTGGTTTATTTGCACATACCCTAGTAGGTGTGCCCAGTTCCCTATTGTTGGGCATTATTCCCAGGTCTTTCTGACACGTAACAGGGTCAGGAACGAAAGAATACCTGTCCAATTATTAACATTATATGTTGTTATTGATCCAAATGAACTGAAAACCTGATAAAATGCCTAACCCATGGCATCAAGCTTTGCAAACAAATGACAAGTTATGCAAGTTTAACAGGTTCCATTTTGAATGGCATCTACAAGATAGAGGTGGCAGAGAAAGCTGAGCTGATGACAAAATGGTCTTTCTCAAAAGCTTATACTTAGTAATGTCTCTATTTTGTGACATTCACTTTATACCTACTAGACTTTAAACAACTCTTACCTCAACCGTAAAGTAAGCAATATGTGTTTCTGCATGTGTCTATATGAAGTACTTTTGAAATCAGTATGTAGTAATAAATGTTAATAAAGAGTAACTCCTCTATTTCTCATATTGTAGCTGTTTCGATGGAGTTTATCCCCTTTATGTCTGGGTAAACCATAACTGAGAGCAGCAGTAAAACAGGATAAAGACCTTTCCAGAGCAGGTTTACACTGTGTTCCACTCATGGCAATGACTGGTGAAGAATCAACATGTCCTGCTACTCAGAGTATGACAATGTATCATTGTTCAGGGAAGGAGGGACTATTATGCCCTGAAAATATGCAAGGAGGCACTTGCTTTTATAATCCTTTTTCTTTCCCAAGTCCAGGGGATCCATCAGTCAAAACCACTTGTTAATTAGTTTTTCATGCAAAATAATAAGTCCTATGGGATGCAGCACTTCTCTTGCAAACCACCACGGTTTTGTTTGACATCTTTTGGCTAAAATTTTTCCTTTAATGTAATTTAAACTCTTATTTATTTATTTATTTATTTGGAGATGAAGTTTCGCTCTTGTCGCCCAGGTTGGAGTACAGTGGTGTGATCTCAGCTCACTGCAGCCTCTGCCTCCTGGGCTCAAGCAATTCTCATGCCTCAGCCTCTTGTGTAGCTGGGATTACAGGCATGCACCACCATGCCCGGATAATTTTTTGTATTTTTAGTAGAGATGGAGTTTAGCCATGTTGGCCAGGCTAGTCTTGAACTCCTGACCTCAGGCGATCCATCCTCCTCGGCCCCCCACCAAAGTGCTGGGATTACAGGTGTGAGCCACCATGCCTGGTCTAAACATTCTAATTGAAGTTTATGAACCAGAAACATACAATTTTTCCCTGTGTTACTAGGTTCAACATATTTCTGACGCATGCTCAGAATTCCAATAGCATAATCTTGTAAACACAAAATTAGACCATTCATAGAAGTGCCTTATTTGCTGAGCAACCACAGGAAAGAAAGGGCATTCAGAGTTCCAGGAAGAAAAAAGAAAACACGTTTGTTAGTACTTCTAAGTATGCTGTGCTCACCAGTATTAACATGATAATATTTAAAATGACCTTTGGAAAGCAGAAATAAATAAAGAGGAGAAATCGGGCTGTCTGATTTTCTGTTTACCAGTCTACAGCATATTTGCTGAATGTATTCTTGAAGTTAAAAGTCAATGCCATACGATTGATTTGTATGTTGAACTTTGTTATTGCTATTTGTTTCCATGTAAAGACTGTGTCTATATCATGTATAAACATACAAAATACTTACAAATTGTGGAAATATACTACATTTTTTTCCTGGAATATGTGCATTCGTTTTGCATGTATTTCTGTGAATGGCTTGGCTGTCATTGCATCCAAATAGAATTTAGCTCTATTCACGTAACACTAGAGCTAGTGATGATCATAAAAGGCTGTACATTCACAATTATCGGAGAAAAATGCATGTCATAGGAATGTGAGATTTTATTTCAAAATTAGAAAAATGAAGAGACTTAACTGGCCATGATTTTTTTAAATAATCTTTTCCATATGTTTAAATTTCTAGAGAAAGAAAACATGTAAAATCTCAAACAAAATAAAAATCAATTGTACATCCCATCATTCCTTCTAATATTTTTGTATACACAGATACTCTTTTAAAGATTTAATTGGTTTCATACTGCCTCACTATTTTATAATCAACTTATTATAAAGGGTACTCTAGTGGATATCTTTATACTAAATCTTTCTACATACTCTGTTTATTTCCTTGAAGCAAACACCTAGAAAGTTAATTGAGAAACCAAAGTGAAGGCTCATATCTAAGGCTTTTAAAAACAAATGGCAACATCCTGTCTGAAATAAATGTTTATTTACTTTTCCTCTGGTGTTGATTTTTTCCCCCAACTCTAGCCAAAATTGGGTAGTATTTTCCCCCTATGCTATTCCAATTTAAGAAGAAAAAAATGGTTTATCTTTGTTCTGTTTGGCACTTTTGTAAATAAAAGGATCATTTAATTTATCATCTTTGAACTTGCTTAGTTGATGTCTATTTTCTTTTTCTCTGTGCATATTCTTCACCCAATTTTCACTGCAATACTAAGATGTCCTATTGATTTGCCAGATAGATGAAATATCAACTCTTTTCCACCACGTAAATGCATAAAGATTTGTCTTAATTTTGTTTGAGGCATGTTGAAATCAAAACATTTTAAACTCTCATATAGCAAAATCTATCAACCTTTTTCTCTACCATTGCCATCTTGGATATTTTGCTTAGAAAACCTTTTCACTACTGTAGCTTTATCTCTACCTTTTTTTTTTTTTTTTTTTGATGGAGTTTTACTCTTCTGCCCAAGCTGGAGTGAAGTGGCACAATCTTGTCTCACTGCAACCTCTATCCAACAGGTTCAAGCGATTCTTCTGCCTCATCCTCCCAAGTAGCTGGGACTAATAGGCACCTGCCACCACACCTGGCTAATTTTTGTATTTTTAGTAGAGATGGGTTTTCACTATGTTGGCCAGGCTGGTCTCAAACTCCTGATTTCAGTGATCCACCCACCTTGGCCTCCCAAAGTGCTAGGATTACAAGCATGAGCCACTGTGCCTGGCCCATATTAGTTTTTACATGTAACTACGTAGTACACCTAGACTTTGCTTTTACATATTTCGTGATGTATATGTATGAACTTAGGTTTCTTCTTCTTTCAAAACTAACCAATTGCTACAACACTATTGAGTTTTCATGCCTTTCTCTATGATCTGAAATCCCAATTTTCTCATATTATAAATTTGTATATAACCAGGGTCTACTTTTTGGCTTCAACTGATGATGTTTTTATTGATCTACCTTCATATTCTAGTGCTAAAATAGAATTTAAGTTATTATGGCTTTAAATTACATTTAACAGCTGGAGTGTGCAGACCTTTTCACAACTGCTCTATTCAAAAGTTTTTTGATGTTGTTTCATTCATTTTCTTTTTCAAATGAACTTTGAAATCACCTATCCAATCCCAGTCTGACATTTTATTGGAATTGAGTTGATCTGTACATTAATTTGGAAAGCGTTGGCATCACTCTAGTACTTAGTCTTTACATTATTTAGGACTTTGCCCAGTGGCCGTTTGGTTTTCTCAAAAGATACATTTTGCCAAAAATGAAACAAACCCCTTGTGAATAAAAATAAATAACTAACAGCTCAAACTGAAAATTATCTCAAAGATCTAAATGAATATAGTCCATGGCATGGTAAATATGTTTGCCCTGCAGGAGACAGGAAGGGCCAGGGTTGAAGAGAAGCAGGTATGGTGAGACAGAAACAGATGCTGATCACTAGAACAGCCCCACCCTCACTCCCACCCAGCATTTCCCTCTTGTCAAGGGAGGCCACTGAGATTCTACACCAAGAAGGATTTGAAGCCACTAGAAGATGTATACATCATTCAGCACATTTTCGAAACAGTGGCAGAGTATCACAGGCTGCCTTCTGATTTGTGTGAGAGGAATGGCAAGTTGATTCCTGTTTTAGTGGCCATCTAAAGTCACCACACAGAAAATAAAATAAGAGAAATTCAAAATAATGTATACTCTCACAACTGTAATCCCAGCACTTGAAGAAGCCGTGAGAGTCAGATCACTTGAGGTCAGCCTGGCCAGCATGGTAAAACGCTGTTTCTACTAAAAATACAAAATCTACCCAGGTGTGGTGGTGCACACCTGTAGTCCCAGCTACTTGGGAGGCTGAGGCAGGAGAATTGCTTGAACCTGGGAGGGAGGGGTTGTAGTGAGCCAAGATCGCACCACTGCACTTCAGCCTGGACAACGGAGCATGACTCCATCTTAAACAAACAAAAAAAGATGTATACATCACACACAGCAGCATTCACAATAACAAAAAAAAGGTAGAAGCAACCCAAGGGTCCATTGTCCATTGATAGATGACTGGATAAACAAAATCTGGAATATGCCAACAATAGGATATTATTTCTTGCCACAATAGGAAGGAAGGAAATTCTGACATATGCTGTAACATGGATGAACCTTGAGCACATTATGCTAAGTGAAATAAGCCAGTCACAAGATGACAAATATTGTATGAGTCCACTTATATATAAGCTATCTAGAGTAGTCAAATTCAGAGTGACAGAAAGCAGAGCGGCGATTGCCAGGGGCTTGCAGAATGGCAAGGATGGATAGTTGATGAACAGGTATAGAATTTCAGTTGTGCAAAATGAAAAGTGTTCTGCAGATTGGTTGCACAACAAGGTGAATGACCTTAACACTGCTGACCTGTACCTAGGTAACTTGTACAGATAACATGGTTAAGATGGTAAATTTTATGTGTATCTTACTATAATTTTTAAAAAAAAACAATGTATGCTATATTCTTCTATTGTGTTACTGTGTAGGAACTTTACAAAAATACTTTCATTTATTTAACAAATATGTATGGAGTACTCACTATGAGCTAGGCACTATTCTAGCAGCTGAGATACAGCCACAAGAAACATCTCTAGTCTTTGAAACTCATAATGCAGTGTAGGAAACAATAGCGATAAGTCAATACACAAATATTAGAAAACACCTGGCAGTGATACATTCTATAAAGAGAACAAATTAGAGTGAAGTGATACTGAGCTAATAAGAGGGCTACTTTAAATTGGGCGTGAAAAGTTATTATTTTCTACAATATTAGGCACTCACAATTGGTAAAACAGCTGTTGGGCTATTGGCCAACAAGAAAAACTAGGGGCTTTGTTCAATTCTGGCTGTTTTAATGCTATTTAAAAATAAAGATCATAGTTTACGTTTTTTCATACTTTAATTTTTATTCTATAACCCACTGAAGTGGATTTACCACAGGGTGATTATCAATGCTGTTCATTTCTCACTCACGTTCAGAATTCTCATAGCATACCATTGTAAACAAAATTGTCTTATCTGCTTAGCAAACACAGGAAAACGTGTTCAGAGTTCCAGGAAGAAAAAGAGAAAATAGCTTTGGAGAAAGTAAAATAAAGACCTGGCAGAGGGAATCTAAGGATACCTCACCATGGCAAAGTGATCTAATGCAGGGGTCCCCAAACCCTGGGTCACCAACCAGTACCAGTCTGTGACCCGTTAGGAACTGGGCCACATAGCAGGAGGCGAACCGTGGGCAAGTGAGTTACTGCCTGAGCTCTGCCTCCTGTCAGATCAGTGGTGGCATTAGATTCTCATAGGAGTGTGAACTCTACTGTGAACTGCACATGCCAGGGATTTAGGTTGCCTGATGATCTGAGGTGGAACTGTTTCATCCCAAAACCATCTTTCCCCCCACAATCCCATGGAAAAAAATTATCTTCCATGAAACCGTCCCTGGTGCCAAAAATGTTCAGGACAGATGATCTAGTGGACCCTCTGTCCTGGCCAAAGTTGGTAACGTGACTTTCCAAGATGAAGCTGTTGCAGAAGGTTGCAACTTTGTGCGAGGTAGTTTCTGAGGCCCACTCCAGCCTGGGCGACAGAGCTAGACTCTGTCTCAAAAAAATAAATAAATAAAATAATAAAAAATAAATAAATAAGACACTCTGTCATTCCTAGTGTTGTCCACTGTGGAATATTCAAAATTATTTCAAACCAACATTTAATTAACTTTGAATTTTAGAAATAGTTTTAAATGTTTATAAAGGTAATACGTTTTCATTATTAAAATATAGAAAATACAAAAAAGTGTTAAAGGATAATTTTTAGAAAAAATGTAAAAATCGTGACTTTCACACAAATATAAAATAAACATGTGCAAAAGATGTTATTTAACTCATTATTGAATAAGAAAACCAGTATGATGTCAAAACCGAAGCGGATGGGCACTTGCCTGCAGTCCTAGCCATTCTGGAGGCTGAGGCAGGAAACTCACTTGAGCCAGGAGTTTGCAACCAGCCTGGGCCACATAGCGAAACTCCTCCACCCTGTTTTAAATAAACGAATTAATTAATTAAAAAGGAAAAATAATGCAAAGAACAAAACGACATACATATACAGGCAAACAGGAACGCTAAAATGCATTTACAAATCAATGTCATACTGGTCAGTATCCATTGGGGCAATAATCATTCCACTGGGACAAACTCTTTGGCCTTGATGTGGACAAAAGTCATTTGCAATTCTACAAGCTTTCTGCAATGTATAGAGTTGTAAAATAACCTACAGCAGAGAAAAGGCCACAGGACCCTGTAAAATTAAGTGAACCTGCAAAGAGTGCTAAGCAGGACACCCAGGAACACCCCTCCCTCTTTCTAGTCCCCTGGAAAGTCTTTCACAAAGCTGAAAGGAAAGGAAAATCCTCGTGTAACCCTTCAGCCCAGAAATACACTGGCATGGATTCTTGAGTCGAATTTAATCCAGAGTGTGGAGCCTTTATTAAGGAAATTAATCAGGTGCAACGCCCTGGGACACGCTCCTGGACTGGGTAGGAGCACACACTCCCCCAGCGCACCTCCAGCCCCGGGGAGCGCTCGGGGCCGCTCACTTCGCTGTGAGTGGACGCTAGTTGCAGAGCAAACCTGGTGGGCCACCGGGGACCCGCTGGGAGTGGAAGGTGAAACTACACGCGTAAGGTCGACGGGCAGGGACGGGAGAAAAACTCTAGGAATCGCCGAGCAGCAGAGAAGCTGCGCAGCCACCGCGTCGGAGCAGCGCCGCCTCTTTTCCCTCCCCGCCCACAGCCCGCTGGGCCCCGTGGGGCGGTGCGAGGAGCCAGGGGCGGGGCGACCTTTGCTCCGGCCCGGAGCAGTCCAGGTCAGGCGTGGCCCAGCTGCCCGGTTGCAAGGTGGGGTGTCCCCGCCGCTCAGATCCCCATCTCACCTGCCGCACTGGAGGTGGCCTCGCCGCTTCCTGCGCGCACCTTGGGTCCCTCCCTCCCGGGCCGGGTTTGGCCCCGGCGGCCGCCCCTGGGCGCCCACGACTGGACCCGCGGTTTCGGTCAGACCCGCCCGCGGGCTGGTTTCGATTAGGGCCAGTAGGAGGGCGGAGCGGCCGGGACGCGAAGAGCGAACTAGCCTGAGTGGGGACGGTCTCCGCGCAGGAGACAAAGAGCGTCCCTGGAGCCATCAGGGGGCAGGAGCTCGACCCGGAGCCCGGGGCGCCCGCGCTGATTTCGGGTCCCCGGAGCCCGGGGCACGGCCGGGAGAAGGCGACAGCGGAGGAGGAAGGCGGCAGGTGCGCCGTCGGCGCGGCGGGCCGGGATGCGGACGCCGGTGGTGATGACGCTGGGCATGGTGTTCGCGCCCTGCGGACTGCTGCTGAACCTGACTGGCACGCTGGCGCCCGGCTGGCGGCTGGTGAAGGGCTTCCTGAACCAGCCGGTGGACGTGGTGCTGTACCAGGGCCTGTGGGACATGTGTCGGGAGCAGAGCAGCCGCGAGCGCGAGTGCGGCCAGCCGGACGAGTGGGGCTACTTTGCGGCCGAGCCCGTGCTGGTGGCGCGGGCACTCATGGTCACCTCGCTGGCCACCACGGCCCTGGGGCTGCTGCTGGCGTCGCTGGGTGTGCGCTGCTGGCAGGACGAGCCCCACTTCGCGCTGGCCGGGGTCTCAGGCCTCGTGCTCTTCGTCGCCGGCCTCCTCAGCCTCATCCCGGTGTCCTGGTACAACCACTTCCTGTGGGACCGCGAGGTCCTGCCCGCCCCGGCCAACCCGGTCACGGTGCAGGTCAGCTACAGCCTGGTGCTGGGCTACCTGGGCAGCTGCCTCCTGCTGCTGGGCGGCTTCTCGCTGGCGCTCAGCTTCGCACCCTGGTGTGAGGAGCGGTGTCGCCGCTGCCGCAAGGCGCCTTCCGCCGGGCCTCGCCGCAGCAGCGTCAGCACCATCCAAGTGGAGTGGCCCGAGCCCGAGCTGGCGCCCGCCATCAAGTACTACCGCGACGGCCAGCACTGGCCGCCGCCTGCCCAGCCCCGCAAGCCCAAGATCGGCTTCCCCATGCCGCGGCCACCGCCCAAGGCCTACACCAACCAGGTTGATGTCCTCGACGGGGAGGGGGAGAAGGCGGCCTCGTCCCAGGGCACCTCCTCGTGCAGCACCCAGCCCTACCACAGCTCTCTGCCCTGCGACTCCGACCTCTAGACGCCTGGAGAGCCTGGGGGTCGCGGGTGGCAAAGGACTCAACCCCGCACAGGCCCGCCTGGCTCCGACTTGGAACCCGGACACTTGTCCCTCGCCGGTGTGGTTGGAAATCTTCCTTTCCTGGGACCAAACAGGACCCCTTCGACGATTAGTTCAGGCTGGGTTTGGTTTTCTTCTTAAAGAGTTTCGTTTTCCTCTCCAGAGGGAGCAAGGTCCTCTTAGGGAGTGACGGGCTTTTCGTATTTTTTTGCTGAAAAGGGTGGCATTTGCGTCACGTGGACCAGGGACAATAACCAGAGTTAAAGTCAGCAATGCTCAGAAACAATCTAACACCTTGAAACTACAATATTCTAAAATACTGATGAATCTTGCATCAATGTAATTACTGTTTTTTTTTTTCTTTTTCCTGCTGTATAACTCCTTGTCATGCAAACACTCAGGAGGCCAATATATTTCTGGCCATGTTTGGATGAGCATCTTAAACTTAGAACCATGCAAATCCCAGCAGCTTAATGGATTTTATGGAATGAAATAACCTGATTAACTCATAGCTATCTATCTTCATTGCATACATGGGATTTATATTTTTTCTTTTTTGTTTTTGCTGTGAACATTGAGGGCACACAAGAGTGTCTCTTCCAGAAGCAGAAGGAGAGCGAAGGCCCTAATGCTGTACTATTCCACCCTTTGGATGCCTCATCCAGGATGCAGAGGACTCTAGGTTTAACATTTTGTAAAAAATGGAGCCTATTAATCACATTAAAGCACATATATATATCTATCTTTTATTTATAAATAAAATTTTAAAACAACAGTTTCAGTAGATCCATAAAAGCTCTTTTGTCTTCAGTACAACCTTTGGGAGTTTAAGCATTCATTACTAACAATTTCCTGGCTGCCCAGGCACTTTTGTCTGAAATCTAGCACTCAAATCTTTGCACCTCTTAGCATAAGGTTACTAGAAAAAGCCAGCGGGCCCCACTTAAGTCCCTGATTGCTTTGTTTTCAGGTTCTTGCTGTTTTCTTTGCAAAGCCAAGCCTATTGTTGAGAAAACGAGAAGCACCAGTTTCCACTTGAGGTGAGACTGGAAATCTTTCCCTTTGTAGCAGTGGTGCTTAGAATCACAGGAAGGCAGATATATGTGTTCCATGAAGGGGACTGGGTCTCCAGCAGGGCTGCCTTCAATTCCAAGTGGTTGATTTAAGGGTGCCTTTAACTGAACTGAATCTCATCTTTCAAACCTACCCTTCAGAGGTAGGAACATTCATTCAGTTCAGCAAGCACTAATAATAGAGTGCTATGATGGGACTGACTTAATAGCACACACTGCCTGCTAGAGTGGAAGGGATGAGAGAGATTCACTTCCCTTGCCATTTTGTGCTGGAATCACTTGTTTCTTTCTGAAGCCAGACTTTAATGGGTAGGCTGTATCACTTTGGAATCTCTTTCAAATGCAGATTCTGATTCAGCAGATCTGGAGTGAGGCCCTGAAATGATTTCCTAACTAGCTCCCAGGAGATGCCAATGCTGCCAGTTCATGGACCACACTTGGAGTTGCGAGGCTTTCACTGGGACTCTCTCACTTGGATTTCAATCCCAACTGGTGGCCCATTTTTGGACCTTTGAGTACCTGCCACCTAGAGGAGCCTGGGGTTCTTGCTCGAGGGTACAGAGCCAGAATGGAGAAAGTGCAACAGGGCTCTTTTCACCTCTGAAGGCAGCAATTAGGGACCTGAGAAGTCAGGACCTAGCAGACACCATACAGATACGGGGCTTCTGGCAAATGCTGAATCTAGGCTGCGTTATAATTCTATCTCAAGGAAAGCTTTGGTAAAAATAAACAAAACTGATGTTTTTGTGTGTTTTGCTTTTCTCCCCACCCCAATAATTCTCCGTTGCCTTATATGCAAAACACTTCCTGCCTGAGGATTAGGATTCAGTTGCTGAGAGTTAAAATTCTACTTTTCCGCTATCAAGAGAAATAAAGCCAAAACTCCCCCTTAAAAAAATACAAACTTCTAGGCCGAGCCTGATGGCTCACAGCTGTAATCCCAGCACTTTTTTTTCTTTTTCTTTTTGAGATGGAGTCTCGCTCTGTTGCCCAGACTGGAGTACAGTGGCTCAATCTCGGCTCACTGCAACCTCCACCTCCCGAATCCCAGCGCTTTGGGAGGCCAAGGTGGGTGGATCATGAGGTCAGAAGTTCCAGGCCAGCCTGGCCAGCATGGTGAAACCTCATCTTTATTAAAGATACAAAAAATTAGGTGGGCGTGGTGGTGGGCACCTGTAATCCTAGCTACTCAGGAGGCTGAGGCAGGAGAATCACTTGAACTCAGGAGGCAGAGGTTGCAGTGAGCTGAGATCATGTCATTGCATTCCAGCCTGGATGACAGAGCAAGACTCTATCTCAAAAAAAAAAAAAAAAATGCAAACTTCTTTTTGCTATAAAAATGTTCAAGACAGCCTGTAATCCCAGTGCTTTTGGAGTCCAAGTGGAAGGAATGCTTTGACACCACAAGTTCAAGACCAGCCTGGGCCATATAGCCAGACTCCATGTCTACAAAAAGAATTTTAAAAATTAGTAAGGCATAGTGGCAAAATGCCTGTAATCCTAGCTACTTAGGAGGCTGAGGCAGCAGGATCGCTTGAGCCCAGGAGTTCGAAGCAGTAGTGAACTATAAGCACGCCACTGCATTCCAGCCTGGGCAACAGAGCAAGACTCTGTCTCTTAAAAAAAAAAAGTTCAGGGCTACATGGAAAGAGACTCCTGTATCAGTCTGGGATCCACGTTTGGCCTGAGGGTTATTCTCTATGTGTAAGAACGTATCCTAAACTTGCCCTAAACTTACCACTGATCAGCACTGCAACTGTACCACAGAGAACACACTCAAAGCACTGCTGTCTGGAATCAAGCCCTTCTGACCTCTGCCACCAGCAGACTCATTTTTAATCCTCCCAATCCCCATAGGAACTATGCATCCCCATTTAATGGAGGAAGCCTTTTCAAGATTACTCAAGTGATGCCAAGAGAACGGTGAGATCTGTGAAAGTAGGACAGAAACTGCTTAACACACCCCTGTTCTACCCATTTGCCAATCTGGCTCTCATCTAGACACACGCCCTCACTAAGGAGGGGTGAGGCTTTGAGCACACACCAGGTTTTCTACTGTGGAGGCTGTGGAAGGTGCTGTCAAGGTGCTTTGGCAACGATCCTCCCCTCCATTATGTAGATTGTTCACCCAGTACATTTTCGGGCGTCTGGCATTTTGCCAGCACATTGTAGAAAACAACACCATCCAGGCTGCATTCAGTGTGAAACTTAAATACTCTCCAGTGATCCTGTACAAATAAAAATAAAAAAGATTAAGCCAGACTTTAATGTGTGTAGGCTGTATTGCTTTGAAATCTCTTTCAAATGCAGATTCTAATTCGGTAGGTCTGGACTGAGGCCCTGAAATGATTTCCTAACTAGCTCCCAAGAGATGCCAACACTACCAGGGATGGAGAAAGAATGGTGGTTTTGGTTTTTGTTTTGCTTTGTTTTGTTTTTTGGAGACAGGTTCACTCTGTCACCCAGGCCGAAGTGCAGTGACAGGATCACAGCCCACTGCAGCCTCAACTTCCCAGCCTCAGTGGATCCCCCAGGCTCAGCCTCCCAAGTAGTTGGGATCACAGATGTGCATCACATTACCCAGCTATTTTTTTTTTTTTTTTTTTTTTTTTTTTGTATAACTATTGTCACCTGGGTTGATCTCAAACGCCTGAGCTCAAGTGGTCTTCCTACCTCAGCCTCCCAAAGTGTTGGAATTAGAGGTGAAAGCTACCACACCTGGCCAAATGTGGTGTTTTAGGAAAAGTGGTCAGGAAGAAGGAGGTACTTGGGCAGAGAACTGAAAGAAGAAAGAGAGGAGTTTTTTAAACAAAAGGAACAACTTCAAGTTTCCACTAAAGAAATCATGAAAACAGGTGAGTGTCGCGGTCTCAGTACCAGCTAGTTTTGCTTCTCCTTCATTCTAGAATTGGGTGGTAAGGCCAAGAAGCAGCTGGTGGTACAACGGAGTAAGCCCGAGTCAGCCTTGTCATCTACTCTTTGTCAGGCTAACAGCTTCTTTCAGAGGAAATACCGTCTGGAACAAATTCAACCTGTCTTCTAGAATATTTCTGTAAGCAGGCAGTCAGGGTCTCCAGGGATTCTAGGAATTTAACTGACTTAAGCAATCAGCCTGTTTTGCAGCCTCCTGCCCTGCAGTCTGCTTTTTCCTAGACCCTGCGTGGTCACCCACTTGGTTAAAAGCAGCCCCTGACAGACCTCAGCAACTTACAGATGAACTAGGTGAATTTTCCTCATCGCCATGCTATAGTCACCACCCAGGGGGGCAGCAGCTTCATGAGCATCACAGGTGACCTATGTGCTGGCATGAGGACCCACTGCATTGATGCCACTGAGGCCCCTCCCCCTCCCCTGCATGTGACACACCCCTTCCCCTCTCCATCATGCCTTAACACTCTCCTGTCACTTTCCCTCAGGGAGACACTGCTTCAGAGAATAACCCCAGTGCCCTTCTTACTTGTGCAGGTAATAAAACTCCTGTAGATCACACCTGTGTTCTAAAGGAGCATGGCTTGTTATTCACCAGGCCAACAAACCCTGTATTTTTGGGGTAACATTTCCAGAATCAAAAATAAGCGCCTTTTTTTTTTTTTTTTTTTTTTTTGGACAAAGTCTCCTTCTGTCACCCAGGCTGCAGTGTAGTGGCATGTTCTTGGCTCACTGCAGTCTTAATCTCGCAGGTTCAAGCAATTCTCCCACCTCAGCCTCCCAAGTAGCTGGGACCACAGGCGTGTGCCACCACGCCTAGCTAATTTTTTGCATTTTCTTGTAGAGATGGGGTTTCACCATTGTTGCCCAGGCTAATGTTGAATTCCTGAGCTCAGGAGATCCACCTGCCTCAACCTCCCAAAATGCTGGGATTACAGGCATGAGCCATAAGCAAAAAATGAGCAATTTCATGTGTGAATAGTTCTCCACCAAGCAGGACTGAACATGTGAAAATGAGGTTTCGTTTGTTCAAATCAAAGAAAATATAGACAGAGCTTAGCAGGGGGAGCAGTGCTGACAAGGGGACTTGATTCTTCAGTGGCATGTGGAGAGAACTGCTTAAGACTTGATTGAAGCGTGAACCCATTTAACTCTTGTCCTACTGGTGGCCTGAGTTATACAGATGCTCTGACAAGGTGAGCCAGCAGCCCCTCTTGTAAACCAAAGTGACCAGTGGGTTGAGAACCTGGGAGGGCAGGAGTTGCCTTCCTCAGGCAGAGAGAAAGTGACATGTAGCCTGAGGCGATGACACTCTCCCCCCACCCCCCACCATGTTTACTATTCACAGTGGCTCCCAAAGAGCTGCCTCTCACCACAGGGCTGAGGGAGGCTAGACAAAATCACTACAGTTTTTCTAGAACTTCAATGAAAACTGTCTCCCAAGAGTGTAAGCCTTGCCCTTGCTGGGCTTCCGTTTCGTCATCCATAAAACTAGGAAGAATGAATCAGATGTTTTCAAAGGAACTCTCTAACTTTATTCTGGGGGTGACAGTTAAGAATTAGAGGAGGCTGAGAGGAGAGAAATAGAATTTGAACAGTGGAGCCTGGGGAAGCTGACTGATCTGTAACACTTTTTAAAATATATAAGTTCCACGGTACATGTGCAGGATGTGCAGGTTTGTTATGTAGGTAAATGTGTGTCATGGTGATTTGCTACACAGACAAACCCATCACCTAGATATTAAGCCCAACATGCATTAGCTCTTTTCCCTAATGCTCTCCCCCCACCTTGACCCTCCCCCAACATGCTCCAGGGAGTGTTGTTCCCCTCCGTGTCCATGTGTTCTCATTGTTCAGCTCCCACTTATGAGTGAGAACATGCGGTGTTTGGTTTTCTGTCCCTGTGTTAGTTTGCTGAAAATAATGGCTTCCAGCTTCATCTCTGTCCCTGAAAAGGACATGAACTCATTCCTTTTCATAGCTGCATAGTATTCCATGGTGTATATGTACCATACTTTCTTTATCTAGTATATCATTGATGGGCATTCAGGTTGATTCCATGTCTTTGCTATTGCAAATAGTGCTGGAATAAACATACATATGCATGTATCTTTAAAATAGAACAATTTATATTTCTTTGGGTGTATACTCAGTAATGGGATTGCTGGGTCAAATGGTATTTCTAGTTCTAAATCTTTGAGGAATCACCTTACTGTCTTCCACAATGGTTGAAATAATTTACATTTCCACCAACAGTGTGAAAGTGTTCCTATTTCTCTGCAACTTCACCAGCATCTGTTGTTTCTTGACTTTTTTTTTTTTTTTTTTTTTTTTTGACGTGGAGTCATTCTCTGTTGCCCAGGCTGGAGTACAGTGGCGCCATTTCGGCTCATTGCAACCTCTGCCTCCCAGGTTCAAGTGATTCTCCTACCTCAGCCTCCTGACAGCTGGGATTACACCTGCCACCACGCCTGGCTAATTTTTGTGTTTTTAGTAAAGACAGAGTTTCACCATGTTGGTCAGGCTGGTCTTGAACTCCTGACCTCAGGTGATCCACCCACCTTAGCTTCCCAAAGCACCCA
This sequence comes from Sapajus apella, assembly GCF_009761245.1. Taxonomy (NCBI): domain Eukaryota; kingdom Metazoa; phylum Chordata; class Mammalia; order Primates; family Cebidae; genus Sapajus; species Sapajus apella. The sequence continues at coordinate 15,043,704 of NW_022436961.1, read as the reverse complement.
GTCTTGTTTCTTGACTTTTTAATAATCATCATTCTGACTGGCATGAGATGATATCTCATTGTGGTTTTGATTTGCATTTCTCTAATGATCAGCGATGTTGAGCTGTTTTTCATGTTTGTTGACTGCATGTATGTCTTTTTTTGAGAAGTGTCTGTTCATATCCTTTAAATTAGCTGGGTGTGGTGGCTCACACCTATAGTCCCAACTACTCAGGAGGCTGAAGGGAGGATCACCTGAGCCCAGGAGGTCAAAGCTGCAGATAGCCATGATTGCACCACTGCACTCCAGCCTGAGCTGGACCAAGTGAAACCCTATCTCAAAAACAAAACATAACAAAAACAAACAGAAAAAAACTAATTATTAGTCTGAACGCAACAAACTCCATATTCTAGTTCTTGGTTTGAATTCCATAGGTATTCCTCAAGAGTTAAAATAGTAGAAACTTAACACTTCCCTCTCACCATCCATGACCCTCACTCATTCTTAAAAAAATGAAAGTAAAGTGCTTAATCTAACTTTTAATTGCTAGAGATAGACACAAAAACTCAAGTGTTGGGTAGAGCTCTTTAAGCTTAATATGCAAACCAATTAACTTTTCTAACGTGTCTTGTTTGTCCAGAAGAAAATCCAGACCTATGTTACAGAAGTTGAGTTTCTAGAAGGAAATTCAGATTTTACATCTGACACAGGCTCACTGCTCCATCTATTTGGTGTAGAGAAATTAAGTAAGAAATTAACAGGTAATGTAGAGATGATCACAATAGAAGACTCTTAGAGTTGGTAGCAAGACATTTCTACAAATAGATACAGTTACAAAATTGATATATAAAAACCTATTTAGGAGACAGGGATAGCCAGGAATTGTTACATATAAAATCTTAAGTAACTGTCTATAAGATCAAGTATTTTTGATGAAAGGGACATTTGGATGTGTTTTGTAAATTCTTGAATGGAGAAAGCATAACAGGATATATTAAACTAGATTCTGGTAGGGTAGTACTTAGGCATACATTCATAGGAGACCAAAGATAGTAAAAAGGGTAATGTATAAATAAGCCAGGGAAGGAGCAAGGGAATGAGGGGTACAGATCTGACATATAGGAGATGTGGCTGCATATAGTCAGCAACCCTCCCAGGAAGAGAGGAATTGGCAGGTGTTTCTTGGATCCAAGTAGGAAGTAAGAACTGCAGAGTAGAAGAGTGGGGGTGAGGGTAACATTTCTCACAGAGCCTGGGGAAGTCAGCTGAGCTAGCCGGGACACAAGCCCTGAAAGGCTGCTGGTGGAAGGATGAAGGTCCAAAGGAGGCCAAGGCACTAGCTTAAACCTGTCCAGAGAAAGTGGTCATCTTGTAGTACATCATTTGTACATGCTTTTCAGCCTAATTCTTTCATGTCATTTTATACATTTTGTGCATAGGGAGAGACTTGCCAAGAGCAAAATTATAAGTGAGCTTTGCTCTTGGGAGAAGATAGTAAGATTCATTCTATGCATGATGGGTTGAGAGTTCTGTGGGGCTGACATGGTTTCTCTGGGATACAGCTGAGCCTGTGGGGCAACTTAATGATGCTTGCTCTTTCCACCAGCCACAGAGACAGAGCCTAGCCTCCTCAGGGAAGGTGGAATCCCAGTCTTTGTTCTTCAAATCAAATTGATCTTTATTTGGAATTTTTAATACTTGATTGCAAAGCACAATTTATTTTATATCCATAGGAATAAGTCTAGGACTTCTAATTATGCCTAGCAATTTACACAATCTATCCTGCAAGAAAATAAATGTAGTCTAGAAAAGATCTAGCAGGAAAAATCTTCCAAGACCACTTAGATTTATTATAATTTGGACTCATGTTATCAAACTCAGATACTGTGCTAAGCAGTATACAAGCATTTTCATTCAATGCTCAATTGGTCTGATGTAGGTTTTGTTAATCCTGTTTTCATCACTTGGGAAAAAGGATTAAGTGATTTGCACAAGGTTGTAACTGTTGGATTTTAGATCATACTCCAGCTTTGTTACCCTGTCTCCCGTCAGATATTGAATGCCCTTGATTCCCTATGTGGATGTGGATAAAGTAGTAATCTGGGAAGACAAGCAGAGGTGTCACTAGTCCAGGCATCTGCATGTTCTCCCAGCAAGCAAGACCAATTGAGAGAAATCCTGGTCCACACCTATACTCTATGTTGCAAACTACAGAATACACATAATTTATTTCAAATAAGCCTTTGACACATTACCTCTTTCAGCTTCTACATTGGTAGATTCCTCAGTTCTGTGAATTTTGGAAGCAAATGAGAGCACAAAAAAACACAATTTTTATAAATTTTAAGCAAAAGGACTAGCTTAGCAGTGAAATATACCTAAGTAGGAAACTAACGTTTGAACATTTTGCTATGCTGCAGAAATCTGATCTTTATCCCAAAAGGCATAGAGATTATTACCTTTTGTAAAATGGGGGAGTAGGTTCAGAACGACTAACTAGCTCAAAATTAGTGTCAAAGCCAAGATTCAAATACAGCATTTTTGACTGGTATGGAGCCCTGGGATTCCCAGGGTTAGCTTTGGAATTAGGAAGCTTCCATGGCTAAGCCATAATCTAAAATTTCTGGAGATTGAACTGAAACCTGACTGCACCTACGAATATTCAATTTTTTAAACCCTCTAAGAAAACAAGATGACTTTGTTCAATTAAGAAAATTATTTTAATAAGCAATTTAATTTACCACAAACCAGGAGGGAAGCTAAAACAATACACCATGAAATGTATAAACAATTTTTATTGAAATGTTTCAGCTCCTTTTTTATAAGGTCAGTTTGTAAAGAAGTTTAACAATTCCTATGGGGAAAGAGACTTGAAATTCTATAGTTTATAGAATAACTAAGTCATTTTAAAGACATTTAATAGCAACTGCCACTCAGTGCAAGGAATGTTATAATAGCAGCTTCCTCATGGAAAGAATAAAGCTGTTTCTATATTAGATTTTCAACTGAATCATCTATATCTCTTTTATTTATTACAGCTAAGAATAGAGCAGGAGCGAGGCTTTGCCTCAGGTATTGAAACTTACCTGTAACTTGACAGTTGGTGCCACTGTGGAGCTAGTGGCCTTGAATGCAGTTGCAGGAGTAACAGCCTGGAGTATTATGACATAGTTGGTTACTAGGACCACATGCCAGAGAGCACTCATCTACATCTGATGATAGAGAACCCTGCTTTAGGGATGACCCAGGAACAATCTCTTCAGGAGGAGGGGGAGTGGGAGGCGGAGGGCACCCAGGAGGGCAGATCCTGCCTGCTCCTGCCGCCAAGAACACAGGGAGGCTCCACAGCTGCAGTTTGGGCAGCTGTAGCCCCACCCAGGAGGGCAGGGCCCCTGCTTCCTCCATAGAGCAGGAAGCCTGGGTCTGCAGCCGAGGTTTGGGTGGCTGCAGTGGCACCCAGAAAGCTGCCTCCCCAACAGGTGGCTGTAGTGGTACTCGGAAAGCTCTTGCCCCAACTCAGAAGGCATAGGGCTCCCACGGGCTCCATGGAGTGGGCAGCCCCAGCCGCCCCTCCCTGCTGCAGCTGCTGCCATCACTCATACACAAGATGGAGGCACAGGGAATTAATACCCACTAGAAGCAGCCTTCAACTAATGACTGGCAGAAACTGGAAGATAAATACCCCAGTTCCCTCACCCCTGAAGTAGAATAACTCTTAGTTATTCTACACTGATTCTCAGTTATTCTGCACATTCATTCTACACTGATTCTCAGTTTCCCAGCAGTATTAATCTCCGGTTGGCCACTGTAGCAAGGGGACTGTATATGGGCTTCTTTTTTCCCCTAAAGCCCCACCCACTCTCAAGCATTTCTGAGATCACCTCCCAAACCAACCCCTTGCACTCAGGATCTGCTTCTGGAGAAATACGAACTAAGAAACTACCCTTGAATGTGACTTTCCTACTGTATCATAAGCTGCCTTCTTTTGAACCTTATCATAGCACAAAGGTGGTTAAGTGCTTGGGTTTCAAAAGTGTTCTCTGAAGCAAATTAAAACTTGAAATGTCAGTACAAGAAATACCTACATTTCATTTGATGTTATCAAGAGTAATTGCTTGTAATCTGAAAGTAGTTATGAAAAGAAGTTCAAAATGTTTAAAAGATGAGTTAAGATGTTCTCACCCATAGGTGGGAGATGAACAATGAGAACACCTGGACACAGGGAGGGGACCATCACACATCGGGGCCTGTTTGGGGGTGGGGGGCAAGGGGAGGGAGAGCATTAGGACAAATACTTGATGCAACCTAGATGAGGGGTTGACAGGTGCAGCAAACCACGATAGCACATGTATACCTATGTTACAAACCTGCACTTTCTGCACGTGTATCCCAGAACTTAAAAAAAAAAAAAAAAAAAGATGAATTAAGAGCTGTTGTTGGCTGGGCATGGTGGCTCATGCCTGTAATCTCAGCACTTTGGGAGGCCGAGGTAGGTGGATCATGAGGTCAAGAGTTCAAGACCAGCCTGGCCAAAATGATGAAACCCCATCTCAAAAAAAAAAAAAAGAGCTGTTGTTATAAAAGGCATAAGCTTACAGGTATGACATGACAGATGAACTGGCAGGGAACCAACCCTCTCCCTCTAAACAAACACCTGGAAAACTGGTCAATTTTCATGAAAAAATTGTTTTCAGGAATCTGCTAAAGGCAGCATAGGAGACTAATCCTCCAAAGAAAGAAAACAAATTGAGACTTAAAATCACCATGAGTTTCTACCTAGAGGCATTTACCAAACCCAGGAATAGAGGTGGAACACAGTGGTCTCATATAATTAAGGAGACAGAGATACATAGAAATGGAATTTGGGCAGCCTGAAGCAGCTGGAACCTGAGGTCAGGAATTCAGGACCAATCTGGACAACATGGTAAAACCCCATCTCCACTAAAAATATAAAAATTAGCCGGGTATGGTGCCCACACCTGTAATCCCAGCTACTCAGGAGGCTGAGGCAAGAGAATTACTGGAACCTGGGAGGTGGAAGCTGCAGTGGGCTGAGATGGCGCCACTACACTCCAACCTGGGCAACAGAGTGAGACTCCATCTCAAAAAAAAAAAAATAAAAAGTTATAAAAAATTATCCATAACTCAATTCTTAACTTCATTAATAAAATGTAGAGGTTAGGAATGGGAGAGTATGTGGGAAAGTGAATGTCTTCTCAGTGTCTCCACTGGTGGGGGGCAATGGGAATGATGTTGAATCTTCAGAGAGTCAGTGACTATTTGAGTATAGTCACATAGTCACAGAGACTTCTGACTTTATGAGTTAAAATATAGAAGATAAGTAGTAAAATTTGCATTGTTTTATATTTTAGAAAGGAGGACCCAGAATTTTTTAAATTAATGTGCTGATTAATCTGGAAGAAATTTTAAAAAAGAAAAGCATGAACAACAATAGATATAATAAGTAGTAAAATATAAAGGAAGAAGAAGATGTGAAATCAAATCCATCAGATACTGCAAGAAATGTGAATGGATTAAACACCAATATTAGATGATAGGGACTCTCCAGATAGATTAAGCCATGATATCAAACTATATGCTTCCTACAAGACACACACTTAAACATTTTCACAGAAAATTTGAAACTCAAGGGATAGGTAGAGATAGATCAAGCAAAGGCAAACCAAATAATATTAAATAAAATGAAATTCAAAAGCAGTGACTTTGATGTCAGCTGTAAGAGAGCCACATGGGTTTGAAAGTGATGAGAAATCATTCAATACCTCCCTATTTTCTTTCTACCCTGAGGAGTGTGTGCAGTGTTTCCTTAGCAACCCAGTCTATCACTTCGTTGCAGCATAAATGGCATTCGTAATGGCTTCATAGGTCATAGTCTGTGGGCTGTCTCTTAATAGCCTAGTAATTTCCTATTGCCGAGAAGACAATCTTGATTTAAAATATATATATATATATATATATATATATATGTACATATGTGATTTTTTGAAGTTTGCTGTAATGATCTGAGCTATCTCCACTCACGGTGGAAAAAAGACTACTACAGCTGTGAATGGTGTGTGGAATCCACCAAAAATACAGTTGCTTACAGCTTCCAGGTGTTTTCTATAAACCAGTAAAAACAGAACCCTCTTGGGTACACCTGGAGCTTTGTGGGCTGGCTTTCCAAGTCTGAGTTTTTGCTGCCACCTACAGGCTCAATCTGGGCACCACACTTCGCCCTAAATGCCACTTTTGACTCATACCAAAAGGTCCCTTAAGTAGTGTCTACGTTGCATAGTGCACAGGGAACCAGCGTGAGTATCCAGCCTCCATAAATATGGCAAGTATCCCCAGACAGGAGCTATGGGGACGTGTCTTCTACATATCAGGGAGAGCGGTAAGGTAATTAATTCGCACCAGGAATATCTCCCCTTGCCAGGCCCTGAGATGACCACTGAGTGTAGAGTCCCAGGATCATGCATCTTTCCAGCCTGGAAATTCATCACTTAAACTTAGTCAACCCTGCTTTTCCTCCTGAGTTAGCAAGGGGCTGAGATGCTCCCTCCCCAAGCCAGAACTAGATGCTACAATATGATTTCCACGTGGAAATCACAGTGATCACCACCGTAAACACCCACATTTATTCCATTTTTATGTACCCGGCATCTTGCATGCCATGCATTATCTCATCTATTATTCTCAACAATACTATGTGATAACGACTCTCATCACCTTTATTTACAGATAAGAAACAAACCGAGTTTCAGAGAAATCAAATCACTTGTCCAAAAAAATACAACTAGTAAATACAACTTGTAAATGATAACTACAACTAGTAAATGATGATAGCAGGGTTGAGTGGAAAGATGGCATGATTCTGGGACTCCATGCTCAGGGGTCATCTCAGGGCCTGGCAAGGGAAGATACTCCCGGTGAGAATTAATTGCCTCACCGCTCTCCCTGATACGGAAGACGTGTCACTGTAGCTCCTGTCTGGGGATACTTGCCCTATCTATGGAGGAGGAATATTCATTCTGGTTCCTTGTGTGATATGCAACGTAGATACTATTTAAGAGACCTTTTCGTATGAGTCAAAAGTGCCATTAAGGGCATTCAGACAACGAAATGAACTGAGTTTCAGGGAAATCAAATAGGTTGTCCAAAAAAATACAACTAGTAAATGATAGATCATAGATTTAAACCCAAATCTTGCAGTCCAAAGTGTTTATTAGAGTGTGACAGCTCTTTAGAATGTGACATCCTTGATTTATTCGAGGACCCGGGAAAAATCAACCCCATTGCCATGCAACTTGGACAACCTCCCTTGAAGAAGGTTAAAATGTGTTACTTTCATACTGTATTTTCCCGTTGGTATCAATGTCCAACTTCCAAAAAATCTACATTAACTAGCCACATGAAACTACTAAATACTTGGGAATAAAAATTAGCAAGTGGCCATACTAAACGACCACAATAGCTTCCGTGAGCTCTTCTTCCTGGTAAAGATACTTTTATTCATTCATTCATTTATTCCAACATGCCCCTGCAACTATGCAAGCTACACAAACCATATCACGATACAATGAGTAGATACATCAGCAGTGATGTAAGGGGAACCCAGGGTGTGCTGTGGGTATGATATCACCTAACAGCACTAATCTGAAGTCAGTTTCTGTTTTCTCTTCTTCTGGATCCTTTTTCACAAAAACTACAAAGAATATATACCCACTGATGATGAAAGCCTTTTTTTTTTTTTTTTTTTCTTTGAGATGGAGTCTCCCTCTGTCACCAGGCTGGAGTTCAGTGGCATGATCTCGGCTCACTGTAACCTCCGCCACCTGGGTTCAAGCAATTCCCCTGCCTCTGCCTCCTGAGTAGCTGAGACTACAGGTGTGTGCCACCACGCCTGACTAACTTTTTGTATTTCAGTTGAGACGGGGTTTCACCATGTTGGCCAGGATGGTCTCAATCTCCTGATCTCGTAATCCATCCATCTCGGCTCCCCAAAGTGCTGGGATTACAGGTATGAGCCACTGCACCCAGCCAAAAGTCTTTCTTTTAATTTCTATTTCTTTCAAGTTTATATTTTCAATTTCATTTAAATGATGTAACGTTAAATGCATTAATTTGATTGTACCACACATCACTGAGGTAAGGTTCAGGGCAGTTTATGTTTTTCTTTTCCTTTGCTTGTCTTCACCCTGTCTTTGTTTTTTCTTCACATTCCTCACAGTAACCCCCATTTATTAAGGTAAAGCATATAAATATTATATTTTGTACTACATGTTTACATAGCCCTGTAGAAACATATAAATACACATTTGCAGAGAAAAGCCCCTCCCCAAATCCACTTTATGTGAGTACCTGTACAATTTTCAAGGCTATTGTTTGATAATCTCTTGGCCACTCAGAATCCATAGACTAAAATCCAGGTGCATTGGTTCATGCCTGTAGTCCCAGCTACTCAAGAGCTGAGTCAGGAGAATTGCTTGAGCCCAGGAGTTCAAGGCTGCAATCAGCTATGATCTTGCCTTGAATAGCTACTGCACTCAGCCTGAGCAACATAACATTGCCCATTCACTATGATGTTGTCTTTGAGTTTGCCATAGATAGGTGGCTCTTAATATGTTGAGGTGTATTCCTTTGATGCCTAATGAACTCCCAGATTCCATAGACTCAGCCAAAAGTGTTAAGAGCCCTCTTACTTCAACCCCTGCCTCATGGCAAGTGATTAAGTTAACCTCTAAGTCAGATTATTCTCCCTTAAAGATCTTCCAGATCAAAGACATAGTGATGAACCTAGGCAGGTAATGAAACATTTCTGTGTTTTGTCTTCGAGGGTAGGTAAAAAGATGTTTTCTTAAGTCCAAATAATCTCTCTCCAACTTCTAAATAAACTGATTTTACAGAGTAAATAAATACTTATTGGATTATCATTTCCTAAAATTATTTAAAGTTAATTGAGGAAACAAAACCTACCCTAAAAGAGAAAGTCACTGGTGATTCCAAGGAGTGGATAAGAGTGTAATTTCTAAGGCCAGGTGCAGTGGCTCATGTCTTGCAATCCCAGCATTTGGGAGGCCAGGGCAAGCGGATCACTTGAGTTCAGGTGTTTGAGACCAACCTGGCCCATGTGTTAAAACCCCATCTTTACTAAAAGTGTAAAAATTAGCCAGGCACAATAGCAGGCACCTGTAATCCCAGCTACTCAAGAGTGTGAGGCAGGAGAAGCAGTTGAACCTGGGAGGTGGTGTAATGGCTTCTGTGATGTTTTACTGAATCACTTTTTGGAAATGCTCTCTGAATCTTTTTTTTTTTTTTTTTTTTTGAGACGGAGTTTCGCTCTTGTTGCTTAGGCTGGAGAGATTGCAATTATGCAATCTCAGCTCACCACAGCCTCTGCCTCCCAAGTTCAAGTGATTCTCCTGCCTCAGCCTCCCAAGTAGCTAGGATTACAGGCATGTACCAACCTGCCCAGTAAATTTTGTATTTTTAGTAGAGACAGGGTTTCTCCATGTTGGCCGGACTGGTGATCCAGGTGATCCACTCGCCTCATCCTCCCAAAGTGCTAGTATTGCAGGTGTGGGCCACTGTGCCTGGCTGGATTCTCTCATATAGCAGCATGAGCTTTCTTATGCATCTCCTCTACCATGTCTGGAGTTATGCTGTTCTTTATGTATTGAGAGAACTGTTTCTTGTAAACGTCTTCATCTTCTTCCATTAAATAGCACATGTAATCTGCAACATTCTGGCCCATGATGTGCTTCCAGTCTACTTCTGCATTAAATTCCTTGCTTTCAGAATCACAACCAGGGAATCGTTTTGTACCATGAGGGACAGAGAAGCCTCCACCCACAGCTCCCTTCAGGGCACCAAAAACTTTGCCCGTGGTAGTTTTGGCAAGGCCCACATCCAAATAGCAGGTAAAGGCACCTGGCTAACCACCAATGCTTTCCATATTGTATTCATCACCAGTCACCTCCACTTGGCCTTCATAGATCTTGTCCATGCCAAACATATTGGGAAGCCTGTGGGCCAGCAGCAGGCCAGTACAGTCCACTGCAGTGTAATTTGTCAGGCCTGCCTTCCCACTGTATTTGGGGGTTTGTGTGCATATGCTGCACAGGGTATCATATCCACCTCTAAATGGGCATAAACAATCTGACAAATGATATCTCTGTTTGTTACATGAACTATCATCCTGCATTTGGGTGTGTTATATTTATTTTTATCCTGTATCACCAAGCGTTTCTGAGTATAGCAATCCATTTTACCCTCTTGTTGTCTTCTGAATTTCACTTGGTATCTCTTAAAGCAGGCCTTATCCTTCCCCGCCCCTCCCCTCCTCTTCCCTTCCTTTTCTTTTTTTGAGACAGAGTTTCACTCTTGTTGCCCAGGCTAGAGTGCAATGGCACAATCGCAGCTCACCGCAACCTCTGCCTCCCAGGTTCAAGTGATTCTCCCGCCTCAGCCCCCCAAGTAGCTGGGATTACAAGCATGTCCCACTACACCCAGCTAATTTTGTATTTTTAGTAGAGATGAGGTTTCTTCATGTTAGTCAGGTTGGTCTCGAGCTCCTGACCTCAGGTGGTCTGCCCACCTCGTCCTCACAAAGTGGTGGGATTACAGGCGTGAGCTACTGTGCCTTATTCTTAACAACTTTAACAAACCCCATCCTGCGGAACAGAGACCAGTGTCCACATCTTGACAGACCTGCAGGTCCAGCAGCGCTTGGTGGCAGAGAGCTTTTTTTTTTTTTTTTTTTTTCTGAGTCCAGGTCTCACTCTGTTGCCCATGCTGGAGTACAACAGCAAAATCATAGCTCACTGCAACCTCAAACTTCTGGGTTCAAGCCATTCTCCCCCGTCAGCCTCCTGAGGAGCTGGGACTATAGACCACCATGCCCAGATAATTTTTTTTAAGGTTTTTTGTAGAGAGAGGGTCTTGCCACATTGCCCAGGTTGATCCCAAACTCCTGGGCCCAAGAGATTTCTCCTTGGCCTCCCAAAGTGCTGGGATTACAGGCATGAGCCACCTTGCCTGGCCCTGAATCGTTTTTAACTCTCCAGTTCCCCAAACTCCACGTCAATAAAACACCAATTCTTCTTCTGCAAGTCCCCTCTTCCCTTCCCTGCTGTCCTAGTTCAAGTTCTGTCATCTCTCACCCCTGCTTTCCTTAGAATCTGCTGCCCACAGATCTGATTTCCAGATCAGCTTTCCTCTTTCCCTTCCTCCTCCTCTACTCTACCTCCTTCTCCTTTTTAGTTAGGCTGATTTTACTTTTTAATATTTTTGTTTTCCCTTTGCTTGTTCTACCTTCTCCCTTTTTATGCGTGAACAGTTGTTCATTTCATGAGACAAGGCTTTCCAAAACTGGTTAGTGCCACCAGCAACATTTTGTTTGTTTTTGAGATGAAGTTCTCGCCCCGTCACCCAGGCTGGAGTGCAGTGGCGCGATCTTGGCTCACTGCAACCTCTGCCTCCCAGGTTCAAGCGATTCTCCTGCCTCAGCCTACCCATTAGCTGGGGCTAGAGGGGTGCACCACCACACCCAGCTAATTTTTGTATTTTTGGTAGAGACAGAGTTTCTCCATGTTGACCTGGCTGATCTTGAACTCCTGCCTCAGCCTCCCTAAGTGCTGGGATTGCAGGCGAGAGCCACTGTGCCCAGCCAGCATTCCTTATCTCTTGTCAGAAATCTCCACATCCATTACTATTATGTGAGGCGTTTGGATTGTCCTGAGTTCCCAAGCAAAAAACAAGTCCACAATTGGCACATGTGCCCAACAAAGCTTGGACAGACAGTTATTTTATTGTGAATCTGACGTTCTCCTTTGCTTAAAGACGTTGCAAGGCTAACCTTCTGTACTAACTGGATGAAGTCCACATTTCTTGCCATGGTAATTGAAGCCATCTAATTTCTGTCTCCAGCCTAGTTTCTAGCATCATCTCTCATTACATCTGCCTCATGAACATGGTACACTGGAGCCAAAGTGCACTATTGATTGTGTTGAAAACTCAATCTATGATTTCATTCCTTTATTCATCTTTCCCTACCTCTCCCTCTGTCCAAATTCTATATATTCTTCAAGATCGGCTAAATGTTTCTCCAAAAAGCCTTCCCCAATCCTTCTGCTCAGAATCTATTGACCCTCCTCATTAGACCCAAGCATTCTGCTTTGTCTAAGGCTTCCAAATGTATTCCCTAGTTTTCACCACATCATAATAGACCCTCAAGTGCAGGGGCTGTATCTAAGTCTAATTCGTCATTGTGTCCACATCCCAGCCATGTGCCTAGCACATAGCTCTGCTCAGTAGATACTTGTTATATGAATAAATTCATAGTAAGTAGAAGATAGAAAAATGAATAAGGTGGCCAGGTGCAGTGGCTCATGCCATAATCCAGGTACTTTGGGAGGCTGAGGCGGGAGGATTGCTTCAACTCAGGAGACCAGCCTGGGCAACATGGTGAAACCCTGTCTCTACAAAAAATAAATAAATGAAGAAAGAATGTTTGAGGACCTCCCAAATATAGGACTAGTGCTCAGTTACTAATACACTAAAGAGGAGATTGGTGGTATGGATCAGCACAAACAAAAAGGTAACCTCCAAATCATTTCTACCTACCATCTGTCTGTCTATCTATCTATCTCTACCTGTCATCTATCTATGTATATGTAATCTATATATGTATATGTAATCTATATATGTATATATAAAATCTATATATGTATATTATATATATATAATTTTAAGTTATATATTGTAACTTAAATATTATATAGTGAGGGAGGATCTGTGATAGAAAGGGCAGGATTATAAGATGGCAGATGGGAGTGTGCCTTCAGTTTTTGGAACTATGGAATCTCAAGATGAAAAAGTCGTCTTGAAGACCTATTTGCTGAAGACCCTCTACACCTCTAAGAAAACAGTGACAAGAATTTTGGGTCATTTGCTAGTACACTGGATATTCTGGCATTTATGAACCAAGCCTGGGGATGCTCTCTACTGCTGTGGAGTTGGGGTGGTGTTTTCAGGGGAGGACAAGAAGGCTGCTAATTTCTTACCCAAGTGTCCTTTGGCCCAATGCCCAGGAATTTATCTTAAAGGTCTCAGTAAAGGAGATTGTCAGTTAAAGAGTCTGATTACCCAACAGAAGTCTAATTAGTAACAACTTGCTCCTGGGCAAAGAATGCCGCCCATCTCAGGGAGAAGAACCTTAAACCTGAATTCAAGACAGCCGCAGGGAATACAGCAACTGCCAGTTATAGCCACCAGGTGGCACAGCAGAATGCCAAACTCTCAGGAGTGCAAGGCAAACCCACATCCTGGTTCTTTTCCCCAAGAGACTTTTGGAAACCTCAGAAACTTGTCTGAAGGAGCACTTGGAGTCAGACACCATTGAAACGGTAACCCAAGACCTTAATTTCACCCTTCCCTCAGTTTTACTCTTAAAATTACACCCAGAAAATGAACCGTCTGATAAGACTGGCTCTAGAGAGCCAATTGCTAAATTTTTAGTACATCTTTTCTCAACCTCATGGTCAGTGACACCAAGTTGGTAACTTGAAATTGGCTGTGGAGGAATATTTATACCATGAAAATTGGCAAATGCTATAAATTTGTTCTTCAGAGAGTTGGTTGTTAAACATTTACCCAGCACTCCTCGGTGAGAAGGAGAGGCCACCCGTTAATGTGTGGGAGGCAAAAGAGGAAAGCTTGGTACTACAATTTGCTTCTGATAATAACTTGGACACAGCCAAATATAGCAGCTAAAAACTCGGACTCTCTATTCAGGATTTAGGACTTGAATCTGCGCTCTGCCATTTATTAGCTGTGTGGACCTGGGCAATCAACTCTTGGTGCCTGTCTCTTCATCTGTAAGAAAGATAGAATTGTACCTACTTAGTAAGGCAAGCATAAGGGTTAAAATAATTCCTATGTATAAGTCACTTTAAATAACTATATGTGTTAGATATGACTATTACTAAAAGGTGATGAAATTATTAATACCATTAATACAGAAATTACAATGTAAACAACAGACATACTTGAATTCTAAGACCCCCAAATCATTTACCAATCTTGTTATATTTTTATATTTAATGTCACATTCTGATTTAAATTTATATTCTGGAAAGTGACTAAACACATTGCCTAATTTTAATGTAGAACAATAAGCTGTTTACTACCATACAATCTCTTTTGAATATTTGAGAAGTAAATTATATATTTCCAGGGTTTTGCTCTAAAGGCTTTTTATTCTCTTTCTTTAAATATTTTGTAAATATCAGAAAGTGAGTTGGGTTTCCCAAAGACATGCCATTTAACATGAGTACAGCCTTTGAGAATAGAGGAAATAATCTCTCATAGCCACAGAGGGAAAGTAGAACAATCTAGAACAACTAGACATGTGACTTTCTCTGAAACCACAAATAAAAGACTCAGCTTTATGATTTAAAAAGCTTCATCAATTAGGTCTGGATTTTGATTGATAAAAAATTAAAGATGTCTGCCTACATAAAATTGTGAAAGACTTTTCTAGAAGTTTTGGAAAAAGCTGGGGTGTGACCTACCCTCTGACATCCTGACATTAAGTGTCACCTGGTTTGTGGCCAGAGGAATGAATACTCAGTGACTCACCTATGTCGCCTCTAACTGGCAGAAATTAGAAAGCTGTGAAATAAATTGCTCAAAAGACTGTCAAACTCATTGCATCACTGATACTTTCACTCCAGACACTTTTTCTGTTCACTCTAGACACTTAGCTTTTTGACTCATTTATTATATTTTTATGAGCCAAACTAGTATTTATTGATTTTCTGTTATTTCTGCCCAATACTGTGAGATGTGCTGTTGAAAAATTTATTTTAAAAATTACAACTACAGGGAAAATAACACTTTTCCAAGTCACAACAATTAAGAGGGCATGCTCTATAAATCTGTAATAAATAATAATTCTTTTAAAAAATTAGGCCAGGTGCAGTGGCTCATGCCTGTAATCCCAGCACTTTGGGAGGCCGAGGTGGGTAGATCACCCAAGGTCAAGAGTTCGAGACCAGCCTGGCCAATATGGCGAAACCCTGTCTCTATTAAAACGCAAAAAAAAAAAAAAAAAAGTTGGGCATGGTGGTGGGCGCCTATAATCCCAACTGCTCGGGAGGCTGAGGCAGGAGAATTGCTTGAACCTGGGAGGCAGAGGTTGCAGGGAGCCGAGATTGAGCCACTGCACTCCAGCCGGGGCAACAAGAGCGAAAATCTGTCTCACACACAAAAAATAATCAAAGGACACTTTTAACAATGCAGACACACTCCAAGTTTCTCACTCTGAAATGCTTGGGCCACAAGAAAGTGACAGGGTGCTTCCGTAGCAAAAAGCATGCATATTGCTGTTTTCAGAATTCCTTCTGGTATACGGTCTACTCAGCACCTCAGGGGAAAAGCATGTGACACTCAGTCATTTGAGACTACAGCTGTCTTGCTGTCATGGTCATACCCAGAACTATTTTGCCACCACCACAGCTGCTGATGGGGCCCAGATGGGTGTGTCCATGCATAGCCAAGCAGCAATGAAAACAAGACAACTGTCACCAAAGAGGTAGTGCCTTTGTGACAGGCAGAGCAAGGGCCACAGACCCTGCTGGAGCTTTTTAAATTTTAAATAAATTAATATGTTTAAAATAAATACACATGATTGAAGATGTGTAGAATGTAAAAACATAAAGATTAATTTCAAATGTAATATTTTTATTACTATGTAATCTCACCATCCAGATATAAGCATTATTAACACTTTTGCTAAATTCCCTTCAGTCATGTTTTTGCATGTGTGTGTCTCTGTGTCTGTTTGTGGAGATACTTTTTAAAAAAATTCTCATGTCTCTACCATTTAATAATTTCAGACTTACAGAAAGATTGCAAAAATGGAATAAAGAATTTCAATATGCTCTCACCCAGATTCCCCAATACAAATATTGTCATATTTGCCTCATATCTCTCTAGCTTTCTCTACCTCTCTCCTACGTATATTACTTTTTTTGAACTATCTGATGGTAAATTGCCAACCTCATGCCCCCTTCCCTCTAAGTACTTCCCTGTGGCTGGGCACAGTGGCTCATGTATACAGTCCCAATACTTGGGGAGGCCAAGGCAGGAGGATTGCTTGGGGCCAGTAATTGGAGGACAGCCCGGGCAACATAGCAAAACCCATCTATGCAAAAATAAATCTTTAAATTAGCTGGGGTGTAGTCCCAGCTACTCAGGAGGCTGAGGTGGGAGGATGCCTTGAACCCAGGAGTTTAAGACTGCAGTGAGCCATGATCACACATAGAGCTATGGTGTGCACTCCAGTCTGGAGACAGAGCAAGACCTTGACTCAAACTAACTAACTAAATAAATACTTCTGTGTGTATTCTCTAAAAACAAGACCAGTCATATATATACCCCAAGATTCTATTTATCAAAATCAGAAACTTAACATTGATATTATAGTAGAATTGAATCTACACAGAATTTAATTTCACTAATTGGCTCACAATTGCTATTTTAACAAAAGAAAAAATTTTGATCCAGGATCTAATCCAAGAACACTTGTGACCACTGCACTTCAGACTGGCCGACAGAACCAGAGCGATACTCCATCACAAAAAAAAAAAAAAAAAAAAAAAAAAAAAAACACTTATGACACTTGTACCCTTGGTATCCTTTAATCTGGGTAGTTCTTCAGTCTTTCTTGTCTGGCTTTGACACTTTTGAAGAGTACAGGTCAATTATGTTGTAAAATGGTTTTCAGTCTTTTGATGTTACCTCATGATTAGATTCATGTTATGCATCTTGGCAGGAATATTGCAGAAGTGACGCAGTGTTTTTTTTAGGGCGGAAAGCATGTGCTGTGGTTTTGAGACACTACTGATGTTGTTAACTCTGATCATTTGACTAAGGTGGTTCCTACCAACATGTTCTACTGTAAAAGTTGCCATTTTACCCTTTGAAATTAAAAGCTATCTAACAGGGAACAACCAGATACTATGTAAGCATCCTATTAAATCTTTAAAATTGTATTTGTGGCTGGGCACAGTGGCTCACACCTGTACTCCCAGCACTTTGGGAGGCCAAGGTAGGTGGATTGCTTAAGACCAGGAGTTCAAGACCAGCCTGGGCACCATGGCAAAACCCTGTCTCTACAAAAACGATGCAATGTGGTGGTGTGTGCCTTTAGTCTCAGCTACTCAGGAGGCTGACGTGGAAGGATTACTTGAGCCTGGGAGTTTGAGGCTGCAATGAGCCAAGATTATACCACTGCACTCCAGCTTGGGTGACAGAGAAAGACCTTGTCTCGAAAATAAGATAAAATAAAATTTTACTGCTATTTTTACCATCCTTTGATGATTCTTGCTGAATCAGTTATTATGATGGTTATTGAAAGGCGATTTTCTCATTTCATCATTTCTTATTTATTAGTTTGCATTCTGCTCTAAGGAAGCACTTTTCATTCTCTCCATCCATTTATTTATGTATTCATTCATTTATATGAATGTAGATACTCATGGATTCTAATCTTATTCGATGAATGATAATCTGCTGCTCTTTTATTTTGATGTTCAAATCATCCCAGAGTTGGTCAGTGGGAGCCTCTTTGAGCTGGTTCCTATGTCTTTGTGACATGTTCCTATCATTCTTTGAGCATTTCTTTACCTACTTGCTCGGCATAATGTTTCATCTTTGGAATCAGCCAACTCTCCAAGGAGCTCTGGTTCCTTTTGGTCGAGAGTGGTATTTGAAAACCATGTCCGGGCACTAAATATGCTCATTGCTACCAGAATATCATTGCAGCAAACAGAGCCAGGTATATGTCTGTGTCCTGAGATTCATATTGATTTTTATAACTACATATTTAAAACCATGCACTTATACTGTACTTCCAATTTTAATCCAACACTACAAGATGCTTTCCCGCTCTCTCCCTTTGTATATTTGTAACTCCATTCTTCAATAGTAAAAAACCTGGATTCCATTATTTTGTCAATTCTAGAATATACATAGTTTCAAAATATAACACTGTGAAAAACAAACCTACTAACTACAATAATTACTTATAGTTTCTGTCTTTAACCTGAGGATATAAAGTCAAATTCTTCTATTCAAAAATACTTGATTACTTCCCCATGCTCCCTTTCTGGTGGTGATTGTTTTATTATATTATTGTTATTATTATTTTATTTTGAGACCGAGTTTTGCTCTTGTTGCCCAGGCTGGAGAGCAATGGCTTGATTTTGGCTCACTGTAACCTCTGCCTCCCGAGTTCATTCGATTCTTCTGCCTCAACCTCCTAAGTAGCTGGGCATGCACCATGACACCAAGATAATTTTTGTATTTTTAGTAGAGACAGGTTTTCACCATGTTGGCCAGGCTGGTCTCTAACTCTTGACCTCAAGTGATCCACCCATCTCGGCCTCCCCAAGTGCTGGGATTACAGGAGTGAGCCACTGCACCCGGTCCTAATATTTTAATTTTTTAAAATAGTACACTGTCTCTTCATTCATGTATGTTACAAATATTTCTTTAAATTTATTTTCCATGTTTATATTTTGTCTACAGTACTGTTAGAACTTCTTTTTTTAAAAAAAAAAAAAAAAAAAAAAAAAAAAAATGAAAAAGAGAAAGAAAGAGGAAGAAAAAGAGGGAGAGAGAACGGGAGTGTTGCTTTATTGCCCAGGCTAGAATGCAGTCTAAAAATAGGTATTAAAAACCTCTTTTCTGTCAATAATTGTGTTTAACAATGGAGACAGGAAGGAATAAGGGAAGAAAATAACAAACAAGCAGCCAACCAATATTTCATTTAAACCTGTGAAATGCTATGCAATTACTGAGGAGTGCTTTACTTCCAATTATGTACTCTACTTTAGAGTAGGTGTGATGTGGTACTGAGAAGAATGTATGTTTTGTGGATTGGGGTGGAGAGTTCTGTAAATGTTTATTAAGTTTACTTGCTCCAGGTCTGAGTTCAAGTCCTGGATATCCTTGTTAATTTTCTGTCTCGTCGATCTGTCTAATATTGACAATGGGATGTTAAAGTCTCCCACTATTATTATGTGGGAGTCTAAGTCTCTTTGTAAGTCATTAAGAACTTGCGTTATGTATCTGGGTGCTCCTGTGTTGGGTGCTCCTGTGTTGGGTGCGTATATATTTAGGACCGTTAGCTCTTCTTGTTGCATTGATCCTTTTACTATTCTGTAATGTCCTTCTTTGCCTCTTTTGATCTTTGTTGCTATAAAGTCTATTTTATCAGAGGTGAGAATTGCAACTCTTGCTTTTTACTTTTTTTATTTTTTTGCTCTCCATTTGGTTGGTAAATCTTCCTCCATCCCTTTGTTTTGAGTCTTTGTGTATCCTTGCATGTGAGATGGGTCTGTATGCAGCATACCGATGGGTTTTGGCTTTTTATCCAATTTGCCTGTCTGTGTCTTTTGATTGGGGCATTTAGTCTACTTAAATTTAGGATTAATGTTAATATATGTGAGTTTAATACTGCCATTTAATGCTAGCTGGCTGTTTTGCCCATTAGTTGATGTAGATTCTTCATTATGTTGATGCTCTTTACCTTTTGGTATATTTGTAGAATGGCTGATACTGGTTATTCCTTTCTATGTGTAAGTACTTCTTTCAGAAGCTCTTGTAAAGCAGGCCTGGTGGTGATGAAATCTCTGAGTACTTGCTTTTTCATAAAAGATTTTATTTTTCCTTCACTTATGAAGCTTAGTTTGGCTGGATATGAAATTCTGGGTTGAAAGTTCTTTTCTTTAAGGATGTTGAATATTGGCCCACCACTCTCTTCTGGCTTGTAGGGTTTCTGCTGAGAGATCTGCTGTGGATCTGATAGGCTTCCCTTTGTGGGTAACCTGACCTTTCTCTCTGGCTGCCCTTAGCATTTTCTCCTTCATTTCAACGCTGGTGAATCTGACGATTATGTGCCTTGGGGTTGCTCTTCTTGAGGAATATCTTCGTGGTGTAGACAGAACTTTTAAAAGATGCATATAATCAAAATAAGTAATTTCCTTTATGGCTTTTGTTAGAAAATTCTACTGTATTTAAAATTAGGTAAATATTTATTCTATTCATCTAGCAGTTTTGTATTTTCAATGTTTACAGTTAATCTCCTTATTCTCTTCTGGAATTTTCTTAGGTATGTGCTAAGAAGAAAAATCTAACTTTTTTTCCCACATTTGGTCAAGCATATTTCCCAAGACATTTTTGCTATTTAAAAACTAAATAGGCACTTTTAGAAAACACAAATATTTCTATTTTTATCATCTGTGTTTCTCTGTCTGTAAACTGGGTATAATAATTTCCACCTCATCATTGCATTGCACACAGAAAACATAAACTTGGCTGGGTATGGTTGCTCACACCTGTAATCCCAACACTGGGGAGGCCAACTCAGGTGAATCACTTGAGGCCAGGAGTTTGAGATCAGTCTGGCCAACATGGTGAAACCCCAGCTCTACTAAAAACACAAAAATTAGCCGGCATGGTGGGGTGCGCCTGTACTCCCAGCTACTGCAGAGGTTGAGGAAGGAGAATTGCTTGAACCCAGGAGGCAGAGGCTGCAGTGAGCAAGATTGTGCCACTGCGCTCCAGCCTGGGCAATAGAGTGAGACCCTGTCAGAAAGAAAGAAATAAAAAGAAAGGAAAGAAGGAAGGAAGGAAGGAAGGAAGGAAGGGAGGGAGGGAGGGAGGGAGGGAGGGAGAGAGAAAAGATGTACTCAAGTCCTGCCAGACTAGTGTGTTCTTTTTTCTTTCTTTCTTTCTTTTTTTATAGAGATGAAGTCTTTCTCTGTCCCCCAGGCTGAAGTGCAGTAGCATGATCTTGTCTCACTGCCAACCTCCACTGCCCAGGTTCAAGCAATTCTCTTGCCTCAGCCTCCCAAGTAGCTGGGACTATGGGCACTCACCACTAGGTCTGGCTAACTTTTTTTTTTTTGTATTTTTAGTGGAGACGGGGTTTTGCCATGTTGGCCAGGTGTTCTCTAACTCCTGACCTCACATGGTCCTCCCACCTCGGCCTCCCAAAGTGCTGGGATTACAGGCGTGAGTCACTGTGCCTGGCCTAGTGTGTTATTATATGCCAAAAAAAAGGCACTTTGAAATGTGGATTTTAACATCTGATACCCTGAATTAATGTACCAAAAAGAACTTCAGTTGATTATAACTTATCTGGAACCAAAATGAAGCACTTTGAGGGAACTGTTCACACTGTGGTATTCTCAGTCTTATTCCTCCACATCTGGTTTCTCTCCTTTTGCCGGTCCCTGGATAGACCATTCATCAGATACAGAGGAAGATAAATCAGATTAGCTACAAGACAAGAAAGGGAGGGAAGCAAGTGACTAGCAAAATTTAATAGATTAAAAGAGAAATCTGCAAGGAATTTTACCCCAAATTTCTTCTCTATATGCTTTTTTTTTTTTTTTTTCCCAGATGGAGTTTTGCTCTTGTTGCCCAGGCTGGAGTGCGATGGCGTGATCTCAGATCACTGCAACCTCCACTTCCTGGGTTCAAGCAATTCTCCTGCCTCAGCCTCCCAAGTAGCTGGGATTACAGGAAACCTGCCACCTAATTTTTTATATTTTTAGTAGAGATGGGGTTTCACAGCCAGGCTGGTCTCAAACTCCTGACCTCAGTTGATTCACATGCCTCAGCCTCCCAAAGTGCTGGGATTACAGACATGAGCCACTGTGCCCGACTCTCTATATGCTGTTTTTATTTTCACATTTATTCCTTACACACACACGTTTGTTCAAGAGAGAAATATAATATTGTGGTGTACAGACTCTCACGTTTATAGACTTATTAAAAATTTCAGATATAACCCTTCACATGCCATACATAAAACTCCAAGTTTATATTAAATAAAAATTAGAGAATGAGTATACTACTGCAAAGTTATCTATTCTACAAGTCACTCTATGGGACTAGCTCTCTTGGTACATTTAAATTTACCCAGATGACAAAATACAAGGTTCACAGTTGCAGAAATTAAAGCTCATGCTATTTCTGTTTAACAGCTGAACTTCCACTCAGGGAATACTGTAGTCATCTAGTTGACCTTCATCCAGAAGGTATTTTATAAGTGGCCTTACTAAATAATATAGCAACACTTTATAACGTTTTATGATTATGCAGACTTAGGAGAAATCATTGGTTACATTATGTACTCATAGAGTCACTAAATGGGGGTCACTGCAGCTACAGCAAAGGATCTATCCAACACAGTCAATTTTATAAGCATTTTCAGCCATGGGGCCATGAGTCCTTTTCTTCCCTCCCATCCCCACTTACAGAAGCATTTGGAAGAGTCTCTGCCAGGGCCAATTATGCTATTATTAGTGAAGCTTCCTTTTTTTTTTTTTTTTTTTTTTTGAGACAGAGTCTCACTGTTGCCCAGGCTGGAGTGCAGTGGCTTGATCCTGGCTCACTGAAACCTCCGCCTCCCGGGTTCAAGCAATTCTCTTGCCTCAGCCTCCTGAGTAGCTGGGATTACAGGTGCCTACCACCTCGCCAGGCTAATTTTTGTATTTTTAGTGGAGACGTGGTTTTACCATGTTGGCCAAGCTGGTCTTGAACTCCTGACCTTATGATCCTCCCGCCTCGGCCTCCAAAAGTGCTGGGATTATAGGCATGAGCCACTGTGCACAGCCTGAAGCCTTCTTCTTGAATGGCCTTGTGATTTGGTGTCTGATTCAAGAGTGGTGAGGTTATGTTCCTTGTATAGCTAACGGCATCGGAACTAGTTTAATGATTTGGGGTCCTTTTTGTTTTGAAGTCAATTCCTCAACACCTGCAGCAGAGAGTCTATCCTCTTCAGAAGATATAGAACCGCTTCTGATTTCTTCAGAGTTTAAAGAAAGTTTTGAGAGGAGGCAGGAGAGAAATGGAGTTGGGGATTTTTGTCCCAGAGAGTAGCAGGGAAGGAGTTCATAGCTGTTCCCAGGTCCTGAAAGCGATGGGTTACCTAGTAACTAAGACTTCCAGGATCCTAATGGACTGACTGCACATTCTGCCTTGTAGGCCCATGCTCTCTGCCATCTCATTTCCACTTTCACAGCCTTCAGCAGTAAAACACCACTGAAGGTGGTCCCACTTCACCCTAAATACCTCTCTTTTAAGCACTGATATTGCAGTGGTTCTCCAAGTGTGAGCCCTAGGACAGCCATACCAGCATTTCTTGGGATTCCCAGACTGGCTGAATCAGTAGTTCTTGGGTCTAGCCCAGCAATCTGTGGTTGAAAAAAGCCCTCCAGATGATTCTGATGCATGTGTAATTTTTTTGTCTTTTTTTTTTTTTTTTGAAACAGAGTTTTACTCTTGTCACCCAGGCTGGAGTGCAGTGGCACGATTTTGGCTCACTGCAACCTCCGCCTCCCTGGTTCAAGTAATTCTCCTACCTCAGCCTCCCAAGTAGCTGGCACTACAGGCACATGTCACCATGCCCAGCTAATGTTTGTATTTTTAGTAGAGGCAGGGTTTCACCATGTTGGTCAGGCTGATCTTAAACTCCTGACTTCAAGTGATCCACCCACCTGGGTCTCTAAAAATGCTGGCATTACAGACGTGAGCCACCATGCCTGGCCTGATACATGCTTAATTTTAAGAACCACTGCTGAATTATAATTGTTGATTAACTCATCTATATTCTCAGCAAGACAGAAAGTTCCTTCAGGATACAGATAAATGTATTTATCAATAAACTTGAAGTACAGAATATTATGACTGGGTACAGTGGCCCATACCTGTAACCTCAGCACTTTGGGAGGCAGAAGTGGGAAGATCACTTGAAGTCTGGAGTTTGAGACCAGCCTGGGCAACATAGTGAGACCCCCTTCTCTTCAAAAAATAAATAAATAAAGTAAAAAAAAAAATTACCCAAGTGTGACAATGCACACCTGTAGTCTCAGCTACTTGGGAGGCTGAGGCAGGAGTATGGCTTAAGCCCAGGAGTTCGAGGCTGCAGTGAGCTATGATCATGCCACTGTATTCCAGCCTGGGTATACAGCAAGACCCTGTCTCAATTTTTTTTTTAAGTATAGACTATCCAAAATGTATGTTGCATGAATAAATGGGTGAAACAAATAGACCCTTGCAGTCCTAAGTAAAATGCTTGGTAAATACTTATGACAGCATCAAACTTGAGTTATGTGGATGTCTAATGATCTGGAACTGACAAATTGCTCCCCCAACCCCAGAAATAAAAGAATATCCATCAATGAAAATAAACATTTCTCTAGAGTTCATTTAGAGCTTTAGGACTCAGGTACATTTAAATAAGTGTATATTTTTCTGATGGAAAATGGAACATATTTCCATTTCTACAATTAGGAAATACAAGCAAAGTATTATATATATATAAATATATATTATTTATTACAAATAAAAAAATACATAAAATCTCACTTCATCACCTTCTGAGTCTTCTTTCCTATGCACCTTTTTTTTTTTATATAGCACCCTCAATTACGATGTTAAAAATAAAAATTACTCTTTTCCTTATAAAAGCAACACAAACTCACATAAAAAGATTAGAAAATGCAGAAAAGCATCAAAAGGAAAGTAACATTGCCAATAATTTCATTATTCAGAGATGTAAATGCCTTGGGGGCTATCCCTTCAAATTACACTTACTGTTACCCCATGAGACAAACTTCTGGAAAGTTTGTCCACATACACTGGATGTGGCCCCAAAACCCAAAGCTTAAAGTCTGCTCTCTGATTTTTCTTGGCCCCACCTTGACTATTTTAGGATGGGTTAATTTGGGGGGAAAACGCTGGAATCTTCCAAGAGTTTGAGGCTTCCATAAAAGCCTGTTCCAAAAAAGTATGAAACCATCCTTGCCTTACTGTAGGATCAAGCTGTGCTGCCATTGGTCTGCTCACTCTGGCCCTTAACTTTGCTTAGGGATTCAGAGCCAGATTCATGCATGAATGCCCTTCTTGCTGTGTTTCTTTCTGTTATCCTTAAGATAATCATTTGAAAATAAGTAGGGTATTGCCCCCACCATCTTGGGATTTTCCAATAAACCTGGCTTTAAGGGCTGTGACATTTGTAATCATCACCAGCAGAAGTCAATTCTGTGGCTTTAATGTTCTGCAGGGAGAGAGAAACCATTTGATGAGGTGGGAGACAAGGCAATCTCAAACAAGGAGTGAGTAATTAAGGAACACATAGCAGCTGTTTTTCTTAAATGCCTTTTATAATTTTAAAAATTTATAATTATAGACGCTTTAAGGTAAAGTTTATTATGGGTATTTGTGAAACAGAGTGAAGTATTAAGGAGAAGGGAGAAATCACCCATTCTCCCAAATCTAATCTCTGGTAGCTTTTTATTTTATTTTATTTCTATCAAGATGAAGTCTTACTCTGTCACCCAGGCTGGAGTGCAGTGGCTTGAACTCAGCTCACTGCAACCTCCGCCTCTGGGGTTCAAGGGATCCTCCCACCACAGCCTCCAGAGTAGCTGGGACTACAGACGTGCACTACCACACCTGGCTAACTTTTTTATTCTTTGCAGAGACAAGGTTTTGCCATGTTGCCCAAGGTGATTTCAAGCACTTGGGCTCAAGCAATCCTCCCACCTTTGCCTCCCAAAGTGCTGGAATTACAGGCATCAGACATTGTGCCTACCCCCTCTGTTAACTTTTTGTGCTGCTTTTGTCTTCATGTGTGTTGACTCATTTCTTTACTAAGATCACATAAAAATTTCTGTATATTATTAGAGCAGTCTTCAGAAGCATCATTTTAGTGACATTTTCTATCGTATACTGTACAGAATCATTTTCCCATTGTCGGTTTCAATTTTTGTTGGAAATGTCTTTTAAATGCATACATTTTTGACATCTCTTTACAATGTTGGAATAGATTTCTAAGAGTAGAGTTACTTGATGCAGGGATTTGGATTCATCAATGACTTTTAATAGATTTTGATAATTGCTTTCCAGAGTGGTCCAACTTCCACTGCTGTGACCTCAGTGTGCTGTGACCTATGAGTCCAAAAAAGGCAAACTTTAAAGGGACCGTGTTTGAGAGCATTCATAGCACTAGATGTCAGAAATGAGGTGGATTTACTGACACAATCCCTCTTAGCATCTGTATTTTATAATCCTTTTTTAATTTATGAGACAGGATGTTGCTATGTTGCCCAGGCTGGTTTTGAACTCCTGGGCTCAAGTGATCCCCCTGCCACAGCCTCCCAAGTAGCTGAGGTTGTAGGCATGCTCTGCCATTCCCAGCTACAGGCTTCAAAATGCAACGCAAATCTGTTTTGGATTCCGTCTTGGCAGTTTGGCTTTAGGAATGCTGCACTTCATAGTCTTGTTGGTCCATGTTTCAAAAACATGGATTCCAAGAAGAGCATTTTAGAGATGCCCCAAGGGGTAAACATTTCTGCCAGCAAATTTACCATTTTCCTTTAACTGTGTTGAATCTCCTTATTTTTACAAGTGATTACCCCTGCACAGATAATGTATCCCTCAGCCTCTTAGCTTAAGAACTCAAACATTTAGTTCAAATAATACTGTGATAAAATCCTTGAAGGCCAGTGATCACATGAATGAACTATTAGAATACGCTGCTGGGGAAATAATAGCAATCCTGGAAGCCGTGCCTCTAATACCATGTATGGGTAAGAGGACACAGTGTCACAGTCCCAGCCAAATCATATTACTTCAGCCTGCCGTGTGAAAGATGCAGCATTAGTCACAAGGAGAGCCAGATCAGAACATGTGTATGAATCAGTGTAATCAGAAGAATAACCCTAATGTGGATGGGTCAGCTCCACTAATTTTGTAGATGTGGGATAACAGTCTAGTGAACTGACATAGATTCAACTCAAACCTCGGAAGGGACCTTAAGCAATTACTGAGTATATAGATGAGCAATTTAAGATTTAAAGAAGTCCAACAAGATGCCCAAGATCCCGTGGTTGCTCAGCGGCTATCAGAGTCTTTAACTGCATCTTCTGATTGCAAGTCCAGTGCTCTTTCTAGTACTGCATTAGCTCATCTCTGGCCTGTGTCCATGAGGTCTTGGCAAGGTCCGTGGAGCTTCATAGAAAAAGTGGTTGAAAAAAAAATCCTGGACACACATACAAAAGACACAGAAGATATATTTTATTATTCTCCACATTGCTGCCACCTGCACATCATTAGTGGAATTTTCTGGTACATCCCAGAAGCTAAATCCACCTGTCATATTCACTTCTCAAGAGGAAATAAAATTCACATAAGAATTCACTTTACCAGCCCCTTATCTGTAGCAAGCCCCATGCATGAAGGACTAACTCCAAAGTGAGATTCTTTTCTGATGAGATGCAAACCACTCTGCAGTGAAACATGGAACCAGGGAACTGCAATTTCCTGACCCCAACATCATTAAACGTCCACAATGCCATCACATTAGCTTGTTTTCATGTAATTGTATAAACACAGTTTTGCCAGTTCAAAGCACTTGGAAGTATTTTATTATGGTTTCTTCCTAGTTGTGCAATCCTGACCACATGCCAAGGCTGAAAAACAACTAGCTTATCCATGAGCTGGTGATAATTTAGATTTGTAGGGAGGCACTAGACTGAAGCCTTTATGTAAATCACCATTTCATTTTACTTTAGGAGGTAGGGTGGGTCATGTTCTTGGATATGGAAGCTGGGAATAAGGGATGAAGGTCAATGTCCTGCTCACTTTCTCCCTTGCTGGCTCCTCATAGGTTGAATGTAATTTTAACTGGTATGCATTGAATGGATCATATGGGCAAAGTTCCATGATAAGCCCTAGGAAGAGGGGGAATCAGGCTCATTTCTGGCTCTTCAGGAGTTTACATTGCTGAAGATGAGGCATGTAACTAACTTTAAGGCCAAATGGCATAGCGCCACGCTGGCCACAGAAGTGTTAAGTGGTATAGGAAAGAGGGAAATTAACCTTGTCTGAGAGTTTCTAGAAAGCTATAAGGAAGAGGTAGCTTTTGGGCTGGACTAGCAAATGGGGTAGGATTTTAGCTGGTGAAGGGAATTCTATAACGAGAAAATATTCTGAACAGTGTGAGTCAAAAGGCTGTGGCCCGAATGGGCAAGCACAGGCCATGGAACTGTGGTGAGCAATGCAGCTGTGGGGATGGAACATTACCATCGATGACCACAAGCAAATCCGCTCTATGCAGGGTTCTTATCTAGTGTTGAATATTCATTGCCCCAGACAGCTCCCGGCACTTGAGTGCCTGTCTCAGTCCCTTCAGGCTGCCATAGCAAAACACCTTAGACTGAGTAATTTATAAATAGCAGAGTTATTTCTTACACTACTAGATCTTGCAGAGTCTAAGACCAATGAGCCAGCAGAGGCAGTGTCTGATGAGGGCTTACTCTCTGCTTCATAGATAACACTTTCCTGTTGTGATCTCGAATGATGAAAGGGGCAAACAGCTCCCTCAGGGTTTTTTTTTTGTTTTGTTTTGTTTTTTAATGGAGTCTTGCTCTGTCGCCCAGGCTGGAGTGAAGTAGCGCAATCTCAGCTCACTGCAAACTCCACCTCCCAGATTCAAGCAATTCTCCTGCCTCAGCCTCCCGAGTAGCTAGGACTACAGACACGTACCACCACACCCAGTGAACTTTTTGTATTTTTAGTAGTGTTAGCCAGGATGGTCTCAAATCTCCTGACGCCTCGTGATCTGCCCCCATCGGCCTCCCAAAGTTCTGGAATTACAGGCATGAGCCACCATGCCCAGCCACAAGCCTCATTTCCTCATTTTTTTATTTTATTTATTTTTTTTTGAGATGGAGTCTTGCTCTGTCTTGCTCTGTCGCCCAGGCTGGAGTGCAATGGTGCAATCTCGGCTCACTGAAACCTCCGCCTCCCAGGTGTATTTTTTTGTATTTTTAGTATAGACAGGGTTTCACCATGTTGGTCAGGCTGGTCTCAAACTCCTGACCTCATGATCCACTGGCCTCAGTCTCCCAAAGTGCTGGGATTACAAGCGTGAGCCACTATGCCCGAACTCAGGCCTCCTTTATAAGGGCACTAATCCCATTCATGAGGGCTCCACCCTCATGACCTAATCACCACCTAAGGGTCTCTCCTCTTAATACTATTGCACCAGGGATTAGGTTTCCACATTTGAATTTTGAGGGGACACAGGCATTCAGACCATGGCAGTGCCCAATAATGGAATGAAGGAATTCCTGAGAAAGGGGTATTGCTTCAACTGGGTATTGCCAATGCAAATGCAAGGATTCATTCAAAGTCTTGTGATCAGTGAGTTTCTGGGGAGATGGGTCCTTTTAAGAATATGTTTGGGCTGGAGAGATGGAGGTAACTCTAGAGGCCCCTGATCATGTTCAGATCTACCCTCAGAATGTGTGGTCTCTGGCATGCTTTTCTGCATTGTTCAGTTCTCCTCTTTCAGACAGCTTTTTCTGCCTTATCCAGGTCTCCCTTCCATCTTACCTATGACCTGGAAGTGGCCCTAGTGGCCACTCTGACCCCTTTCCCCAAATCAAAACATTCCCTCTGCTCCTACTTTTTGTTGCCTTGCCCATTTCTAGTCCTAAAAGTAGGAGCCTTGCTAGACGGGTCCATTTTTGCATGCCAGGCCAGCAGATGCCCATGCCTACTTCAACCAGCAATGCTGGACTCGGGGAGAGGCAGGAGGGACTGTGGGCAAAGATGTCCCCCTTAGAAGCAGAGGTATGATTGCACTCAATCATACCTCTCAAGTACACCTGTACAGGGAATGGAGATAAGTTAGATTTAAGCCAATTGACCAAGAAATGTGAGCTGTATTCAGTGGGCACAATGTTGTGGAATGCTTTCATCAGGCCATGGACAGCTGGCTCGACATTCCTTCATGACCTCAGACTCTACCAGACCACTGGCCAGCAGCCTAACCACCTGTGACTCCAAATCTTTTTCTTTATTTCAGTCTTGTGTTTCACCTGAAAATGTCATCACTCCATCCTCAATATGGCTCCATCACTCTCTGCTATGTTGTCTGGGGCTTTCTCATAGAAACCTGTGCTCTTACCTCTCCTAACAGCCCAAAAGTGGGATGTATAATAATAACAGAACCTGCCTGTTATGAGCTGAATTATTTCTCCCCTAAAAAAATTCATATGTAGGCCAGGCATGGTAGCTCAGGCCTGTAATCCCAGTACTCTGGGAGACCAAGGTGAGTGGATCACCTGAGGTCAGGAGTTCAAGACCAGCCTGGCCAACATGGTGAAATCCCATCTGTACTAAAAATACAAAAAAATTAGCAAGGCATAGTGGTAAATGCCTGTAGTCCCAGCTACTGGGAGGCTGAGACAGGAGAATCACTTGAATCTGGGAGGCAGAGGTTGCAGTGAGCTGAGATCGTACCGCTGCACTCCAGCCTTGGCAACAAGAGCAAAACTCAAGAAAAAGAAGGAAAGGAAAGGAGGAAAAAAGAGAGAGAGAGAGAGAAAGAGAGGGAGGAGGGAGGGAGGGAGGAAGGAAGGAAGGAAGGTAGGTAGAAAGAAGGAGGGAGGGAGGGAAGGAAGGAAGAAAGGAAGGCAGGCAGGCAGGAAGGTGTGAGAAAATACATTTCTGTTGTTTAGGTCACTTTGCTCTGGCAGTCCCAGCAAAATAACATGCTACCTTCTGTAGTTATTGGAAAGATTAAATTGGTTTAAGGCATGTAAAACACATGGACCAGTACAAGAAAAATTAGCTATTAATTTCCAAACCTCTTAATCCTCCATCTTTCTCTTATTATTATTGCAGTGCTCCTATTTGTGTTGCTACATGAGACCTGACATTGAGCTGACTTTTCCAAACCTCCTCAGTGTTCAAAACAAGAAAATAGAGAGCCTTGTTTACCTGCTGCCTCCTTCCAGCAACATGCATGCAGGAAAGAATTTCAGGAACAAAGTTCAAAGGTGTTGCCTAACAAAAGTTAAATATAAACTCTTAGAATAAATTCAACGCAGAAGTAACAATTAAAAGTAAAATTTATCCACTGTTTCTTCCCATGACCATGTAGGATGGAAATTCTTAAGCAAAGTGTTTATATCACACAGAGTTTCCTCAGTGAGTTTTCAGGTATGTCCAGTAATCTATTACAGCTAATAGATGACAATAAAGACTATATACAGTTTACCTTTTCATATAATAGCAATCTTGCTCATCTATCATTTAAAAAAATAATTTTACTGCTTTTATCATATAATCCACCCTTTCAAAGTATACAATTCAATGATTTTTAATATAATTACAAAGTTGTCCAACTGTCATTACAATCTAATTTTAGAACATTTTTGTTCTCCCCAAAGAAATTCTGTAACCATGCACAGTCATTCTCTATTTCTTCTCCTTCTATCTATCCGTAAGCAACCACTAATCTTTCTGTCTCTATCTATTTGCCTATTCTATATATTTATTTATTTATTTTTGAGACAGGGTCTTGCTCTGTCACCTAGGCTGTAGTGCAGTGGTGTGATCACAACTCACAGCTCACTGCATTGCAGCCTCAAACTTCCAGGCTTAAGTGATCCTCCTACCTCAGGCTCCCAAGTAGATGGGACTACTAGCATGTATTACCATGTCCTTTCTAATAATAATAAAAAAAAAACTGTAGAGATGGAGTCTCCCCATGTTGCCCAGGCTGGTCTCTAACTTCTGGGCTCAAAAGATCCTCCTGCCTCAGCCTCCCAAAGTGTTGTGATTACAGGCATGAGCCACCATGACTGACCTATTGGATATTTTATGGAAATGAAATCATGCAGTGTGATCTTCTATGACTGGATTTTTTTTTAACCTAGCATAATGTTTTTCTGGATCATCCAATGACATGATAGCATGTCATTCCTTTTTGTTGCCAAATAATATTCCTTGCGTGAATACATCACATTTTATTTACCCATTCATCAGTACATATATGAGCATTTCCACTTTTTAGCTAGTATGAATAATGATGTCATGAATTTTTGTTGACAGGTGTTTGGATGGATATGTATTTTCAGTTCTCTTGGAACTGGAGGAGTGGAATTGCCCAATCATAAGGTAACTCTATGTTTAACATTTTAAGGAACTGCCAAACTGTTTTCCAAGTGTCTGTGCCATTTTACCAGCAAGGTATCAGGGATCCAATTTCTCTACATCCTCATGAACAGTTGTTATCTCTCTTTTACCTTATAGCCATTTTTATACTATTATTATGGGTGCAAAGTAGTATCTCATTGTGGTTTTGATTTGCATTACCTGAATGGCTAATAATTTTGAGTATCTTTTCATGTGCTCATTAGCCATTTGATATCTTCTTTGGAGAAATGTGTATTCAAATCATTTGCCCATTTTTCAATTGAATTATTTGTCTTTTATTGAATAAGTGCTCTTTATATATTCTGGATTCTAGTTTCTGATCAGATATATGATTTACAGATATTTTCTCCTATTCTGTGTGTTATTTTCATTTTCTTGACAGCCTTGTGTATAGCATGAGTTTTAAATTTAGATACAGTTCAAGTTAATGTATCTACTTTTTCTTTTGTCACTTGTGCTTTTGGTTTTGAATCTTAAGAACATATTATCTGACCCCAGGTCACAAAGATTGACTACTATATGTTCTTCAAAGAGTTTGATCATTTTGGCTCTTGCATCTAGGTTTATAATCTATTTTGAGTTAAATGTTGTGTGTGGTATGAGGTAGGGGTCCAAATTCATTCTTTTCCATGTCAATTTCCAGTTGTCCCAACACTATTTGTTGAAACTATTCTTTCTCCCATTGTGTTGTCTTGTCACCTTTGTCAAAAATCAATAAACATAAATAAATGTAAGGATTAATTTTGGGAATCTCTATTCTATTGCTCTATAAGTTTATCTCCTTACTATAATACATTGTCTTGATTACTGTAGCTGTGAAGCAATTTTTGAGTTTGGGAAGTGAGAATCCTTCAAAATTTTTTTAAATTTAAGACTTTTGGCTATTCTGGGTCTTTAGCATTTCCTAATGAATTTTAAGATCATCTTGTCAACTTCTACAAAAAAAAAAAAAAAAAAAAAAAAGGCAATTTTGACAGGGATGGTATAGAATCTGAAGATAAATGTAAAGAGCATTGCCAGCCGGGCAAAGTGGCTCAAGCCTGTAATCCCAGCACTTTGTGAGTCCAAGGCAGGCAGATCACTTGAGGTCAGGAGTTGAAAACTAGCCTGGCCAACATGGTGAAATCCCATATCTACTAAAAATACAAAGGTTAGCCAGGCATGGTGGCATGTGCCTGTAATTCCAGCTACTCTGAGGCAGGAGAATCACTTAAACATGGGAGATGGTAGTTGCAGTAATCCGAGATTGCACCACTGCACTCTAACCTAGGCAACAGAGCGAGACTTATCTCCAAAAAAAAAAAAAAAAAGAGTATTGCCATCTTAGCATCTTGTGATCCATGAATATGGGTTGTCTTTTCATTTATTTCACTTCTTTCAACAATGTTTTGTAATCAGTATACAAGTCTTAACAATCATTTTGTTAACTTTGTTCCAAAGCGTTTTATTCTTTTTGATACTATTGAAAATTGAATTGTTTTCTTAATTTTTGGAATGTTCATTGCTAGTGTGCAGAAAGACAACTGATTTTTGTAGATCTTGTATCCTGTAGCCTTACTGAACTGTTAGTTCTAGTGCCTCTTTTTTTTGGTGGATTCTTTGGATTTTTTATATTAAAAAAATGGTATATGTAAATAAAGGTATTTTGTTTCTTTTTTCCAATCTGTATGCCTTTTCTTTTTCTTGCCTGGCTAGAATCTCCACTACAATGAAACAGTTCATGAGAACAAACATGCTTATCTTATATCTGAACTTAGGAGAAAAGCTTTCAGTCTTGCTGAAATATTATCATACTATTAAATATTATATCAGCTGTAGGTTTTTAATAGATATTCTTTTTCAGATTGATGAAGTTCCCTTTCATTCTTACTTTGTTGGATGGTTAGGTTTTATTTTAAATTATTATTGCATTTTTAAATCATTAATGAATTTTAGCTTTTTTCTGAAATCTTTGCTTTTTGTCTTTTATTCCATTGATATAGTATATTACATCAATTGATTTTCAAATGTTAAACCAACATTGAATTTCTGTGATAAATCTCATTTGGTTATGGTGTATACGTCTTTCTATGTGTAGCGGATTCAGTTTTCTAGCTCTTTTTTTTTTTTTCCAGAATTTTCACCTCTATATTCTCTAGGGATATTGGTCTATAGGTTTCTTGTCTTGTGATGTCACGGTCTGGTTTTGATAATACTAGCCTCATAAAATGAGTTAGAAAGTGATCTAGTTTTTGGAAAAACTGAGAAGAACTGGTCTTAATTCTTTTAATGTTTGGTAGATTTCACTAGTGAAGTCATCTGGTCCTAGTCTTTTCTTTGTGAGTAGTTTTAAAATGACCAATTTAACCTCTGCTTCCTACAGGTCTATTTAGATTTTCTATTTCTTTCTGAATTAGTTTTGGTAATATTCATCTTTATAGAAATTTGTCCAATTTCATCTGGGTTATCTAACTTTTTGGCATACAATAGTGTGTTGCATACAACCGTGTTCCCATATAACCCTTTTTAGTTCTGTGACATCTGCAGTGATGTCCTCTCTTTCATTCACATTTGAGTCTTCTCTCATTTTTTTCCTGATCGGTCTTGCTAAAGGTTTCCAAATGTTGTTGATCTTTTCAAAGAGCCAACTTTTAATTTTGTTGATTTTATCTGTTTTTCTATTCTCTATTTCACTTATTTCTGTTCTTTATTCTTTCCTCCTACTTGTTTTGCATTTAGTTTGCTTTTCTTCTTCAAGCATCTTAAGGTCAAGTTTAGATTACTGATTTGAGATCTTTCTTCTTTTTAATATAGGCATTTACAGCTCTACATTTCCTTCTGTGCACTTTTTTTAGCTAGATCCCATAGGTTTTGGTATGTTGTGGTTTTAATTGTTATTTATCTCAAAGTATTTCTAGTTTCTCTTGTGCTTTCTTCTTTGATTCAGTTATTTAGGAGTGTGTGGTTTAATTGATACATCTTGTGTATTTCCTTACACCAGTACAGCTTGGTTCCACCTGGCTCCTTTGTTCTCTTATTGTCAAATATATTACATTTCTGCATGTTATAGGACCAACAAGACAATTAGATACCTATTGTTCTGTGCAACGGCTTTTCTAAATCAGTCAAGAGAAGAAAAATGAAGACGTAATCATGCAGCTTTTATCATGACCTACATAATTTCCTTTATTGGAGCTCTTTGAAGTCCCTGCTCATATTTTTCCCCCTCTTGGGTCTGCATAGGCCACTGGTTAGTCAAAGGTTGTGCTTAAGCCCCGTAGTCAATTAGATTTTCATCCTTTACTGTTGGCTGTGTGTGTAATTCAGAGGTTGCTATCACACATCAGGGAATTTACATTTTGTTTGGCTCTGCATTCAGCTAGGGACCAGTAGCTTGGAGTTCTCTCTCTAATCACTTCGGAGAGGTCTCAGCCTCAAACATCCACAGTCTTCCAGATAGTCAGGAATGAGAACAAATTTAGTTTTAAGCCTGTCTTCCTAGGCTTCACCCCTGGGTTGGAGTAGCTTATTTTTCAGCCAGTGTTGGCTCAGAGATTGTGTTTATGCCTCTTGTGCCAGTGAGACAGTAAACGAGTACCCCATTTTCCTAAAAATTATCTTTCTCTTTTCTCTTTTTCTCTGCGTGTTCACCTCTTACTTAGCTCTTTAGGAATGCATTTCTAACTTTTACCTTCTCTCCACCAGGCACTCCCTGCACTGAGAGCTTATCTAACGACATGTTTGCTTAGAAATTCTAACGACCAAATGTTGAACCAAAGCAGGCACTCCCTGGGATTCTCCCCTACCAAGAGATTGCCTCAAGACAATAGTCAATTTACAACCCAGCTCTGCCCTCATGTCAAGTCGCCAGTTACATAGACCCTGCTCCTCCTCCTCTGCATAGCATTCACTCCAAGTCCCCCTTAAAGCCTCTGCTGTCTGCCCCCAAAGCTGAAACGGTTCACTTAAGGCAAAAGCCTGTATCTCTTCCTCTCAGCTAAGCTCTGGAATAAAAGTCGCTTTCTTTCTATCAGCCCTCACTCTTATTAATTGAACTGTGCAAGCAGCGAGCAGCTGGACTTGCATTTGGTTACAAAGCTTCTGCCTTGTGTTGATTGGTCTGTGTATGACTTGGGGAAAGCTTTCAGGTCTGCCCAACATCCTGCTCTGACTGGCCTTGAGTGGGTGAAACCTAGCGCATGTGCACAGCCTTCCCAACTCGCAGAATTGACTGTGATCCCGGAATTGACTGATCACAGCAGCGCTCTTCTGGGCTCTTGCCCTGGTTCTATGAAGCTTCCAGCTGCTCTGCCCTTCCACTCATATGCTGGAGCTCCGGCCTCCTTCGCTGCTCTCCACCTCGTCTCCACTACTTTTGACAACACCCTTAGGTATGCAGTTCTCCAGTTACTGTTTCAAATAAAGTCAGTTTCCTCGGGCAGAGCTGCAGAGCTCCTCACCCTGATCGCATGCCTTCCCCCCGACCCCACCACCACAGAGACTTTTTCTAGGAATGACATCCCTGCTCTACAGGTGAGCACTGAGGGAGGATGATGTGGCAGCCCTGGTCTTCTCGATTTGCCTTCCCTGGTATCGAACCTGCCCTGTGAGAGAGCTGGCAGGGGCAGTCAGGCCTCTTATTTGTGGCCTCCTGCAGAGATTCTCCCTTTTAAGTGCAAGGAGCCTCTAGTCCTGTTCCCTACCCTTACTTGGAATAGAGCTTCCGCAATAAGGAGCTGGGGAGGATGAGAAATGCCAGCAGCCCCTCCCTCCTGGTAAAAGAAAAACTTCAGCTGAATTAAATTTAAAGGAGTTTAACTGAGCAATTAACTATTCGAGAATCATAGCAGATTCACCGAGACTCCAGCGCAGCCACGCCATGCAAGAAGATTTACAGATAAAAAAAGGGAAATGACGTACAGAGATTGGCAGTGAGGCACAGTACAGCTGGATTGGTTACAGGTTAGTGTTTGCCTTATTTGAACAGTTTGAACACTTAGCAGTCTATGAGTGGTTGAAGTATGGCCGCTGGGATTAGCCAAGACTGACTTATTGTTACAGTGCATACTCCTAAGCTAGGTTTTCAATCTTGACTGTTAAGCTAAGTTCCAGTTCACAAGGACTCAAATGTAGAGGTATGGAGTCCTTCTTGGGCTAATTTAGTTTGCTTTAACACTCCCAAGGTGAAACTGCCGCCACAGACAGGGTGTTAAGGGGAGCGGGAATCTCCCTCTCCTTGGCTACATCTGCCCGAGCATGGGGCCCAGAATAGAGCTTCCGGAGCTGGAGGGGAGGAGGGTAGGCAAGGTCGTGGATCAAAGGTCACAGACTTTGGCTATTCTTCTTACCAGCGTTTAGTACATTTTCTTTTTCTTTTTCTTTCTTTTTTTTTTTTTTTTTTTTTGAGACATAGTCTCACTGTTGCCCAGGCTGGAGTGCAGTGCAGTGATCTTGGCTGACTGCAACCTCTGCCTCCCAGATTCCAGAGATTCTCCTGCCTCAGCCTCCCAAATAGCTGACAGGTGCCTGCCACCACGCCTGGCTAATTTTTATATCTTTAGTAGAGATGGGGTTTTGCCATGTTGGCCAGGCTGCTCTCAAACTCCTGACCCCAGGTGATCTGCCCACCTCAGCCTCCCAAGTGCTGGGATTACAGTTGTAAACCACTGCGCCCTGCTGTCTGGTACATTTTCTCAAATGATTGTTTCTCCATCTGCTATATGTTTTTAGAACAATTTCCAGAGACTTTAAATGATGACTTGCCTGTATTTTGCTGTTTAAAATACTTTTCGGCTGGGTGCAGGGCTCACACCTGTAATCCCAGCACTTTGGGAAACTCAGGTGGGCGGATCACTTGAGGCCAGGAATTTGAGACTGGCCTGGCCAACCTGGCAAACTACATATCTACTAAAAATACAAAAATTAGCTGGGCATGGTAGTGTGCACCTGTGGTCTCAGCCACTGGGGAAACGGAGGCAGGAGAATCACTTGAACCGGGGAGGCGGAGGTTGCATGAGCTGATATGATGCCACGTACTCCAGCCTGGGAGACAGAATGAGACTGTCTCAAAAGAGTAGAATAAAATAAAATAAAAAAATAAATAAAATGCCTTTCCCCAGTGAAGTGCTGTTTTGCTGGGGAGAATTTCAGCTGAGCTTCATTCTGTGTCCCTCTGGACGTCCTGCTCGTTTACCTGCAAGGCTTGCTTTCTGGAGTAGGAAAGAGTGACTGCATGTTTAGCGGGCAGGGCATTACAGAAACCCCTTGACACACACACACTGGGTATGTGGCCTGTACCCAACCTAATTTCATGCCGTGATTTCTGAAGCACTGAGCATAAAATAAACCCAAGCAATTTGTTCTGTTCTATGTGTACCAAATCGGTTAGCAAGATTTGGCTTTTATTTCTAATGAGGGAAACATGTGGGTTCACTTTTTCAGTTTGGCTTCAGTAAAACGTTCTGAGAAAAAGTATTCTACCCATAAGGACCGCCTAAAAAACATAAAAGTTTTCACAAATCAAATATATTTTCCCAAGTTTCAGAGTTATATTTCTAGGAGAAGGCTGTGCTGAAACAAATATTAAGAACACACAACTTACTTTACATTTCAAATTTTAAAAATATTATTTTTATAATTCTTATAATCTATAATTAATTAATCAATAATCTCCCAATAAGTCTTACCAGCAGAAATTTTAAAACTGGAGGAAGTATTTTTTTATTTTATTTTATTTATTTATTTTGAGACAGAGCCTTACTCTGTTGCCCAGGCTGGAGTGCAGTGGCCCGATCATGGCTCACTGCAGCCTTGACCTCCCAAGGCTTGTGTGATCCTCCTGCCTCAGCCCCCCAAGTAGCTGGGACTACAGGCACATGCCACCATGCCTGGCTAATTTTTGTATTTTTAGTAGATATGGGTTTTTGCCATGTTGCTCAAGCTGTTAAGTTTCGTATTTTAACTAAGTGTTCTTGCCCTGTTGCCCAGGCTGATCTTGAATTCCTGGGCTTAAATGATCCACCCACATTGGCCTCCCAAAGATCTCCCAAAGGTGAGAGCCACCATATCCAGCCATCTTTAAAAGCTTCTGTGGTCCCTCAGAGTTACTCAGGCAAATCACCTGGTCTCTTCCATGGGTTGCATTAAACAGTGGGATCACATTAGACCAGGAGTCCTGGACTGACTAGTTTCATTATGTTATGCAGACATTCACATACCATTTTCATTTTTACCATATCTTCACATTTTTTCTATATCTGTGTATCACCTTCACTAATTAAAATTTTTTTCTATATGCTTTTAAGTATTTCTCTAAATGAGTTTATTTTTAAAGTAAATGTTTTATCCACTCATGCAAATAGCCAATTAATAAATATAATGAAAACAAAAATTAAACATTCTAGTTAGATACTGTTAAAGGCTCTGAACTTGAGGCCTGCTTTTTCTGCATAAAGAGAGCTATGCAATAGAATAGCTGTATTTGATTAGCGCTTACTGTCATAATCACTTTATACATGGTATTGCATTTCATATTCATAACAATTGTATGAGGTAGATTGTTTTCCCATTTTACACATGAGGAAACTGAGTGATATGGGGTCTGTGTCCCACCCAAATCTCATGTCAAATTGTAATCCCCAAAGTTGGAGGTAGGTTCTGGTGGGTGGTGATTGAATCACGGGGGCAGATTTCCCCTTTGGTGCTGTTCTAGTGATACTGAGTGAATTATTGCGAGATCTGGTTAAGTGTGTAGCATCGCCCCCTGCTTCCCTTTTACCTTCTGCCATGATTGAAAGTTTCCTGAGGTCTCCTCAGAAGCTATCATGCTTCCTGTACAGCCTGCAAAACTGTGAGCCAGTTAAACCTCTATTCTTTATAAATTACCCAGTCTTAAGTATTTCTCTTTTTTTGAGATGGAGTCTCGCTCTGTCATCCAGGCTGGAGTGCAGTGGCACGATCTCAGCTCACTGCAAGCTCTGCCTCCCAGTTCAAGCGATTCTTTCACCTCAGCCTCTCAAGTAGCTGGGATTACAGGCACCCACCAGCATACCTGGCTAATTTTTGCATTTTTGTGGAGATGGAGTTTCACCATGTTGGCCAGGCTTGTCTTGAACTCCTGACTTCAGGTGATCCACCTGTCTTGGCCTCCCAAAGTACTGGGATTACAGGCATGAGTCACTGTGCCCAGCCAAGTATTTTTTTGTAGCAGTGTGAGAATGGACTAATACTCTGAGGTACAAGATAGAATAAATGGCAGAGCCAGTGGATCAAGCAGCATTAACAAAAACAACTCCATCTTAGAAAAAGACTTCATCTTACATTTTAAAAGGCATCATGCTGACAGGGACCAGATGTTCACCTAATCAATAGAGACTGCACTCCACCAGATAAGGACATAACCAGGCACACTCTCCCACTATCAGTCCTCACCAGGGGACTCTGTGGCCATAAAAAGAGCAGGACTTTGCCAGCTCAGAACAGCCATCTTAACAGATACTGTCCTGCTGTCATTTGTGATAAGCACATGGCATCCACCTCGAAGTCTATGCCTACACAAAAGACTGTTCCTTGTAAGACCTTGATGGGCAGCCTGGACAGGCCAGGACATTCTTTTTGTCTACATTGCTCTTCCTGGACTGTGAACCCTTTCCCTCAACCCTTTTCTCTTGATTTTTTATTTTTTTGAGACAGAGTCTCACTCTGTTGCCCAGGCTGGAGGGCAGTGGCACCATCTTGGCTCACTGCAACCTCTGCCTCTCAGGTTCAAGCAATTCCCCAGCTTCAGCCTGTAAAGTAGGGGTACAGGCACACACCCCCATGCCTGGCTAATTTTTGTGTTTTTACTAGAGACAGGGTTTCACCATGTTAGCCAGGCTAGTCTCTAACTCCTGACCTCAAGTGATCTGCCCACATTGGCCTCCAAAAGTACTAGGATTGCAGATGTGGGCCACTGCACCTAGCCTCTCTTGATGTAAAATGTTACTTTATTTGATGTGGAATGTTTAATCTACAACATTCATATATCGATTAAGCAGCATACCACACAATGTATGGTTTGCAATGTTGACTGACTTGTGGAATGGTTTGAGCCTCACAGCTCTGACTACTGAGCGAATGGGTAATAGTAAGGAGAATCGCCTCCTTGGGAATTCTATATAGCTCGTGGCTTTTGTGATTGAAATAGCATTGATAAAAGTCTGAGGCTGTGAAAATACACAAACGTGTGGACCTGGTTACCTGACACTGAGTTGCTTAGGATAGCCAGGATTCAAATGGAGGCAGTCTGGAGTCAGTGCACCTAGCTGTCTACATAATGCAAAAGACGAATGATTCTCTATGATTTGATGCCATCTGTGCCTCAATTACAAACGCCTGAGATTGCGTTGGAGTACATGACCCTACTCTGGAAACACTGGTCTGGGAGGATGTCCAGACGACTCTGAGGATGTAGACAAAAAGAATGTCCTGGCTTGTCCAGGCTGCCCATCAAGGTCTTGCAAGGAAAAGTCTTTTATGTGGGCATAGACTCCAGAGGTGAATGCCAGGTGCTTATCCACATTCAAATACATGTGGAAATGCTGCACATTCTCTCAGCTTTTGGAAATTCACTCTTTGTTTTGATATCTAAAAGGTTTTCAGAGTCCTACAGATAAGACTCTCTCAATTTTTCCTGAGATCAGGTCTCATTCTGTTGCCCATGCCGGAGTAAAGTGGTATGATCATGGCTCACTGCAGCCTCGACCTACTGGGCTCAAATGATCTTCTTGCTTCAGCCTCCTGAGTAGCTGGGGGACCACAGGCATGTGCCACCACACCTGGCTATTAGTATTAGTATTTGTAGACATGAGGTCTCACTGTGTTACCTAGGCTGGCCTCAAACTGCAAGGGATCCTCCCACCTCAGTTTTGGGAGTAGCTGGGACTACAAGCACACCGCCATGCCTGGCTGATGTAAAAAAAATTTTTTTGGTAGAGATGGGATCTCACTGTGTTGCCCAGTTTAGTCTCAAACTCTTGACTCAAGCAATCCTCCCTGAATCTTCAGCCTTCCAAAGTGGTAGAATCACAGGCATGAGCCACTGTGCCCAGCCTCTTTTTTAAGCTGTCTTTAATGCAGCAATTCTTATTGGATCTCAGATTCATTTTAAAAAGGAGCACATATTTGTACCTCAGGAGACACAAATGTTCTGTGAAACAGTCTGAATTCCTCTCATCATTTAGAAAAAATTCATTTCATTCAAAAATATTCCTAGTTTTTAAAGATGAAGAAGGCATTGTTTCCCTGAAAGAGGTTACAAATATTCAAATAGGGTTTCTGTCACCAGGTGAATTTTCTCATGCCATGGAACACAGATCACTGCAGAAGGTCATCTGCTTTCTAACATCCTTTCCAGTCCTTCCACACCCCCTTCCGATTTGGCCGCCGCAGCAGCAGCATTTCCACCAGGTGATGGCCTTTGTCACTGCCAGTTCCACTGGGGGACACTGGCAGCCATGAGCAAAAGAAGCCCTGGGCATTTGAATTTGGCACAGAAGCTGCCATCATGTGTCAGACACCCTGTATTCAAAGTATGAAAGGAAAATAGAATCTCGGGATTCCAAACTCAGGATGGCAAAGGGAAAGTTCAGCGTGGGAACTGAGTCATGCAAAAACTGCTGTTCCTTCTGTTCCCAAACAGACAGCTGTTAAATTTATCTTGTGTAAAATGTGGATTTGCTGAACTTCTCCTGTGTAAAATGTAGATTTACTGAGCTGACAACAATGCATAATTGCTTTTTTTCCTCTACTCCCTCTTTTCACATGTAAAATGAAAATTCGCTGAAGCTAATCAGAGCCTCACAAGAAGGTAACCATCTGCCTCATGGCCTACCCTCCCTATTTTTTCCCTCTTGCTTGCTCTTTCCCTTTTAAATACCAACGTTCCCA
This sequence comes from Sapajus apella, assembly GCF_009761245.1. Taxonomy (NCBI): domain Eukaryota; kingdom Metazoa; phylum Chordata; class Mammalia; order Primates; family Cebidae; genus Sapajus; species Sapajus apella. Next base: position 15,000,723 of record NW_022436961.1, on the reverse strand, counting down.
AACCCCCTTTGGAAAAAGCACAGGTCACAGATGCTCCTGTGACCTGTGCTTTCTCCTAAACGCATCCTTGACCTTTGCTAAATAGACAAATCGATTGAGACCTGCCTCAGTCACCTTTTGGTTTACAAAAGTTCAGTGAACCTGGAAGTTCTTTCAAAAAGCTCACAGAAGGAGGAAATTGCCTTAGGAGGGAACGACATAAGTGATAAGTAATGTACTCCTAATTGGCACCACTGACACCTGCTTCTCTGTGTGGCCTGCTCAGCATATAACTCAGTTTCTTGATGTTGGAAACTGGTTTATAACGTTGGGAAAAATCCGCACCGAGGCAATGGATTATTCAGCAAGACTAGTTTACTTCCTGCAGGAAGGGTGCAACTCGCCAGCAGTCTTGCCACCAGAGCACACACGAACAAGGGAGACAGGGACATTTATAACTTTCATAACCTGACGCAATCGCCCTGCTGTTGTGTTCAGTTTCCATTGTCCGGAACGGGACCTCACATTCTATGTTTGACCCAGTTGGCTAAAAACTTGGAAATTTCCTGAATAGATAAGGGGAAAGAAGATGAGGAAGAAGACAAGGAAGGGGAGAGGAAGCTAGTCAGGGGAAGGTCAGGAGGGTTTCCAAATAAGGAATGGCATGCATCTGGGTTTGGAGCTTGCCTAGTTCTGTTCTGGGAGAGAGTCAAGGTAGCTGATTTAAGACGTAGCTGATTTAGGGAATATATATACATGGGTATATGTTTATGCTAATAGTGGATAATGGCCATAGAGCAAGAGATTGTGATTCCTTCTCCTTATAATGTAGTCTAAGATATAAACTTGGAAGAAATTTCCTATCTCTCACAGTGCTGAAGAAAAACAAGGCCCAAATCGATGTGTGTTAATCGCACCATCTTCACCAGGAGGAGACAGCAGAGGCACAGAGTGAGTGCTTGAGATTGCTGGGTACAGCTGTAGGGCCAGCCGCTCCTCTCCACGTGGGACACACCTCTGGTGACACTTTTCTTTTGGAAATTCTAACTGCCTCATGGTTTCCTCTGTTCTGTTGGCAAAAGTGACTTTGAATTCTGGGCACCCTATGGCTCTACCTGCCGTGTCATTAGTCTTGCAGTGAGGCTCCTCCTGGTCTGAGGCAATCCCTTCTTCTCTGTATTGCTCTTTTTTCAGGGCAGGGCTCCTATTGTTACAGTAGGTAGTCAGGCAGACATGAGCAAGGCAGGGCCACCCCCCAGCAACCATCAGGTGAGATGGTCAATTGGTTGTTACACCGTCTCTCTAAAATAATGTATTGGTTACAGCCGGTACCAGGGAAAGGCAGGCTCCCCATAGACTGAAAACACCTGAAGCTGGTGATCAGCAGCTTTCCAGTAAGAACACAGGATTCAGGTGAGTGGGCTCAAGCATGCGCATTAAGAGGCAAAATGGCGGCGCTTCACCGGTATATGACCTTTTAGGGCCATTCAACTAGAAAGGGAAGAACACCTCCAGTGAGCATGAGCACAACTCCAGTAATGCACACTGTGCCTGTGGCCCCCCGCAAGCGGTGGCAGGCCACTGCGCAAGTGGACAGCCCACTCCAAGGGAAGAATCGGGGAAGACCTCGGGAAGATGCCTACGTCCGAAACCCCAGGTCAGAGGTCAAACTGTGCACTTGCTCTCTCAGGCCGCCTGCTTGGCCTTCTTCCAAGTGTACTGCCTTTCATTCCTGTTCTAAAGCTTTTTAATAACCTTTCCTTCCTGCTCTAAAACTTGCCCTGTCTCTCCTGCTGCCTCGTGTCTTTCGGTTGAATTATTTCTTTTGAGGGGGCAAGAACTGAGGTTGCGGCAGACCCATATGGATTCACTGCCGTTAACGCTCTGGTCTTGGTCTTTCCTTATCTTCTCTTTGCCTTTTAAAAATTCTGCATATGTACCCCAGAACTTAAAGTATAATTTAAAAATGTATATATATATATGAAATAAAAGCAGATTAAAACAGATACTCGTAAAAAAAAAAAAAAAAAGAGGACTAACTCCTCTGATGCGTACCTGAGGGGCCTGCTGTTTCAGTTTACAAGCAGGGCACCCTGGGGCAATATTTAGCAGGTGGTGGTAGGATTTCTGCTAAAAGCCCTTGAAAGAAAGATCGGGAGAACTTCTAAACCTGCCATAAATTCATATGCTGTGACTTAGGAATATAGTGGATAACTGAAAAAAAAAAAATTCTGATTTAAGAGACAGAGCTGATATTCGAGATTTACGTTCTCAGCCTGAAAACAGAGGCAGTTTTAAAACAGGGACTCTTAGGTTTCCCTTCAGGGATCAATTACCAAACAGATGAGAGCACCACCTCCCACTACCACTACCACTAAGAACTAAAACTGTAAAACAGTCAGTCTGTTGTAGTGGAGTGGGCACAGAAAGTTAACACCAAGACAAAAGTATGCCAAATTACAGGGTCTTCATTGCCGGCGGCCATGGAGGACTCGTCTCTCCAACCCATGGCCCTGAAAGGAGGGTGATAAGACTTTTTATACCCGTATAACCACCTCAGGAGTGGGGGTGAGGGTCAGGGGTGGGGGTGAGGGCCTTTAGACATTCTGAGGGCTAGTAGATTTTGTAAATTACCTCCTGGGCGAAGATGAGGGTGAGGGGCTCCAGACATTCCAGTGGATTCCTGGGCCAAGATGAGGGTGAGGGGCTCGGGACATTCTGAGGGCCAGGGGACTTTTGACATTCTGATTGTTACTTAAGCGGTTCACAAAAGTTAAGATAAGCATTTGTTTACACATTGTCTGAGTAGGGTGGAAATTACAAGTCGCAGGGGCCAAGATGGTTGTCACATTTGGGTTACAGAGAGCAGTTTCAACAGAAAGCCGAGGTATGGTTGAGGTCTGCAGGTTTATGGGGCTTTTTACCATGTCACATTCCCCCCTGGTTTTATTTACAGGAATAAAATTATTGATTTGTTTTTAACAGGTTAGTATTGTTAGTTGGTTTTAAAGGCCTATATTGAGACTTTAATATTATTAATTTTACGGAGTTTACCCTAGATTTATGAACCTGAGCAGTTGGTTTAGGAGGTAGGGGGCCAAACATGAGTCCCAGTAGGAATAGGAAAGCTGTTTTCCATGTCCCATTTATGCATATATATACTCTGAGACCCCAGGTTCACCCCGTTGTCTATTTACCATCTGGGGTAGTTACAGTTATCTTGAGTGGGTTTAAGACCTGGTGTAGCATGGGGATGGGGAAGAGTCTCGTTTATAAGAGATAAAGGAGTTTATGTTTTTGGTGTACCCTGATATAGTGGAGATAGTTTTACAACCCCAGTGGGGGTAAAAGAATTTATTTAAGTCTCCAAAGGTCCATCTGTTTTTGTGGGATGGATCCTGGGCACAGATAGTTGTTGCTCTGCCCTTGAACTGCCACACCCGGCTACACTTTGACTTGTTCTGAAATTTATGTTGGGGCCCAGGAGGGCACAGATGTTTAAGGAGAAGGTCATAGCGTTCTTTGGAATGTATTCCAGGGTTAAGTTGACTAGGGTGGACTCCTTTCTAGTTAAGAAACTAACATATTCTTTAGTGGAGCCCTCGGTGAGGACCCATTAATAGTACGTGGGTTCTGGGGGGGTTGCTATAGGGATTTATAGCAAATTAGGGTGGTGAGGGTGGTGACTGTGAAGAGAGCACAAGTCTTAGCTTTAGTGAATCGGGATGAGTGTTCAACGCTCTATTGTCCTTCTGGTGGGGCAGTCTTCATGTGGGTGTGATGAATTCAAGCTGTTGGTCCGTCCACCTTGAGTGCGGTGGGTGTGGTTAGGATAACCGTGTAGGGTCCCTTCCAACGGAGAGTGAGGCCAGAGGTGGCAAATTTTTTAACAAGGACAGCTTCCGGGCTGGAAGGGGTGTGTTGGCTGGTCTGTAAGTTTCAATGGGGTGGGACAGGTGTCCTTAATGACCTGGTGTATCTGGGATTGAACAGACTGGAGCACCTGTAAGGACTTAAGGAGTGTGTAATTATGGACTTCAGCATGCAGGGTATCTGCGGGTCTGGGGAGTAAGGGAGGGGGCCTATCGAACATGATTTTAAAAGGGGAGAAGCCTTTCTCATAGGGTGGGCATCAGATGCGGAGGAGGACGAAAGGAAGCAGGCTGACCCAGTTTTTACCGGTCTCTAGGATAAACTTTGTCAGGGTTTCTTTTAAGGTCCGGTTTATTCCTTCGACTTGCCCTGAACTCTGGGGACGATAGGCACAGTGTAATTTCCAGGATATACCTAGGGCCTTGGCTAGGCCCTGAGAAATTTGCACAGTAAAGGCGGGCCCATTGTCCGACCCCAGCGTTAGAGGGAGGCAGAACCGAGGAACAAGGTCCTGTAATAGTTTTTTGTTTTTTGGTTTTTTTGTGTGTGACTACCAAGGCAGTCTTTGAACTAGGGGGGAAGGTTTTGACCCATTCAGAGAACGTATTTATAAACACCAGGAGGTATTTATAGCCATTTGCTGGGGGTTTTATTTCGGTGAAATTTACTGTCTAGTGCTCCCCAGGGCCAGTCCCTCTGAGTCTTACTTCTACCTGGCTAGACCTGTTCCCTCCCGGATTTACTCGGCACATACATCACACCGAGTAGTAATTTTCTTGATAAGTAAGTGGGGAATGTAGTACATATTTGGCTTTTAGCAGCTCTGTTAGTTTGGCCTGTCCTAAGTGAGTGGCCTGATGTGTGTTCTTAACTAGGGCCCATTTTAGAGCTTCAGGGACCACAATCCTTGTGTCTGGTAGAATCTACCATCCTGTGGAATTTTGTGTGCCACCTTGTTCTTTAGCAAAGATTTTTTTTATTAGGTGAGTACACAGGGGTCGGGGGCAGGGTTGGGGCTGGCAGAGTTAAAAGAAGCGTCAGAGGTTTTACTGGTCCCAAGGCTGCCTGTCTGGCTTGTAGGTCAGCCACCCTATTTCCCCTCACCTCTGGTGAATTTCCCTTCTGGTGTCCTTTGCAGTGTGTATTAATGCTACTGCCTTGGGCTTCCATATAGCCCTTAGTAGGGCTAGGATTTATTTTTGATGGTTTTTTCTTCTGAGGTAAGTAGTTCCCTTTTTTTTAATAAATGGCTCCATGTACATGAGCATACTACAAAAGCATACTGGCTATTCATGTAGATGTTAACAGTTTTCCCCTCTGCCCAGTTTAAGGCCTTTGTCAGAGGTATGAGTTCTGCCTTTTGGGCTAAGGTTCCATGTGGAAGAGCCTGGGCCCAGGCAACCCGCTCTAGGGTGACTGCAGCTGCCCCGGCATACCTGACTCTGTTGACCATGAAACTGCTGCCATCCATGCACAGTTCCTCCTCTGGGTTCTGCAGGGGACATTGGTAAGGTCCTGTGGAGCAGCGTGGAGGATGTCCATTGTCTGTTGGCAATCATGTATGGGCTCTTCCGGCTCACTGTCAGGTAGCAGCGTGGCAGGGTTTAAAACTGTAGCCTTTAAAAACTTTATGCAGGGCTGGTTCAAAAGTAAAGCCTGATATCGAACTATGCAGGCATTTGACATCCATTGTCCTGGAGCTTTACGGACTAGTGACTCTACCGCGTGAGGTGTCACTAAATTTAACTCCTGCCCCAAGGTTAGTGTGTTCACCTCCTTGACTAACAGGGCTGTAGCTGCCACCGACCTCAGACAAGCTGGCCACCCAGAGGCTATGGGATTAAGCTTTTTGAAAGGATGGCGACTGGTCAGGACCATGGTTCTAACGTCTGGGGGAGCACCCCCTTAGCGACTCCCTGTTTTTCATGCACAAACAACCAGAAGTGTTTAGAGATGTCTGGCACGGCCAAGGCTGGGGCCGTAGTCAGGGCAGTCTTGAGCTTGTCAAAAGCCCATTGCTCTATCTCTGTTCAAGTTAAGGGCTGATTTCCTCCAGTGCAGGCATACAGGGGCTTGGCTATCTCAGTGAATTCTAAAATCCATAGCCTGCAGTACCCTACTGCCCCAAGGAATTCTCAAAATTGGCATTTCATGGTGGGGATGTGTATTTGCCGCACCTCTTGGACTCGGCTGCATGCCAGTGCCCGGTTGCCCTTTTCTATGATATAGCCTACCTGGGAAACAGAGAACTGCAGTTAAAACCCTCAAAAAGATCTAAGAAAGCGTGCATCCTTAAACAGCTGATGAATTTCAGGACGTGGCAAAGCACAGAGGGTGCATTATTTCCAAACAAAAGGGTGAAATTTTCAGGAAAAAGAAAATCAGTAAACCGGGAATATTGGATTGGATTGTAAAGATTTGAAATACGAAGCTGAAGGTATTAAGGCTGTGATATAGTAGGCACATATTTCTTCATCCCACAAGAGAAAACAATAATAATCAGAAACTTTCAGTGAAAAAAAGCAAAACTGTGCAAGAAAAACATCCTCCAAGTGCCAGACATAAAATGCTGCAGGCTTTTGAACTAATGGGGAGAGTGTAAGAAAATGGGCTCTATTTCAGTGCTCTTGTGGCAGGACGGGGATCAAGACTTGGAGCCTCAGAAAAGGAGATCCCGTAGTAGCACAAAACTTGGCTATTCAGTGAATGACATTTAAATAATAGTGAAATGCAAATAATAATAATAACTTTCAGCTGGCAGAGTTCAGCCTTTTTAGCTGAGACCAGGTAATCTAAAGTCTGTAGGGTCTTTAATAATGAATGGGTGGTTTCTTTACAGGTCTCTTGGGATTTGTAGCCAAGAGTAAGTTATCCACGTATTGGAGTAGGGTTCACTCGGAGAACTTAGCTTAGAAGGCAGCAAAATCTTGGCTAAGTGCCTCATTAAACAGAGTGGGGAGTTTTTAAACCCCTGAGGCAGTCTTGTCCAAGTGAGTTGCCCTGAGACCCCAGTATCGGGGTTACTCCATTTAAAAGCAAATATGGGCTGGCTAACAGGGGCCAGTGGGATGTAAAAGAATGCATCCTTGAGATCCAAGACACTGTAATGGTGGTGTTCTGCGCCCAAGAGACTTAGGAGGGTGTACGGATTTGGAACCGTAGGGTGGACACTTCCTACTCATTTGTTTACCTCCCTTAAGACCTGTAGAGGCCGATAGTTCTTTGTGCCTGGTTTTAAGATGGGGAGCAATGGCGTATTCCAGGGGGAATTACAGATAGTAAGGATCCCTCCTTTTAGGCATTTGGATATATGTAGAGCAATTCCCTGTGGCTTCCTGTCTCATGGGATATTGTCATACCTGGACTGGAGTTGCCATTGCCAATAGCTGGACCACGATTGGGGTATGGTGACTTGCTAAGCCTGGGGAATTTGTCTCAGCCCACACTCTGGGGACATTCTCTTGGAACTGGCAGAGGAAGTCTGATGTTGGTGGTTGATCCGTCTCTGAGGATAAAGCTTTTTGCAAGAGATTCTCATCTGACAGAGCACAGGTGATAAGGATTTGCTGAGGTGGCCCTGATCCCAAGGGAGGAGGAATTGTGAGGCAAGCTTGACTCTCACCGAAAGAAATATTTGCTTGAAGTTTGTGAAGTAAGTCCCGTCTTAGGAGTAGCTATGGACACTCTGAAATGACTAAGAAGGAGTGGTGGATGGTGCTGTTCCCCAGATTAACAAATCAGTTGGTGGTTGAAGGGCTTGCTGTGATTTTTCCTTGGCCCCCTGGATAATTGGTTTTTTACTGGATAGTGGTCCTAGAGGCTGAGTAAGGACCGAGTGGGCCACCCCGGTATTGACTAAGAAGCTGTCTACTGCCTTGGGCTTCCATATGGCCTTTAATAGGGCTGGGATTTATTTTTGATGGTTTTTTCTTCTGAGGTAAGTAGTTCCCTCTTTTTATAAATGGCTCCATGTACATGAGCGGTTGTAAAGGCATACCGGGTATCCATGTAGATGTTTACAGTTTTTCCCTCCACCCAGTCTAAGGCCTTTGTCAGAGGTATGAGTTCTGCCTTTTGGGCCAAGGTTCCATGTGGAAGAGCCTGGGCCCAGACAACCCACTCTAGGGTGACTATGGCAGCTTCGAAATACCTGACTCCTTTGACCATGAAACTGCTGCCATCCGTATACAGTATCTCCTCTGGGTTCTGCAGGGGGTCATCGGTTAGGTCCGGTCGAGCTGCGTGGAGGACGTCCATTTTCTGTTGGCAGTCATGTATGAGCTCCTTCAGCTCGCTGTCTGGTAGTAGCCTGATGGGGGTTTACATGTGTAGCCTTTAAAAACTTTATGCAGTGCTGGTTCAAAAGTAAAGCCTGATATCAAATTATGCGGGCATTTAACATCCATTGTCCTGGAGCTTTACGGAGTAGTGACTCTACCACGTGAGGTGTCACTAAATTTAACTCCTGTCCCAAGGTTAGTTTGTTCACCTCCTTGACTAACAGGGCCGTAGCTGCCACCAACCTCAGACAATCTGGCCACCCAGAGGCTACGGGATTAAGTTTTTTTTTTGAAAGGAAGGTGACTGGCCAGGACGATGGTTCTAACGTCTGGGTGAGCACCCCC
>NW_022436961.1:14905917-14952246 GCF_009761245.1 Sapajus apella | reverse complement strand
TTTGTCTTTGGTTCTGTTTATGTGGTGAATTACGTTTATAGACTTGCATATGTTGAACCAGCCTTGCATCCCTGGGTTGAAGCCTACTTGATCATGGTGGGTAAGCTTTTTGATGTGCTGTTGCAATCGACTTGCCAGTATTTTATTGAAGATTTTTGCATCTATGTTCATCGTGGATATTGGCCTGAAGTTTTCTTTTTTTGTTGGATCTCTGCCGGGTTTTGGTATCAGGATGATGTTTGTCTCATAAAATGATTTGGGAATGATCCCCTCTTTTTGGATTATTTGGAATAGTTTCAGAAGGAATGATACCAGCTCCTCTTTGTATGTCTGGTAGAATTCGGCTTTGAACCCGTCTAGACCTCGGCTTTTTTTGGATGGTAGTCTCTGAATTGCTGCCTCAATTTCAGACGTTGTTATTGGTCTATTCAGAGTTTCGACATCTTCCTGGTTTAGGCTTGGCAAGTGTCCAGGAATTCATCCATTTCTTCCAGGTTTACTAGTTTATGTGCATAGAGTTGTTTGTAATAATCTCTGATGATGGTTTGAATTTCTGTGGAGTCTGTGGTGATATCCCCTTTATCATTTTTTATTGCATCAATTTGGTTATTCTCTCTTTTCTTTTTTATTAATCTGGCTAGTGGGCCGGGCGCAGTGGCTCACACCTATAATCCCAGCACTTTGGGAGGCCAAGGCAGGTGAATCACGAGGTCTAGAGATCGAGACCATCCTGGTCAACATGGTGAAACCCCGTCTCTACTAAATATACAAAAAATTAGCTGAGCATGGTGGCGTGCTTGTAATCCCAGCTACTCGGGAGGCTTGAGGCAGGAGAATTGGTTGATCCCGGGAGGTGGAGATTGCAGTGAGCCCAGATAGTGCCATTGCACTCCTGCCTGGGTAACAAGAGCGAAACTCCGTCCAAAAAAAAAAAATATGGCTAGCGGACTATTTTGTTGATCTTTTTGAAATACCAGCTCCTGGATTTATTGATTTTTTTGAAGGGTTTTTTTGTGTCTCTATCTCCTTCAGTTCTGCTCTGATATTAGTTATTTCTTGTCTCCTGCTAGGTTTTGAGGGTTTTTTTTAATCTTGCTCCTCTAGCTCTTTGAATTTGGATGCTAGGGTGTCAATTGTAGATCTCTCCTTTCTTCTCATGTGGGCACTTATTGCTATATATTTTCCTCTAGAGACTGCTTTAAATGTGTCCCAGAGATTCTGGTATGTTGTGTCTTCATTCTCGTTGGTTTCGGAGAACATCTTTATTTCTGCCTTCATTTCATTGTTTATCCAGTCAACATTCAAGAGCCAGTTGTGCAGTTTCCATGAAGCTAGGCAGTTTTGAGTTCGTTTCTGCATTCTGAGTTCTAACACCATTGCACTGTGGACTGAGAGACTGTTTGTTATGATTTCCATTCTTTTGCATTTGCTGAGGAGTTATTTACTTCCAATTATGTGGTCAATTTTAGAGTAGGCATGATGTCATGCTGAGAAGAATGTATATTCTGTGGATTTGGGGTGGAGAGTTCTGTAAATGTCTATTAGGTTTGCTTGTTGCAGGTCTGAGTTCAAGTCCTGGATATCCTTGTTAATTTTCTGTCTGGTTGATCTGTCTAATATTGACAATGGCATGTTAAAGTCTCCCACTATTATTGTGTGGGAGTCTAAGTCTGTTTGTAAGTCATTAAGAACTTACCTTATGTATCTGGGTGCTCCTGTATTGGGTGCGTATATATTTAGGATCGTTAGCTCTTCTTGTTGCATTGATTCTTTTACCATTATTTAATGTCCTTCTTTGTCTCTTTTGATCTTTGTTGCTTTAAAGTCTATTTTATCAGAGATGAGAATTGCAACTCCTGCTTTTTTTGCTCTCCATTTGCTTGGTAAATCTTCCTCCATCCCTTTATTTTGAGCCTTTGTGTATCCTTGCATGTGAGATGGGTTTCCTGGATACAGCACACCGATGGGTTTTGGCTTTTCATCCAGTTTGCCAGTCTGTGTCTTTTGATTGGGGCATTTAGTCCCTTACATTTTGGATTAATATTGTTATGTGTGAATTTGATACTGTCATTTTGATGCTAGCTGGCTGTTTTGCCTGTTAGTTGATGCAGATTCTTGATTGTGTTGATGCTCTTTACCATTTGGTATGTTGTTGGAGAGGCTAGTACCGTTTGTTCCTTTCTATGGTAGAGCCTCTTTCAGGAGCTCTTGTAAAGCAGGCCTGGTGGTGATGAAATCTCTGAGTACTTGCTTGTTTGCAAAGGATTTTATTTTTCCTTCACTTATGAAGCTTAGTTTGGCTGGATAGGAGATTCTGGGTTGAAAGTTCTTTTCTTTAACGATGTTGAATATTGGCCCCCACTCTCTTCTGGCTTGTAGGGTTTCTGCTGAGAGATGTGCTGTGAGTCTGATGGGCTTCCCTTTGTGGGTAACCCAACCTTTCTCTCTGGCTGCCCTTAGTATTTTCTCCTTCATTTCAACCCTGGTGAATCTGACAATTATGTGCCTTGGGGTTGCTCTTCTTGAGGAATACCTTTATGGTGTTCTCTGTATTTCCTGGGCTTGAATATTTGCCTGCCTTGCTAGGTTGGGGAAGTTTTTCTGGATAATATCCTGAAGAGTATTTTCCAGCTTGGATTCATTCTCTTTGTCACATTCAGGTACACCTATCAAACGTAGATTAGGTCTTTTCACATAGTCCCACATTTCTTGGAGACTTTGTTCATTCCTTTTTCCCCTTTTTTCTCTAATCTTGCCTCCTCGTTTTATTTCATTGAGTTGATCTTCGACCTCTGATATCCTTTCTTCTGCTTGCTCAGTCCGGCTGTTGAAACTTGCGCATGCTTTGTGCATTTGTCCGTTGTGTTTTTCTGCTCCATCTATTCACTTATATTCCTCTCTAAGTTGTCCGTTCTCATTAGCATTTTGTCAAATCTTTATTCAACGTTCTTAGTTTCTTTGCATTGGGTTAGAACATGTTCTTTTAGCTCACAGAAGTTTCTTATTACCCACCTTCTGAAGTCTGATTCTGTCATTTCATCACACTCATTCTCCATCCAGCCTTGTTCCCTTGCTGGTGAGGAGTTGTCATCCCTTGTAGGAGGAGAAGTATTCTGGTTTCGGGTGTTTTCATCCTTTTTACCCTAGTTTCTTCCCATCTTTGTGGATTTATCCACCTGTTTTCTTTGTAGTTGCTGACTTTCAGATTGGATCTCTGAGTAGACATGTAGTTTGTTGATGCTGAAGTTATTTCTGTTTCTTAGATTTCCTTCTAAGAGTCTGGCCCCTCTGCTGTAGGACTGCTGAGGTCCACTCCAGGTCCTGCTTGCCTGGGGATCACCTGCAGCAGCTCTGGAACAATAAGGGTTGCTACCAGTTTCTTCTTCTGCTATTTTTGTCCCAGAAGGATACCCACCAAATGTCAGTCTGATCGCTCCTTTATGAGGTGAGTCTTTGGATTTATGGGGGTCAGGAAGCTAGCTACTTGAGGAGACAGTCTGTCCTTTATTTGAGCTCAGGTGCTGAGCTGTGTGCCATGTTATTCATTCAGAGTTGCTGTGCAGGTATGTTTAGGTCTGCGGCAGCATAACTCATAAACCTCCTTTTTCCCCATGTGTTCTGTCCCGGGGAGTTAAGGCTTTATTTATGAGTTTCCATGGTGCTGCTGCCTTTTTTTCAGGGCTTCCCTGCCCAGCAAGGAGGCAGCTTAGTCACTGTATGTCTGCAGAGGCTTTGCTGAACTGCTGTGGGCTCCGCCCAGCTGCTGTGTGAACTTCCTGGTAGTTCTGTTTATATGGGTATAGTTGGAACTGCCTAGGCAATGGTGGCCCACCTCTGTAATGTCGGACTCTCTCTGTAATGGCAGGTTGCCTTGGCAATGGTAGGTTCCCTCGGCAACAGCGAGCTGCCTCAACAATGGCGGACCACCTCCGTTGTGGTGGAGTGCCTCGGTAATGGCAGACACCCCTCCCCCACAGAGCTGGACCGTCCTGGGTTCAGCTGTCCTTGCTGTGAAACTCTCAATCCAGAGCGTTTCCAATTGCTGTTTTTATTTTAGGGGGGTGGGTTGGGACCAGCCAAGCCTGATCACTTGGCTCCCTGCCTCTGATCCTTTTTTTTTTTTTTTTTTTTTTTTTTTTTTTCAGTTGAACGGTCGACTCTTTTCCAGGTGTTCCAGTCGCCTGTTGAGAAGTCACTGGGATCTGTGTGATTTCCCTTGCAGTGACTCACTACGCCAGCTGAAACAGTGGCACTGAGATTGGTGGTGCTTTTTTTTGCCCGGGAATCTCTTGGCCTGGCTTCCTATTTCAGTCCCCTTTTTAATCAGATTAATGGGTGACTGTGCCTTCCCGGGGCTCCAATCGCCAACTAGAAAGGCACCCGTACCAGTGTATTTTGGATGGAGAACCACTGCACTGGGGCACCAGCAAAGCAGCCGCACCAGCCAAAACAGCCACACTGACCAGAACAGCCATGCCGGCTAAAACAGCTGTGCTGGCGACCCATGGGTCTACTCTGCCTGGGAATCTCCTGGTCTGTGGGCAAAAAAAAATCCATCTGGAAATGCGGCATCCACTCACCTTCTGCGCTTTCACTGGGAGCCACAGTCCTGAGCAGTTCCTAAATGGCCATCTTGGATTTTTACCCCCCATGAAAAACTTTAAATGCCATGTTTACCAGGTCTCGTATAGGAGTTTGGGGGCCCTCCTCAGCCTTTTAAAGTTTCTTTCTAATGTCAGCTGCTGACTGAGAGATGAAATGGGTGGCTAAAACTGTAGCCCCAGTAAAGAGGCTGGGTCCAGCTGAGGATCATAGCATTAGTTAATCGGTCAAGGAAGGTGGCAGGGTTTTCAGTAGGACCCTGGGTTACTTCCCTTAATTTATCATAATTAACCACCTTTTGGGCTGGCGTTGCATGCCTGCTAGGAGGCACTATAGCATTTGGTCCTGGTGGCAGTGGCCATCTTGTCCAGTTTGATAATTCCAATTAGGGTTGGCCTCTGGGACCACCACCACACCTACTGGCATCTGATTGTCTGTGAGATGTACCTGATCAGCATGTGCTCTGGCCACTGTAAGAATGCGGTCACGCTCATCTGGGGTGAGGGTGGAGGACAGAATCACATAGGTATCATGCCAGGTGAGGTTGTAAGCCTGGGTGAGGTAGTGGAATTCTTTGGTGTAAGCAGTAGGATTGGTGGAAAATGACCCTAGGCACTTCTCAGTGGCTGATAGGCCAGAGAGGGAGAAGTGAACATGTACTCAAACAACGCCTTCCGCTCCAGTGACCTCGCAAAGGGGGCAAAGGAGGGAGGTTTCATTGTTAGGAGCACAGTGCGAGCGGGTGTGAGCACTGACAGGTGAGGCTAGGTTGGGACCAGGAAGAGGAGTGGCTGGAGGGGCTTGAGGGTCTGCATATGGCAGAGGGTTTGTGGGTCAGGCGGGTGGAAAGGATAATTCTTCGGGTGGGTCAAGGTAGGAAAAGGAGGAGGATGGTGAAGAGGCCAAGGGCGGTGAGGGAGTTTCTTTGGCCAGGAGCACCTGAGCAGTGGTTCAGGAGGAACTGAGGGAGGGATGGGAGCGAAGATACCAGAAGGCATGAATGTAGGGGACCTCTGACCATTTACCATTTCTTTGACAGAAATTGTCTAAATCAGTTAGAATGCCAAGATTGAAAGTTCCCTTCAGTGGCCACTTGGACTGGTTGTCCAGAGGATACTGGGGCCAGGCCACAGTGGAGAGGAAAAGCAGCCTTTTCTTTCTTATGGATAGACCCAACTTGGGTAAATTTTGGACTAGACATCCCAATGGTGACTTGGGGTCTAGGCGGGACTCCTGATTACCCATAGTCCACTCTCTGTCGCAGAGTAGCCAGGAGTGAGGAACAGCGTCCCGGACCTCAACACCTGAGTACCGGAGATTACGAGGAAGGACAGGAGTATAGAGATGTCTCCACAATATTCCTGTCTTCCAGGATGGTTGAGCCAGGGCACCGTGACGTCTCCATGAGACCCACAGCTCGAGACAGATAGGAGTCCCTGACGCAGCCGTGATTATGGACAGGGTACCCCCAAGGTTTGGAGCAAACAGAGGATGGGGTTATGGGCAATAGGAGTCTTACCAAGTGATGGCTGCAGATGATTGGAGGGGTGGCAGTTACCTGGTTCTGCTTATGGTAGAGGAGTCAGTTTCCCCCAGCAGGGGTCTTGAACTCCTCCCGGGTTTTGGCACCACTTGTAAGGGTTATTGCCAAGTTGAAAATGAAGAAACTGAGGCCAGTACAAAAAATTAAATGCCAGTTTATTCAGCTCCTGGATGAGGTTCTATGGTCTGGGGAAAGGGAGCCAGAGAAGTTGCGCTGACTTCCTAGGGCATGGGGTTTTTGTGGCTATGAGTAATGAGCATCAGCAGGGTGCTTTGATTGGCTGTAGGGGAGCACGATTGGGCCGCTATTGGTTGGCAGGTTGGCAGGCAGGGTTTTTGGTGCAAGATTTGGTTAGGGTTGTATCAGCTGGAATTCCTGACTGGAGGGCTGGGTCCACAACTGGGTGCCGAGTGCAGAGCTGGGTGCTGAGTGCAGAGCTGGGTGGCTGTCTGGGCTCCTGATGAGGAGTCCAGCCTTACATATAGAAACTGGTCAGGGTGTCTAGGAGTTCCTGGAACCATTTTCCATACAGCCTGGGTTTTTTTTTTTTTTTTTTTTTTTTTTTGAGTTGTACGTCCCAGCGTTATGCTACCCAACTCCAAAAGATGGCCATTCTAGTTCACATAAATAATTAACTAGAATGAAACTGAAAAATTGAGTTTTTCAGGGGTTAATTTCACCCCATATTGGCCTGAAAACCCAACCTTGAAGTTGGCCATCATGCATTGAAGGGGGGTACAAGGCCGGAAGCTAGATGACCCCATTTGGGTTTTCCTTTAGCTTTTTAATTTCCCCCAAGAGATTTCACTGATTTCACTAATTTAAGACTGGCTTCACTGAGGATTTGAACCAACAACCTTGCAGCTGCAGGCCCTATACCTTAACTACTGTGCTAATGGGTCACTTGTATTACAAGGAGTTAGAAAGCTTTTTTAAAGCCATATTTTGGATGCAAATACTGCACCCTGAGGCAGTGTGGCCTGCCTGAAAGACGGGCAGGGCTGGAGGCTGGCAGAGAAAGAAAAAAGTGTTTTTTGTGTCAGTTTAAAACTGAGCTCCCAGCCGCTGGGCCAGCTGCGAGTTCCCCACCCCTGCAGCTTTTGGTGACCTTGGCACAGGAACCCTAAAAAGCATTAAATTCCTCCCTCCCTCTCTCTCTCTTTTCACTTTCTCATTTTTCTCTTTGTCTGTCTCCTCTTTCCTCTCTTTCTCCTCTCCTCTGTCTTTTTTCTCTGTTTCCTCTCTCCTCTCTTCTCTACTCTCATTTCCTTTTTTTATTTCTCTCTCTTTTCTCTGTCTCCTCTCTCTTCTTCCCCTCTTATTTTTTTGTCCCCTGTCATCTCTCTTTTCTACTTTCTCTCTCTTTTCGGTTTACATTTTTTTCCCCTTACTTTTTTGTCTTTTCTCCTCTTTCCCTCGCTGTTTCTGTTTCTTTTGAGAGAAGAGACAATTACTCCTTTTTTTTTTTTTTTTTTTTTTTTACCTTAAATGGGCAGAGAGGGGTGGTAGTTTCTTATTTAAAGTTTGATTCCCTAAAACAGAGAAGAAAACCACACCCAAGTTATCAGGGTCAGAATTTTCTCTCAGACATGAAAAAAAGGAAGATTGAGTCCTTAATGTTAGAATAAGAAGAAGAAAAGGAAAGCGAACAGAATTATTTCCAGGGGTGTAAGCTCAATTAGAGTTCCTTGAAGTTAATGGTCACTTAGCCAATGGAGAATATTATTTACCTCAAGAGTAACAGGTTTAAACCACTGTATATCAGCCAACAGGAGTCTAACAAAACTGGTGAAATTACAATGAAGACAGAACCATATATAGGATTGACAGACAAAGAATGGGTGCCCCCCAGATGGGAGACCAGTCTGATGCCTGCCCAGCCATGTCCCCAGAGGGATGTTTCAGAGCATCTTGGTGAAGGTGTACCCATATAAACCCCGGGCCTGTTCACCTTAGAGTTTTCAGTTCCGAGGTGAATCACCGTAATGTCTTATGACATCCCCGTGGAACTGTTGGTGAAGGCCCATACAAGCCCTGTAGCCTTCCAGCCGTAGAACTAAATATATATACTTTCACTCTCTCACTCACACCGAGAATATGGAAAACAACAGAACACTAAATTACCTGAGCCTCTAGTGAGGTAACCTGAGCCTCCATTAAGGCCACCTGAGCCTTCAGTGATGTCTCACGGTAGGCTTGCCTGGTCAGAGTTGCAGTGACTACATCTGGTCTCCTGACTCAGGCCCCAAGATAGGCCGGTCTCCAGACCTGACTTACCTCCAGAGGTTCCCGGGACCCTGAGGCATTTTGGGTGAATGTCGGCCGGGTAGTCACTCATCCTCCACGGGGCCGGAACTCTGGGGCTCTGGAACATCTCAGGGGGCACCTCCCCTAGAGGTCCCCAGGGTGGGAGCAGTCGCCCAGGCAAGACTGTGAGACATTTGTCTGGTGATAGACGAAGATAAAAATCTCGCTGCGGTCTCCAAAATGTTGTAGTGGAGTGAGCATAGAAAGTCAATACCAAGACAAAAGTATGCCAAATTGTAGGGTCTTAATTGCTGGTGGTCATGGAAGATGGAGGACTCACGTCTCTCCAACCCATGGCCCCGAAAAGAGGATGTTAAGACTTTTTATACCCGTACAACCACCTTGGGAGTGAGGATGAGGGGCAGGGGTGGGGGTGAGGGACTTCAGACATTCCGAGGGCTAGTAGATTCTGTAAATCACCTCCTGGGTGGAGATGAGGGTGAGGGGCTGCGGACATTGTGAGGGCCAGGGGACTTTTGACATTCTGATTGTTACTCAAGTGGTTCACAAAAGTTAAGATAAGCATTTGTTTACACATTGTCTGGGCAGGGTGGAAATTACAAGTCGCAGGGGCCAAGATGTCGTGGGTTTGGACTGCTTGCCTGTCACATTTGGGTTACAAAGAGCAGTTTCAACAGAAAGCCAAGGTGTGGTTGAGGTATGCAGGTTTATGGGGCTTTTTACCATGTCACAATTCCCTAACTGATAGAATTAAAAGCAAAAACAAATGAACAAAATCAGAAATAATGAAGCTCTGGATATAAAATTGCTTAACCATTTCTTGGTATTTTTATTTTTGTTTTTTTAAATTTTTGCCCAGTTACAACAACGAAATGGGAAACCACAATTACAATTCACAAACCATGGCATGAAAAGCAACACACACCCCATCAGGAATTACACCAAACCCTTTTTATTCATTCAAAAGAGTCCAATACACAAGTGTCAAATATGAGCACTGTAATTTTTTTTTTCTTAGAAGGGGGGAAAACATTTATTTTGGCAGTGCATGGACAATTCCAGGAAGTGGTTTTGATACCACAAGTTGCAGGAATAGAAACCCTAACAAACTTGGAGGGCATTTGTTTGAGAGGCAGGGGACACCTTGCTTGAAAATGTCCCTCTTGTGCTTACTGAATCGCCTGTCCACCTCGGTGGCCGCCGTGTCTTTCCAGGTGTTGAAAGAGAAAACGGAATTTCTTGCATAGACAGCCGAAGATTCCTGTAGAGCAGAGTGATTTCTGTATCTCCAACCCTCCTCCCACCCTGAAGCAAATTCTGAAGCTTCTCTGGAGCATCTTTTGGTCACATGATCCTCTATCACGGTAAGCCTTCTGCTAAGACACATGTGACACCACGGTTTCCTCTGACACTGCTTCTCTAGGGTTCAGATGACAGCACAAAACATCACTTGTCAAAAATATCAGATATTAAGAATGTGGGTGTTTATGTTCATAACAGCAAATACTTTGCAGGGTGTGTCACCCAAATGAGCATTTTTGTCATTTAATATGGTCCCCGGGGAGTTAGCCCCAACATCATACAAATAAGCCTTTTTTTAAATACTGGTCAAAGTTGGTTAATTTGACAGTTGAGGAACTGTCTCATGCCAATTAAAAAATTCTTACTGCCCAACTGTTCAATGGTCCAAAAGGCAATTAAATGTTACCATTCCAGTTTTACACACACGCACACACAGACGCGCACACGCACACGAGAACTGTGACAAAAGGACTAATCCGATTAATCTTGTGATTGTGTTCTTAAAGAAAATGAAATGTCAAACTGGAGGAGTCCTATTCAAGTACTAAAAAAATGCAAAAATAGTCTGATCCCATTTATTTTTATGATCCTAAGAAATCATTCTCTGAACTGCAGGTTCTGGAGTCAGTGACGTTAACTCCTGGGCCACAAAATATTCTACAAAAATCAGTTTGTGATTTCTAGTAGGGCAGCCACTTGCTCGTTATTTCTTTTAAAAAACATGTTGAGACTTTGTATACTGTGGCCTTCTAAGAGTTAATACTTTACAAAAGAAGCGAAAGTAGTGAGTACCAGCAACTCACTCTTCTTGCCTGACACCGGCGAGAAGCAGTCAGTTTTACACATTTTCAATCAACACACAGAGGAGGTAAATGTAAACAGTGCTCTTTACATTCTCCAAAAAACGTGTTACTACTGTAGCATATGCTGTTTGGCCCCAGTAAAAAGTAAAATGGAGAGCAATTTGTTTGGTTTGCTTTTTAAGTTTTGCCTCGTGAAGATTTTTTTACAAAAGAGTTACTAGTTCTTGGCAGGAGACCATCCAATCAGAGGCTCTGCATTTATAAATAACCCGTGTGGGATTATGCTCTCCAATGAGCATAACTGGAGCCTAAATTCTCTACTTTAAGGTCTGACAGCCAGATGTGGAAGGTCTGCAAAGAGCTCTGCTAATAACTAATATGTTTGCCAAGTGCTCGGCCAAATGAGGTCCTTATTAGGCAGGGCACTTTGTAAGATTCAGAACTGACTCCTGGTTATCTTAAGCCATTAACAGACTCAAGTTTTGCATGGACTTTTTGTCCTCTTTGGCCCCTAAGTGTGCCCCATCTCTGCCTGGCACTAATAACACGTGCGGAAAACAAAGGATTTCCCACCAGCATGCCCGACGATTTACATAGGCAGGGACCTTTATCGAAAAGAAGGGAAGGGACACGGTCTAAAATGCACATTTAAGGTTCTTTCTGATCACTGGCAATCTCTATGAACCAACACTTAATCCATGGGCTAACAGAGGTTTTTTTTAATCTGAGGAGGATTAAAGAATAAACAAAAACATCTTATACTAAAATAAGAAATCAGCCCCATCTTGGCACAGTTCTCATGCAGAATATTGCACCCAGTGTGAACTAACGCTAGAAGCTTCAAACTGTATAAATTTAAATGTATTTGCATATTATAAAAATAAAGATAAACATATACATATTTTACACTAGTTACGGAACAGCAATGAACGTCAGTCGATCCCTCTTTCACATTTAACAGAACTGAAATCTGAGTGCTCTAAATACTGCCACCTGTACTGTAACTATGGCTTATATGTGCACGGAAAACAAAATCCCTGAGAAGCCATTCGACTTTTTTTTTTTTTTTCTTTTCTTCAAGTAGCTCATTCCTTGGAGGATCACAGTTCTGAGGTTCAGGTTGTAAAACATTTGCTCCATGTTCTTGCCCATGCTTCCCCACCACCCCTCTCCACCCCTCTTCCCCAGTCTTTTGAAAAGCCCCCTGCAAGCACGCTTTGTCACTCAAGTTCACAGAACATGCTGGGGGGGGGGGGGCAGTGCAGAGGATATGTCAGGCGAAAAAAGTGGTCCAGGTGTTTGAATGCTCTCTTTTCTCCATGGAAATTCCACAGCCACAAAAGTCACTGGTTTCTGTGCTTTTCACCAACATTCTTCCTGTATAGGTGGACAAGAAGAAAGCAGAGAAATGACAAGTGAGATGTCTGTCCACACTAAAAAGCATGATTTTACTTAAAATGTTGTAAGTGAGGTTGTTAATGAAAATCTGAGGTTTGATGACCATAGAATGAAGAAACTACTGACTACTGCAGCCTTGGCAAATAAAGTGGCATTCAGTTCTGATAAAATGGTAAGCGGAAAAACTATCAAATGTTTTTACAATGACATATGATGGGATGCTTTTGAAAGTGGTTTTTAAAACAACTTTTAATAAAATATACAAAGACACTGAAAGGACAGGAAAAAGAAGTTATGACTTGTTTCCTCCAATCCCCCATCTCATTAGGAGAGACACTGATTTCGTGGACACTGATAATTCAGCGTCTGCCTAAGACACTTCTCCAGTCCATACAAGATTCAGTCATGGGCTCATTCAAGCATGGTACTAATGACATCACCAAAAAACAACAAAATCCCTTCCATTCACTAACTACATGCCAGGAGTTAGGCTGTTCACTCTAGTGCATGATTTATCTTCAACTCCTAACAATCCCACCAAGTAAGCTCCATCTTACTCAGCATCTTACTAAGAAGGACACTAAGGTTCCAAAAGGTGAAATAACTTCCCCAAGGGTGCATACTAGTGAGTGGCAGAGCCAGGCCTTTCACTAGGGTGATCTGACTCCACAGCATGCTTGAAAGCTAAAAGAGAAGTTGGATATTTGGAACCCCAGGAAAGAGTTTCACATTTCTAAGGCACTCTGCCGTGATAATTTTTTGAATGCCTATTAATACAGTAAACTCCTGAAAGAGATGGTTTTGAAAACTGCCTTAAATTCAACTGATAATATAATAAATCTAACTGTAAGGAGGATGGCAGTGTAAAAACACACATCTCCATCAAGCAGTTAACTTTGGTGGTGTGAGTTTTGGGTTCATGTGGGAGATATGCTACATAAACATTTTTCCACTGAATCTAACAAACCTTTTGAAATGCAGACAGTAGCGCATGGCTGTCTGCTTGCCAGGCTACATGGAAGATTGAGAAACACAGGAATATCTAATCATACAAGGGCACCTAGAGGGAATATCCCACTGTTCAACCAGTTTGAAAAGTTTTTCACATCTATACCGTTTTCCACATTTGGGATCTTAGAGAAACAACCATCAAAATCACCAACCTTCTCTGTTTCCCCTTACTTCTCTATCTCAGTAAACTTCTCCTCCTCCTCCTCCAAGATTTACCTTCCTGGAACTTCTCCTGATTCTTCCTGGTAGAGTTCTTTCTTCCCTGTGCTTACAGGACTCTGTTCATGCACCTATCATGGCAGGTACCATGTTTCAATTATAATTAGACTCTGACAAGTCTGTCTGGTTATGACTTTGATTCTCATCTTCCCCAAAGGTGCTGGACGGCAGGATCTGATCTAGTTCTTTATGTATTCTCAACACCCGGCCAATGCCTACTAGAAGGTAATTACTCAACAAAGATTGGTTGAATGAATGTCAGATGTGATGAAAAAGTCACAGGTAAAAAGTAGCCAAGATACTATGAGATCATTATCAAAAGAGGTTTATACAAAGTTTTGAGGAAGGCCAGGTGCAGCAGCTCACACCTGTAACCCCAGTACTTTGGCAGGATAAGGCGGGCGGATCACCTGAGGTCAGGAATTTGAGACAAGCCTTGCCAATATGGCAAAACCCGTCTCTACTAAAAATACAAAATTAGTTGGGTGTGGTGGTGCCTGCCTGGGAGCCTAAGGCAGGAGAATTGCTTGAATCCAGGAGGTGGAGGTTGCAGTAAACCAAGATTGTGCCACTACACCCCAGCCTGGGTGACAGAACAAGACTGTCTCAAACAAAAAAGTATTGAGGAGATGTGAAGAACAGAGTGACCTATTATAGTTAGGAGGGGTAGGGGAGGCTTCCCAGAGGAGCTGACATATGACCTTGGCCTCAGCGACCAAGGTAGGAGAAGAAGGGCAGCAGCCAGCCAGGGGACTGAGAGGCAGCCAGGGCACACCATGGTTGACTTCCCATGGTAAGGGAGTGTCTTGTGTATTGGCAGAGTGGCCGGGGTCTGATTGTGCAGGGCCATGCCCAGGAGTTTGAACTCGAGCCTGTAATCACCAGGAAGCCATCCAAGGCTTTTCAAGAGGGAGAGATGTGATGGGAGCTGATGTTAAAAGATAATTAATGTTGGTCTGAAGGACAAAAAAGAGAACAGGCGGCCAGCTGAGACTTAGTCACAGGAATCTTTCCAGAGATGGGTGAAGTGGTGGCTGGGGGTGTCGGGCCCTAAAGGGAAGCCCAAGTCTGCAGCTGAAGATATAGGTCAAATTCATTCATGTCAGGGCACTGATGGCATGGGATAAAAGGTGTTGGAGAATTACTACATATAGGGAAGAAAGCAGAGGAAGGTGTTGAGGCTCACTACTCCTAGCTTGGGGCCAATGTGCAAAGCTACCCCATTACCCAAAACAGGGAATAGACTGAGGAAGAACTTTGGGGGAGGAAGACAATACATTCAGCTGTACACCTGTGAAACCTACAGGACATCCTGGGATGCTCCAGGTGAGACGCTGGAAACAGGTCTGGAGCTGAAGGGAGGGGCCGGCCTGGGGGGCCCAGACCCTGAGTCTTCCCAGGTTAGAGAATTGAAATCTGCCCTTCCTGGGATGCAACAAAGAAATGATGACTCAAGGTACTGAGGCATTTAGGCTGAAACTGAAGCCATGACATGTGGCATTAACCATGTTTTCTATTTTCTGTATTCTGATCCTTTCCTATCTGGGGCCTTGCAGACCCTGGAGGGACTGTCCCTCCTCCTAGACAATTCCTAGAGATGGTAAAACAACTTGCCCCGAGTACACTCTTCAAATACAAACCAACTAATCCTGAACCCACACCCTGAACACCTCCTTTACTGGCTCTCACACTCTAGGCCACCATCCACCTGCCCTAATCACCCCAGATGACTAAGGCAACCCCTGTGCCCCGGGGCCACTGAGATTATTCAGATGAACCTGTCTTGACCTGCTTACCAGGCCTTGCCCAGTCCTCCCCTCTTGCCCCCAGTCCCTCCCTCTCCCTGCCTTGTGACCACCCCTGGTGCTTCCCTGTGTAGTTTCTGAAGGTGTGGATCCACCTGATGTTTTATTCCTGCGTAACAGTAAAATTTTTTTTAAATGACTTCCTTTTTCGAACAAGGATCTAAGATCACTGTCTACACAGTATCATAGTAAATTAAGCAAAAGTCAAGCAGTTCCCTTCTTCCTAATTCCCATATGCAACTTGATTCTAGAGAAGTACAGGACTGTCATCTTAGGATTCCTGTTCTCCAGAATTTCTGCATCCCAACACCCCATAGCCCCCCTAAACTCTCCAAGTCCTCAAGAAGGCCTTACCTATTTAAGAAATGCTCTCTGCTTCATGGAGACTTACCCTTAAAAATTGGTGCTCCTAAATTCACAGTTTGGGTACAGTAAAAATGATGGCAAAAGGAAAAGAAGCACTATCTTTTCCACTTAATTTTCCAAGAAAGTATGAAGATACCTAAGCAGAGAGGGAAAAATTCCAGTATCAATGTGGCTGATGGGAGACTAAATAATTAAAGAAACACAATTCCCCTAGCCTGTTAAAATAGCAAGGCAAAGAGCTGTCTCATTCCTTGCATAGCACAAAACAGATCAATGCAAATCAATGTGATATCCCCGACAGGCAACCTCCACATGTAGCCTTTTCTTATAAAATACCATACCATCCTTCTATATCTTAAAATTCTGTGGTCAGTGAAAAATTCTCCGTGATGAAGCCTACCTAATTCATCTCATGCCACTGCTTTTTAAAACTATTGTATCAAGTCCATACTAATTTGTGTGCTGTTAGACTTACAAGGCCTCTTTATTTGGTGATACAAAGACTACAGACTTCATCCTGCTTTTTAAGAAAGGCTACTGTGATTGGGTTTAAATATCTTTATGTCAAAATGATGTTGCTGCCAAAATTCCTGTGCAAAGTAATCACAGTGCTTTTAAGAATACTTACAAACAGCTAGTAACTGGAATTTAGTGGGGATCTTGCTTGAATGGGAACTCTACAGTATATAGGCAATAATCCAAGATTTTAAAAGGGAATTTTGAAATGCAATAACTCAGCCTTCCCCTCTTATTATTAGTACTTCCTAAAAAAGAAAAGCTTAGCTCAACAATTTTTTTTTTTTTTTTTAGACAGAGTCTTGCTCTGTCACCAGGCTGGAGTGCAGTGGCACAATCTCGGCTGTCTTGCAACCTCCGCCTCAGCCTCCCGAGTAGCTGGGACCACAGGTGTGTGCCACCACGCCCGGCTAATTTTTTTGTATTTTTACTAGAGACGGAGTTTCACCGTGTTGGCCAGGATGGTCTCCATCTCTTGACCTCGTGATCCGCCCACCTAGGCCTCCCAAAGTGCTGGGATTACAGGTGTGAGCCACCAGGCCTGACCAGCTCAACAATTTTCAAACCACTCCCCGTCGCCCTTTTTTTTTTTTTTTTTTGCTAATTCTGTAACACATGATCAGCCAAAATCAGAATGAACTTCCTTCTTCCGTTTCAGAACTCCCACCACTCCCCAAATCATGGAGCACAGAGAGATACAGAACTACTGCAGGAAAAATGCAACTGTCAGGAAATAAGAATGACACATGCACATTTCCTGTATAAGCAAGGGTCAGTCCATTAAGAAACCACACGTTAGAATGTGGGCCGCATTCCAGTAATGGCTCAAGGTAAAACATTCTCATGTGATGACCTGTTGAATTTTCTCAGTCTTTTACACAAACATCAGTAGATAAACTGGGTTATCTGGCAGGTTATCACCGAGTCTTCAGTTTGGTAGAGGAAGGAGTTGCTCTAATGCTCTTTAGAAGGAGAAAGAGAAGCATTCTGCAGGATCCCTACAAATGAAATGCAACTGGCAAGCTGCCATTTGTCCAGAGAAGCTCTCACGCTCTCTGGGAATTGGAATATTGGGTCTCAACCTGATCTGGATGGAGTAACTGAACAGAGACAGGAATTCACAAAAGTTTTAAAAGACTATGCATTCTATTTGCTTCCTACCTTGCCCACCAGAAGTATATTTTTGCCCTGTATTTTGACTCCTAATGTCAAAGCTCAGGACTCCTGAAATATCTAGGGTTCCATTAGGCTGTGATGAAGATCTAAAGAAGGAGCTCTCTCATCAGTTCCAGCTCCTCTCCACTGTCTAGGAAATAGGAAGCTGGCATTGGGAGGAACAAGACAAGCCACTGTCTTTAGACTGAACTGTGCCAGAGATAATATGTTTGTGAGAACCTCTTTAAATCTCAGAAATCTAGGCCAGGTGTGTGGCTCACACTTGTAATCTCAACACTCTGGGAGGCTGAGGAGGGAGGATCACGTGAGTCAAGAGTTCGACACCAGCCTGACCAACATGGTAAAACCCCATCTCTACTAAAAGTACAAAAATCAGGCAGGAATGGTGCTGCATGCCTGTAGTCCCAGCTACTTGGGTGGGCTGAGGCAGGAGAATCACTGGAACTCCCAGGGGCAGAGGTTGCAATGAGCCAAGATCACACCAATGTGCTCCAGCCTGGGTGAAGGAGTGAGACTCTCTCCCCCACCCTGCAAAAAAAAACAAAAAACAAAAAACCTCAAAAATCTGCTTCATACCAACAAACTGGCCAGAAAACCATTCCTGAAAGTGACGCTAAAAATATTTACTGACTCCATAAACTAGATGTTGGATAAGACACAAGTTAATAGCAAATAGGCACAAGGTTTCTTTTTGGGGTGAAGAAAATGTTCTAAAATTAGATTGTGGTGATGGTTGTATAAACACATCTCTGTAAATACGTTAATAATTATTGCAATGTAGAGTTTTATGGTATGGAAATTATACATCAATAAAGCTTTTACAAATGTATCTGTCACAATCTGTAGCCTTGAGGAAGTCAGATATTTTCAGAGCAACCCAGGCAAATCTGCTACTAGATGAATGTTCACCTCATCTTAAATGCAGATATCCCTAAAAATCAACTGGAGATATCCAAAGCATGGAAATTACTCACATTTCTATCTCATAATCAGCAAAGAGGATAAGAAGCCACTCAGCTCCTGTTTCTCCCTGGAGGGTGAGGTGCAGAAGGGGAGGCATTTCGCCCTGTTCCTATAACCTCTCAATGAAATGCTGGTGGAGACCTCAACCACCAGACAAGTTATAACAGTAAATCATGTTCTGGTTTTTTTTTTTTTTTTTTTTGAGATGGAGTTTTGCTCTTGTTACCCAGGCTGGAGTGCAGTGGCTAGATCTCTGCCTCCTGGGTTCAAGCAATTCTCCTGCCTCAGCCTTCCTGGTAGCTGGGACTACAGGCACGCACCACCATGCCCAGCTAATTTTTGTATTTTTAGCAGAGATGCAGTTTCACCTTGTGGACCAGGATGGTCTCCATCTCTTGACCTTGTGATCCACCCGCCTTGGCCTCCCAAAGTGCTGGGATTATAGGCATGAGCCACCGCGCCCAGTCAAATCATGTTCTTAAAGCCAGGTGTGGTGGCTCACACCTGTAATCCCAGCACTTTGGGAGGTCACGATTGGGAGATCACCTGAGGTTGGGAGTTTTAGACCAGCCTGACCAACATGGATACACCCCGTCTCTGCTAAAAATACAATATTAGCCAGGCGTGATGGCACATGCCTGTAATCCCAGCTACTCGGGAGGCTGAGGCAGGAGAATCACTTGAACCTGGGAGGCAGAGGTTGTGGTAAGCAGAGATCACGCCACTGCACTCCAGCCTGGGCAACAAGAGCAAAACTTCATCTCAAAAAAAAAAAAATCACAAAAAATCAAAAACCTGTTCCTTATTTTCTATCTCTCCCCATGGGAGAATAAAATACATAGAAAATTTTAAAAATGAGAAATGGAAAAGCTTGGCATTCATTTAAAAAGGCCAATCAGATAACAGTCATCTATGGTTTCTTCTTTATAAAGAAAGCATTGCAGCAGCATTAGTTTTAAACATAGTCAAAAGCAGGTTGTTAAATGACAAGTCTCTGATTTGACCAATAAAGGAGAGAGGTAAACCAGTTAAAGAAGAGCTTGGAATGTCTTTTTAAAAACCACCATAAGATCTAGATCAGACCTAAGAGTAGGGTGATTATTCTGGTGTATCTGGGAGCCTTCTGGTGGGTACCCATCATCCCAGCATGATGACTGAAAGCCTTCCCATCACTCTCAATCCTCTCCTGATTTGAAGAGTAAGTGATAGTTTCACCCTACCTGAGCGTGGGAGGGACTGACAGCAGGTGGCATGGACAGTTTTGCCTTTGTGCCACCGAGTAGTTATTGACCACAGAGCAGACCGAAGGCCTCACTGGCCAGGGAGCCCACGCTTAGAGGCATGGGTTGGAACTGAGCCATCAGAAAGTCCAGTGTACACATGTTAGACTCATCTAGGTGACTTCTTTCATTTTTTAATGACTCATGCCTGGTCTCTTCCCTGAGAAATTCTACCTTACATGCCTGATTAAGAAAACCTGACCTTGGCCAGGCACGGTGGCTCATGCCTGTAATCCCAGCACTTTAGGAGGCCAAGACAGGTGGAGCACTTGAGGTTAGGAGTTCGAGACCAGCCCAGCCAACATGGTGAAACCCTGTCTCTACCAAAAAATAGAAAAAAATTAGCCAGGTGTGATGGTTTGTGCCTGTAGTCCAAGCTACTCAGGAGGCTGAGGCAGGAGAATCACTTGAACCATGGAGGCGGAGATTGCAATGAGCCAAGATGGCACCACTGCACTCCAGCCTGGATGAAAGAATGAGACCCTTTGTCAAAAAATAAACAAAAAACAAAAAAAACCCCGATCTCTATGGTGACTTGCTTAAGTTACCTTGGCTGGAGGTGAAAGCCAGTGCAATAGCCCCAGACTTCCAATGTCTAAGGCCTGCAGGGACCCCAAGTCTCAGGCTCAGGCCCAAGCTATGTCAACTAAATGGCTACCTTCCTGGCCAGCTATCCTCATTGATCCCTCCAAACCTCCTGCTTCTGATACATTGTCATCCACTCAAAAATGGGAGCTTCCGTGGAGCCTGGTCTGGCCTCCACATGGGTTAGTTTTTGTTTTGTGTTCATGGATGTAAGCTGTGAGTACTTAAGGGGGTGAAGGTGGGGAACATGGGCAGCACGAGCACAGACTTCAAATCTACATGTGCTTTTCTATAAAGTCACACGAGATCATTTCCCCCTTGCAGCTGCACTAAAACATGGTAATTTCCAAGAAATGTCTTGCTAGGATGAAACTTTCCTATTTAGAGAACATTCCTTTATTTAGAGTTGAGAATTATATTGCAATGCTGTCATCCATTTCATGAGGCTGTTTTTTTTAACCTGTTTCAAAATAAAATGATTCCAATAGCTAGGTCAAAAGTGGTTCAATCCCTAAGGAGGCTCCCTCAGGATCTAGATGTCTGCAGCTATGTATCACTGCTAAGGCTTTGAGGCTGCTTGTTCACTTGGGTTCAATATGCTGTCGAGAGAGAGGCTAATAACATTTTTTTCAAGCTGGTATAAATGTGGTCTTTCTGTGGCAGTACAAGAAGCAGTCTATGGGAAAACAAGGATAAAGCTGGCTCAGTGCCAGGAAGGTTTCTTGTATAAATGGATATTTTAACCCTTACCTCTATCTTGTGTATTCGACAGTATGTGGCTAAGGCAAAACAATAGATTCATGTCTCTCTTGGCTCTGGAAAGTTTGTGCCAATGCAAAGTATATTGAATTTTTGTTTCCTCTGTTTGATATCCTGCTGGTTCTCTAATATCCCCTTCAGCTTTAAGAACTTAGTGAGTATCAAAAAAACAAAAACAGAGAGAGAGAGAAGAAAAAGAAAATATACAATATCCCTTTATCCATCCTCACCCAGGTGTATCTGAAAGAAAGGGACCAATGTGTAGAGTTTCAAAGAAATTCAAAAAAACAATAAAATTTCTGTTGTTTGATATGTTCAGGACAGGGGATATTCTGGTTAATATTAGATCGGTACAAAAGTAAGTGAGCAATTACTTTTGCACCAACCTAATAATTATTCTGTAATCCTATTTTAATATTTAAGAAGCACCTCAAGATTCACAATGTCTGTTAGTGATAAATTAAGCTATGCACATGATAGTTAAATAGTAGTCTAAATATAAGAGCATTAGATAAGAGTTTCCCTTGGGTGTCAGTGATATTTTCCAGCAAGGATAGATTAAGGATGTTCTCTGTAATGAGTTGCTCAGTTTGGAGAAAGGGGGAACTGAATCAAGTGCCCCCTACTTCTACTGCAGCAACTGATGAATGAGGATGCCACTGGGAACCCTCACTTTGCAGGGAGCACACCAAAGGCAGGGAAGCTGCCATGCCAGGGACGAACCAAGGACACCTGTCATACTGCCCTGGAAGGCAGCTGGACAGCGAGTTTCCTAAGAGGAGATGACAGGTCACAATTCCTAAACTGTACACTTTCTGATCTCCCTAAAAAAAAAAAAAAAAAAGTCATATATAATTTTTTCATTAAAAAATTCCATGTGACCAGCTAGGAAGAAAAGTCAAGTTTGCTGCATGGATATGAGTATTTTGCTGGAGAAATCATGTTGCTGACATCACACAGATAATGAGATTTGACCTCAAAAGATCTGTGGCTGCTGCTTTAAAAGTGGCCTCTTTAGTTGGTTTTTTTTTTTTTTTTTTTTTTTTTTTTAGATGGAGTTTCACTCTTGTTGCCCAGGCTGGAGTGCAATGGTGCGATCTAGGCTCACCGCAACCTCTGTCTCCTGGGTTCAAGTGATTCTCCTGCCTCAGCCTCCCAAGTAGCTGGGGTCACAGACATGCACCATCACATCCGGCTAGTTTTGTATTTTTAGTAGAGACAGGGTTTCTCCATTTGGCCAGGCTGGTATTGAACTCCTGACCTCGTGATCCACCTGCCTCGGACTCCCAAAGTGCTGGGATTACAGGCATGAGCCACTGTGCCTGGCCTTCTTTGGTTCTTAATACAAACAAGACAAAACAAAAACCACACATACACAAAACCCAAGCAGGATGAGGGCCATCTAGAATAGTAAGCTCACATTCTATCCAAAAGTTACTTTGCATATGTACATTCTCTGTCTTCAAGTCCATTTTGGGGCAAGGCAGTGGTGAACTGCACAGCCCTTGATTTTCAGGGACTGACTCAAAAATCAGACCCATGCAACAAAAAATAATCTATTACTGATTTTCTGCAGGCTTCACTCATGGAATGGACCTGCACTGTTTTTTTAAGTGGGAGCCAGCTTAATTCTGCAATAACAGAGTTAAGACTGCCCATCAAAAAGTATGTTCTTCTTGGTTGCATATACCTGCAAATAAACTAAAAACCAATGAACTGTATACTGCAGATAAGTGAACTGTGACATGTGAATGACATCTCAATGAGACTGTTAAAAAATGTTCTGACTTTATCAGCAAAAGTAAAAAAAAAAAAAATCATAAAAAAGAGGAAACAAAAGTTCCTGTTTGGCTGCATAAGTCACGATGCTGACATCACGCAGAATTCTGTCTGTTAGGGAAGACTTTTCAAGATTTGTGCAGATGCAGTTTAAGTTGGATTTTTGTTGTCATATCTATGGAGCTGGGATCAGGAGCCAGGTCCAGGGGCCAGAGGGACTTTGAGAACTCACTTGGAACAGGGGCTGATCACAGTTGGTGTGGGTGGGTAAACCAAGGCAACATTCACTCGCTCGCTGCCGTTCTTGGGGCAGATTATCTCTGCCACTCCTTCTGGTCTGGGCTGACTCAGCAACTCCCCTGCAGGAGGAGAGAGAGAAATGTGTTAGGGAGATGTGCCCTAAATTACAAAGAAAGCACTGCTTTGGGATGGGAACACAGGGAGAAGGGCAGAAGTGAAGCAGCAAAGGGTTTGAGAACAAATGTGCAACCATCAACAGCAGAATTGCCTGGGCGCTGGCTCCAATGCACAAATCCTCCTCTGCGTCACAGTGGAGAAAACTCTCATGGTTACGGCAGGAAGGCCCACACTAGACAAAGACAGCATCTGTTTGTCGCTGCTCTGCTCACCTTCCTGCTAACAGACTGACTCCAGGGATCTTTATCTAGATGTCGCTGATTAAGCCAGAGTCCCCAGAGCTCTCCGAAGCAAGGGCTGCCAAGGAGGTGTTCATAATTAGGATTTGGGGCAGATGGGACTCAAGCAGACTATAGCAACCATTCAACAAAGCCCTGTATAAATGATCTGGAAACACAGCAGAGTAAAGGTGTTAAAAAGGCAAACACAGCTGGGCGCAGTGGCTCACGCCTGTAATCCTAGCACTTTGGGAGGCCGAGGCAGGTGAATCACAAGGTCAGGAGTCCGAGATTAGCTGACCAACATGATGAAACCCCGTCTCTACTAAAAATACAAAAATTAGCTGGGCGTGTGGCACTGCCTGTAACCCTAGCTACTCAGGAGGCGGACGCTGGAGAATCAATTGAAACTGGGGGAAGTTGCAATGAGCCGAGATCGTGCCATTGCACTCCAGCCTGGGTGACAGAGCAAGACTGTCTCAAAAAAAAAAAAAAAAAAAAAAAGGGGCGGGGGGACAAACAGCCTAAGATCAGCCCAGCCTCCTCCAGGCAAGGGGGACTGCCCTGATAGGTATGTGTGAAGTAGATGCACTGACACACACTATCTAATAAGTCTAGTAAAAACACATAATTAACCTAATGGATTACCACAATACCTAAAGGAAGACCATTACTCTGCATGAACCTGGATGTAATGTCTCTTCAACGAGATCATTACATCTCTAAAAGCAGTGATGACTTCCATTCTGTCATCTATATACTCAGAGCACCCTGCCCTTTCTCAGAGAGTACCCAAGAAACAGCTGCTGGCTGGCGATGGGACACATTATTGTTCAAACTGCCCTACTTAAACCTAGGAACTAAATTTTGTGGTGGTGTTTTGGAGACAGGGTCTTGCTTTGTCACCCAGGCTGAAGTGCAGTGGCCTAATCATAGCTCGCTGCAGCCTCCATCTCCCAGGCTCAAGTGATCCTCCCACCTCAGCCTCTCGAGTAGTGGGACCACAGGTATGCAGCACCACATGTGGCAAATTTTTAACCTTTTACTTTTTTTTTTTTTTTTTTTTTTGTAGAGATGGGAGTTTCGATATGTTTCCCAGGCTGGTTTCAAACTCCTGGCCTCAAGCAATCCTTCCACCTCAGCCTCCCAAAGTGCTGAGATTACAGGTGTGAGCCACCATGCCTGGCTTCTAGAAAGACAGTTCACCAAAGTAAGGACATGAAATGTATACCAACTGGGGAAAGACACTACTGCAATTAAAACTTCACCTCTGCACCAACCACTTCTATTGCTGACTTGAAATTCTACAGACTCCAAAGAATAGCAGTCCCCCTTTATCCCTGGGAGATGTGTTCCAAGACCCCAGAAACTGAGGACAGTACCAAACTCTTTTTGCCTATAAAGAGTCACCTATGATAAAGTTTAATTATAAATTAGGCACAGTAAGAAATTAATAACAACAATAAATAGGACAATTACAATATATTGTATTAATAACTAAAGTTATGTGAATATGGTCTCTCAAAATTATTATTATGCTGCATTCACATGTATTTGGACCACTGTTGACTGCAGGTAACTGAAATCACAGGAAGTGAAACCATGGATAAGGGGGACCACTGTATTTGCTGACATATAATGATACGAAATTCCTTTGCCTCAAAATATTGTATTTTTGGCTGAGTGCAGTGGTTCATGCCTCTAATCCCAGCACTTTGGGAGGCTGAGCTGGGTGGATCGCTTGAGCCCAGGAGTTTGAGACCAGCCTGGCCAACATGGTGAAACCCTGTCTCTACTAAAAATACAAAAATCAGCCAGGGATGGTGGCAGGTACCTGTAATCCCAGCCAGTCAGGAAGCTAAGGCAGGAGAACTGCTTGAACCTGGGAGGCCGAGGTTTCAAGTGAGCTGAGATGGGACCACTGCACTCCAGCCTGGGCAACAGAGTGAGGCTCTCTCAAAAAGCAAAACAAAACAAAAATACCGTATTTCTAAATGTCTCATCCCCAACAAAGCCCACAGTGATAGTGCATGCCCACATCAGCACGGGGCTCACAGTTTTTAATGTATACCTCATTTAATCTTCACAATGTCCCTAGATGGGTTTATCCTCATTTTACAAATGAGGATGCTAATGTCCAGGGAGGTTATGTGATATACCCAGGGCCAGGAGGTAACCAGCGGCAGACTCGGGTTGTGAACTTGGGAACCCACTTCTGGTACCCTTACTCTTTGCCCCTAGTCTAATGCCTCCCCCAAAGTAGGGACTGCTTCTTTATGCCAGAACTCACCTTTCCTAAATGAGCAATCTAAAAACAGTTTTTGTTGTTGTTTTTGTTTTGTTTTTGAGACAGAATCTCAGTCTGTCGGCAGGCTAGAGTGCAATGGCACAATCTTGGCTCACTGCGACTGCTGCCTCCCAGGTTCAAGCAGTTCTGCCTCAGCCTCCCAAGTAGGTGGGACTACAGGCATGTACGACCACACCAGGCTAATTTTTTTGTATTTTAGTAGAGACAGGGTTTCACCATGTTGGCCAGGATGGTCTCGATCTCCTGACCTCGTGATCCACCCAGCTCGGCCTCCCTAAGTGCTTACAGACGTCAGCCACTGTGCCCGGCGAACTAAGCGTTATGCTTTTATGAAAGACATTAATTTCCTGATGTGAATATTTTTATATAGTGTCGCACAATACTAACTGAATGTAATTTGGGTTCCTTAACCAAACTCCTGTAAACAGCAAACTGCTACAAAGTTACTTTAGCATCATTAGCTTGTATCATGGATATGTGGATATGAGAACTACACTTCAACACCAGCTAGGAAAAGGTCCCCAAATATAAAAATGCAAGTTAAAAATGTAAACGTTAAATGCTTATCAAGTAATGAAATGAACCGAAGTAACAGCGTGTTTCAGCTAGACTGGAACCTGGAAGGTGTCCAGTCCAAACATCAATTAATAAGTCAGAAGCTCTGAGTTTAACAGATTTGCTCCAAGTCCCACAGAGAGCTGCACGTCCGTAAACCAACCACCCATCATGTACCACAGAAGCTAGGACTCCAACGAGAAGGTGCTGTGGACACCCCAGGCTCTGAACAATCTTACTTCTGGGACTGCCTTCACCTAGCTCCTTGCCTGGCATCTTCAAGTTCTACTTTTGTCCCCAAATCATCCCCAGGGCTTGAACACAGATGGGGCTTCTTTGGTTTCCCCTGAAAATTCTCTCCTGGTCCTTATTCCACACAGGCACAGCTCCCTCTGCTTTTATCTGCCTGGGCACCTAGAATAACAACTGGGGATGCCAAGCCCCTGTCCTCAGCACCCGTCCCTGGCACCAGCCTGGCACAGCTGGCTTCTTGGCTAGTATGTCATAGCTTTCAGTGATCAGATCATTTTTTCAGAGAATTTGAAATAACATACAGCAGACTATTAAGCCTCAGTTATCAACTCTAACTGTACCTCAGACTCTCAGTGTCACACAGAGCCAGGTCCCTGGTTTTGTTTGGGTCTTATCTCTAGCAGCACTGCCATCCATCAAAACAGAGCATGAAGGTGGAAGGCATTGAGAAGTTCCACACATGTGAAAAATTCACTTGATCTTTTAATAAATACTAAGCAACAAGCAGAACAGTCCATAATTTCTGGCACATTTGTATACTCCAACAACCTACTACGTGGTGACAGTATCCTTAGGATTTAAGAAACCTGCAGTTCCCAGATTAAGAACATAAGAAAAACAGCTTTTTCCTTTCAAAATGATCTTAACTCAAATATGAAGAATGGTTTATGTGTGTGCTATCTAGTAAAACAGAAGCTAATCATTCTCTAATTTAACATAAACTTTATCTTCAAGATAAAGTGCATTATTTCACTGAGTAACTAACTACTGAGATGTCACCGTCTGTGAGAACTGAAGAAGATGCAGGGGTCTGAGAGTTTAGGGCACAACCTCCACCATGGAGGATCCCAGTGTCCACAAGGGAGGCCAAGTGTGCAAAGAATACAGTCCTGTATGATGAGGTCCCAAGGAAATTTACACGAGATGTTGGAGGCATTGGAGAAGGAGAGATTCATACTGATTCACAGGATTGGGAAAGACTTCAGAGTAGGGAACACTTAGCCAAAGGACCTAGCAACTTTTGTTATCAGAGT
The DNA here is from genome assembly GCF_009761245.1 of Sapajus apella. Lineage (NCBI taxonomy): Eukaryota > Metazoa > Chordata > Mammalia > Primates > Cebidae > Sapajus > Sapajus apella. The sequence continues at coordinate 14,925,087 of NW_022436961.1, read as the reverse complement.
GGAGAACAATGCATGCATTGTACTTTACCATCATACTATAATATATGTCAAACTGCAAAACAAGCCTAAGTTAACCCAGGAAGAAGAAAAGATGACCACAGCAGCAACTCACATTTCGTGAGCACTTTTTATTTGCTTGATGTTGTTTATGTGTCATATCAGTCTTCACAACAACATATGGAGGTAGGGACAATTATTATCCTCATTATATGCAGAAGAGGAGATTAAGGCTCAGATGGAAGAGGCAATACTTTGCCAATGGTCACAGGAAGAAGTGGCTGTGCTGAACTTTGACAGCAAAATTGACTAAACTCGTCACCACCAGATATCCTGTGTCAAGGATACCATGATGTTTAAATTAGGTAATACATACATGAAACATACTAAACAGTGTATCTGGCATCTAGTAAGTTCTTGACACTATTACTGTAGTCATGAGAAGATTCTCTAAAGGCTTGCTCTTCTAAATATACGAAAAGTTCATACAAGCACATGTGAGGACATGGCGAGAAGATGCCGTATGTGAATTAGAAAGCCCTCACTGGATACCAAGTCTGCTGATGCCTCGATCTTGGACTTACCAACCTCCAAAACTGTGAGCAATAAATTTCTCTTCCTTATAAGCTACCCAGTTATGAGTATTGAAGGGTAAAGTCCAGAGCAGTTCCTTGGATGGTAGAGAAGTTTGCTGGGCTAGGAGCCAGACTGTCCATGGTCAGCTGGCCAAAGCTAGCAGGCAGGGGACTGTCCTCTGGGTGCAAACAAAATTCCCTGGGAAGCTGTCTTAGGGGGTGAGGAAGCAGGCTGTGGGGAAAGCATGCTATTGAACTTCCTGGGAAACTTGACGAGGCACCAGCTGTGGTCCCTGGAAGGCCACCTACATGGGATGCTGAATTTATGGGGAAGGCAGCTAGAACACCCTGAAAGGGGCTGAATTGCTGCTGAACTTGCAAGGGAATTACTCAGCGTATCCAGGCTGTCGGTGGACTTGTCAACAATCTTCCTGCTGAGGCATTAACAAGTCAGCTGGGGTACACACAGGTATATTCCAGCTTTTAGCCACATATACGCTTAGGGGATTCAAAGAGTGGTCCCCCAAAACTGTAGGGATGCTGCATTCTTCCTGTGAACAAGGTTTGCTCTCAGCTCAATTATGGAGTCAGCCTTCCTTACCAGTGGGTTTTGCATCCATGGATTCAACCAATTGCAGGTTGAAAAAAATTCTTAATTGCATCTGGGCTGGACATGATGGCTCATGCCTATAATCCCAGCACTTTGGGAGGCTGAGGGGTGGGGTCAGATCATTTGACGTCAGGAGTTCAAGACCAGCCTGGCCAACATGGTGAAACCCTATCTCCACTAAAAATATAAAAATTAGCCAGGCGTGGTGGCAGGCAACCGTAATCTCAGCTACCTGGGAGGCTGAGGCAGGAGAATCACTTGAATCAAGAGGCCGAGGTTGCCGTCAGCCGAAATCGTGCCACTGCACTCCAGCCTTGGTGACAGAGCGAGACACTGTCTCAAAAAAATAAATAAATAAAAATAAAAATAAATTGCATCTGTACTGAACATGTACAGACCTTTTTCTTGTCATTATTCCCTAAACAATATAGTATAACAACTATTTACATAACATTTGTACTGTATTAGTTATTACAGGTTATCTAGAGTTGATTTAAAATATAAGGGAGGAGGACGGGTGTGGTGGCTCACGCCTGTAATCCCAGCACTTTGGGAGGCTGAAGCAGGCGAATCACCTGAGGTCAGGAATTAGAGACCAGCCTGGCCAACCTGGTGGAATCCTGGCTCTACTAAAAATACAAAAATTAGCCAGGCATCATGGCACATGCCTGTAATCCTAGCTACTCGGGAGGCTGAGGCAGGAGAATCACTTGAACCCAGGAGGTGGAGCTTTCGGTAAGATTGTGCCATTGCACTCCAGTCTGGGCAACAGAGTGAGACTCTGTCTCAAAAAATAAATTACACAGGAGGATGTTCATAGGTTATGTGCAAATACCACACCACTGGGTATCAGGGACTTGAGCATCCAAAGACTTTGGTACCCACGGGGGTCTTGGAACCAATGCCCCATAGGTACCATTCCTCTTCAAAACGACTCAAACTGACAGGATCACTTGATAATTGAATATATCCTGTGGTATGGTTCCAACAATAGCTACAAAAACTTACCCCATCAAAAATTATGACCCTCTCCTAGAACTGTGTTTTCAATTTCAGCACATATCTCTGCAACTCTAAAATGCAGGAACCCACTGAATTCTGAGCAATTTAACAATGTGAGGAAATTTCCATTTCCAGCCATTTGTAGAATTCTCAACTCCAGTTTTGATTCTGAATGCTGAGACTTCTTTAGATTTAAAAAACAAACAAACAAAAAACACTCAAAAACACCCTTCAGTGCCTTGAAGCTTTGGAAACAATTTGTGAAATCTTATCTGTCACAGAGTACAATCAGCAGGGCAAAGAAAACCAGGCAAGTTGGGGTTCTCAGAGGTGCCCTTAAATAAGAATGCTCTCAGCTCCTATCTTCAGCGAGTATTCATGGTCACTAGGCAACACTAAACAAACTCAATGTCAGCACTTGGCTTCCACTTCTTCCAAACATCCTTCAAAGTGGTGATAGTTAAAGGCAAAAGGAAGAAAAAAGGTCACAACCTTGATTACTTCTGTGGCTCACACAATGGCTCTCAGATTCTCCCAGTGAATAACGCCAGGGGGGCCGTGCCAGGCCCACACACTGGGCATGGATGGCGGGCACCTTTCAGTTTTCCTTTCATGGCAGGTGCTCTACCTGGAGCCCATAAGCTCAACTTTTCCTTGTGTAGCCCAACTCCTGTCAGAAGACGATCATCCTAACAGTAATATTTGCTTGCTAATAACATAAAGCTTTTTTAAAATTTTTTTTTTGGTTTGAAAGATAGAAGGGAGAAGGGAATGACTAAATGATCTTGGGTTTGCTAAACCAACAAGAGGTGCATTTGGTCCAAGGGCCCCCTGAGGGATCATCAGTCAGGTCTCTTCTAGATCAAAAACCTGGGGCCTCAGATCACAATGCCCCTTCCAATACATTTGGCAAATGTTCAACCACAGAAAACCAAGGGCAAAAGCTGCTATTAAAATTACTTTTCAAATCTCTACTAGAGTTTAGTCTCTTCCCTCATATTACAAGCTTATACAGCCAACCCCTGTAATCCCAGCGCTTTGGGAGGCTAAGGCAGGAGGATCACAAGGTCAAGAGATCAAGACAATCCTGGCCAACATGGTGAAACCCCATGTCTACTAAAAATACAAAAATTAGCTAGGCGTGGTGGCACGCACCTGTAGTCCCAGCTACTTGGGAGGCCAAGATCATGCCACTGTACTCCAGCCTGGCAACAGAGTAAGAATCTGTCTCAAAAAAAAAAAAAAAAATTTCATACACATCCAATCCTCTGTAGCATTCATCCTTCTGTCTTCCTCATGCCTGGTTATTTGCAATTCCTATTCCTCCTGCACTCTCTGTTTCTAACACCTGCAACAGAGAGAGAGCCCATCTGCCCCTCCTCTAGGCCACTCTTCCTCCAGGATGCCCACTTGCTACAAAAGCATCAGGGTCTTGGTATCTCCAGAGTCCCTGAGGAGTTTCCTTCCCATAATGTCCACTACAACATTGGGATGAAAGGCCAGGTAGAAACTTCAGGAAGATTCCACTTTGAAGTCCGAGACTCTACCAGACACAAAATAAATATTCCTGGAGGCCAGAATAAACATCCCAGGCCAACAAGTAAACCTGTCTCAGGTGGCATGTATTAATATGTAGGAGAAGTTTCCCCAGGGAGGTTTCAGGAAGCTGAGTCACCTACTAAGAAGGGCTTTATTTTTGGTTCTAAAAGAGAGAACAATAGCAAAGTATTGTTCTACATCTAAGTTCTTTAAACTTACTGTTTTCAGCATCTTTATCAGTCCCAGATGAACCCTGACACTATACAAGTTGCCATAACACAAGAACAATAAATGCTTTCTTTAGATTTTGTATAAGACTTCTCTGGAATTTCTAAAAATCCTGGAAAAAGGCCGGGTACATCCCAGCACTTTGGGAGACCAAGGCTGGCGGATCACTTGAGGTCAGGAGTTTGAGACCAGCCTGGCTACCATGATGAAACCCCATCTCTACTAAAAATACAAAAATAAGCTGGGCAAAGTGACACACATTTATAATCCCAGCTACTTGGGAGGCTAAGGCAGGAGAATCACTTGAACCCAGCAGGCAGAGGTTGCAGTGAGCCGAGATTGCACCACTGCACTCCGGCCTGGGGTCAGAGCCAGACTCTGTCTCAAAAAAAGGAAAAAAAAGAAAAGAAAGAAAGGAACCATGGAGCACCACTTGAAGCTTAAATGAAGTGGATTTATCATGCTGGGGGTATAGAAAATCATTCCTCAAAATATGGCACCTGAGTACTTTTGAAAGCTAAGAGGCCTCAGAAATCAGCCTCAGAATGAAGGTCCCTCTAACCTTGTCTTGTGCCTCCCTAAATCCCAAGGGCAGGGGTTATTTCTGGAATTTTCTTATCTGACCAAGAAAGCTTGCCACAAGAAACATAAATGCTTTCTGTGCCCTCCCTGGAATCTCATTATCTCAGGAAAAAAGCCTGAGGAATGTGACCATACCTGGCAGACTTTTTCACAAGATAATGTCTGCCTCTCAGGCTCATTCAGATTCCAAAGCGAATCACTAAGAAGTTAATTTCTGTCTCTGTGGTCCATTCATTCTCCCTAATAATCACTTACTGCCTCTCAAAAGAACTGTCTACATTCTCATCTCTTCCCTCCCCTATGAAAAAGGGTACAGCTTCTGCACCCTATTGTGGGGTTAGGGTAATCATTCTGTGATCCCCCTCGAATGTTAATAAATTTATTTGCCTTAGTAATCATCTTATTCTTATTAATTTGCCTTTCATCAGTTGATTTTCACCGAGCCTTCTTCTGAGAACAAAGGGAAAGTCTTCCCTGCACCCCCTACATTGAAAAGAAAGCATTCACATGGATGGCACACACACTTAAAAACCTCACCATCCACAAGAAGTGGCAAGGGCTAGTGTGAAAATGTTGAGACTAATTCATGGAAGTAAATTAACAGTGGGACATATTGTGAGAAGCTAAAACTTTCGAGGTCAGTGTTACAAAGGAGAGCTAGAGCCTTCTACAACATTATTCTCTTAGTAACAACAAAAAAAGGAAAATGACTTGAACTTGTCATTCACCCACATGTATCAGTATATACAGTGATATATTTAGATATACGGTGTTCCCCCATTATCTGTGGTTTTTGTTTTCAAAGGTTTCAGCTACCAGCAGTCAATCTAGGTCTGAAAATATTAAATGAAAAACTCCACGAATAAACAATCATCAGTTTTAAATCTAGCACCGTTCTGAGTAGCATGATGAAATCTCAAGCTGTCCAGCTCCATATCCCCCGAGTGCCATGAATCCTCCTTTGTCCCATGTCCCCCACACTCTAGACGCTCCCCACCTGCTCATCACTTAGGCACCTTCTCAGTTACGAGATGCACTGTCAAAGCATTGCAGTGCTTAATATGTAACCCTTATTTTACTTCATAATGGCCCCAAAGTGCAAGAGCAGTGATGCTGGTGATTTGGATCTGCCAAAGAGAAGCTGTTAAGTGCTTAAGCAAAAAGCTGAAAGGTCTTGACTTAATAAGGAAAGAAAAAAAATTGCACGCTGAAATTACTAGATCTACAGTGAGTACGAATCTTCTACCCATGAAATTGTGAAAAAAGACAAATCCGTGCTAGTTTTGCTGCTGCACCTCCTGAAACCATCTCGCCAACTCCAGTCCCTGGAAAAACTGTCTTCCACGAAACTGATCCCTGGTGCCAAAAAAGGTTGGGGACAGCTGCTTTATAGTGATACAAACATAGTGAGATTCACACACACCCTGCCCTTTGTTGCTCTGTAATGGCCCTGCATATAAGTATGTCCTTAAGAAAACGTGCACAAGGACTTACACCATCCTCTCCTCACTGACCCTTAAAAGGTCCAACACCATCTGACCCAAGTCAAAGCTGATTCAGTGCAGAGGGACAGGCTGCCCTTGCCTCTTCCCACCATTCACTCATCCCACCACGCCTCCCTGCAGACGCATGTGCCTGCCACTCAGCTCCATTTTCCCCACTAAGGGTTTATATAAATACAAATCCACCCAAGAAAGGAAAACTATTTCCCCTTTTCCTGCTCTGGATAAAGTTCCAGCAGGCTTGGCTAAGGATGAGACAAGCTTCCCAGATCAAAGAGTGTTGGGGAGCGGGGGAGGGGGAGGAGCGGAGCTCAAACCTAGCTCAGCCCTCTCCTCTCACAAAACGCAAGTCAAGATTATAAAAAGCCCACAGTGCTGCACTGAAGTGCTTTCAAAAGGTTACTCTTTATTTTGATAGCCTGTCACCTACTTCTTACTGGAAAATGGTTCCAGGCTCAGAGAAGTTACTGCAGGCCGCATAAAAGCATTCGGACTACAACATTCTCCCTCCCAACATTCATTTTCCTTTCAGCAGAAAAGCAGAAGAATCTTTATGACCTGAAATTAGAAACACTAGCCCCCAAGGACCTCATCAAAATCTACCTGATTTTGAAGTACTAAGGGGAATCATATGAAGTCCTTAACAATGATCAGAAGCCAGGCCAGTGTGGTGGCTCACGCCTGTAATCTAAGCACTTTGGGAGGCCAAGGCAGGCAGATTGCTTGAGGCCAGAAGTTTGAGATCAGCCTAGCCGACATGGTGAAACCTTGTCTCTACTAAAAGTACAAATATTAGCCAGGTGTGGTGGCGGGCACTTGTAATCCCAACTACTCAGGAGGCTGAGGCAGGAGAATTGCTTGAACCCAGGAGGCAGAGGTTGCAGTGAGCCTAAATCATGCCACTGCCCTCCAGCCTAGGCGACAAAGCACGACTATCTTGGGGGAAAAAAAAAGAATGATCAGAAGCCATATACTGTCAACTCTTGAACAAGAAAGGTTTGAACCATGCAGGTCCATTTATAGGAGAATTTTCTTCCATCTCTGCCACCTCCTAAGACAGCAAGACCAGCCCCTCCTCTTCCTCAGCCTACTCAATATGAAGACGATGAGGATGAAGATCTTTACGAAGATCCACTTCCACTTAATGACTGGTAAATACATTTTCTCTTCCTATGATTTTCCAAACATTTTCTTTCCCCTAGCTTAGTTTATTGTAAGAGCACAGCATATAATATATACATCCTATGAAATGCGTGTTGATCGACTATTGATGTTATTATCCATTCAGGTTTCCAGGCAGCAGTGCACTATCAGCAGTTAAGTCAAGGACTCAAACGTTATATGTGGATGTGGCTCCATGGCAGGGAATGGTCACTGCACCTAAACCTCAAGTTGTGGAAGGGTCAATTGTACTTGCTTCTTGTCTCCTAACATTTCTGCAAATTCATTTTTCTCCAAGGAAGGGAGGAAGGACGAGGAGTGAAGACTGGGGCTGGTGGGGCAGGGTAACACTGAGGCCTCCCTGAAAAGGCCTGGGAGGCAAGAGAAAACACAGGCTTGGAGTCAGACCCAAGGGCCTCAAGGCCAGAAGGAACCTTGAAATGGCTCAACTTCCCTTTTTGCACATGAATATTTCGCACATGCAGAAATATCTCCCACAGCACTACAGGGAGAGGATTCCAGCTGGAATGCTCTCTCAACACCAGCTTTTCTTTATCTACTCCCCTACCCAAGTGTCATTCACAGAACAAAATCCAGCTGGGACTTGAGGCCATTTTAAACCCACAGCATCTACGATGACAGAAAAAGCATTAAGTTTCATGACCAATTTAAAGCCAGCACTCCTAAGCCTCTTCAAGCTCTGAAAAATTGTAATTGCAAACCAGAATTAATTTCTTTTTTTCTTTTCTTTTTTTTTTTTTTTTTTTTTGAGACAGGGTCTTGCTCTGTCACCCAGGTTGAAGTACAGTGGCGCCATCATAGCTTACTGCAGTCTCAGCCTCCCGAGTAACTGAGATCACAGGCACACACCATCATACCTAATTTAAAAAAAAATTTGTAGCGATGGGGGTCTCGCCATGTTGCCCAGCTTGGTCTCAGACTCTTGGTGTCAAGTGATCCTCACACCTCAGTCTCCGAAAGTTCTGGGATTACCAGCGTGAGCCACCATGCCTGGCCAATGCTAGTGTTCCTCTCCTTTGGGTAACTAATATCCATCTGACACATATTAGCTGATGCCACGTCTCCTCTGCAGGGACGTAAGCTCCACAAGAGTGGGATTTTCCTTGCCCACTGTTGGAACCCAAGCATCCAAAATAGTGCCAGCAGGCACATGGCATTCCCTAGATATATGCTGAAGAACTCAATTCATCCATCCCTGAATCCGTAAGTTGGGGGCATAATACCGCAGTCTCTCCAGTGCCCTCAGGGGTGTGGTTCTGAATCTGACATGTGTGGTGCAGGGTTAGGTTGCAGGAGTTGGAGTCCACACCCTCTTCTTCCACAGGGTGCACAAGTGCCCAGCTAGGAAGTTTCCAGACTTCCCTGGGCAGTACCACATCCTCCGCATGCGATCCAAGGGCAAACAAAAAAACTCCAGGAAGTAGCACTCCCTGCTCTGCTGTCTTACTGGATTACTGGATCTTTTTCAAACTAAAGAGAAAACCACAACAAAGTCAAGTTCCATTTGGGGCAATTCTAATGCCAGCCTCTTAAAATATTTTCTCAATGTTGAGGATGACATGGCTCAGAGTCTTCAAGGGAAGCCAGTAAAGGTAGTGCAAAATGGCTTCCTTTGAGAAGGGGAGGGCAGAGATCCAAAGAATCATTTAGTGGTTTGGGGGTGTGAGGTAGGGGGAGCCTGAAGCTGGAGTAAGATCCCAGCATCCCCCTTTCTATCCTCCAGTCTCGGTTACTTACATGGGCTGGTCAACCCTGCTGCGTCCCAGGGTGGTGGGCACATCTCTGGAGATCTCGCTCTCTGCAGTTCTCTCCTATGGGTCGGCTATCTCAGCCCAACCTCCTGGCACCACAGCTTGGAAACTCAAAGACAGTAAGCTGGGGCAACGACAGGGCTTGCCTCATTCACTTCTCATAGCTCAGGGTCACTGTCCTTTGCTGCCTGACGCTATGGTCTTGGAAATCATTATTTCATGTATGTTACTGGGGATTTTGCCCTAGGTGGGAGAATGAATATGGTTCCTATGACACCGTCTTGGCAGGAAGGGGCAGTGGGACTCGGGAAGGGGGTAGTGTGGCTACAGACATGTTTGCTTTTGCTTTGTGTTTGTTTTTGCCATAGGTTTTTTAGAGCTTGATACTGTGAATAAAATTTAGTCAGGTGCTGTATAATGACTTATTTTTTGCTTTTTTGAGATAAAGTCTCACTGTCACCCAGGCTGGAGGGCAGTGGAGTGATCTCAGCTCACTGAAATCTCCACCTCCCGAGTTCAAGCAATTCTCTGGCCTCAGCCTCTTGAGTAGCTGGGATTACGGGTGCATGCCACCACGCCCAGCTAATTTTTGCATTTTTCATAGAGACAGAGTTTCACTATGTTGGCCAGGATAGTCTCAAACTCCTGACCTCAAATGATCCACCCACCTTGGCCTCCCAAAGTGCTGGGATTATAGGCATGAACCACTGTGCCTGGCCTTCATATAATGGCATGGTGGACCCCACATTTTTAAGGGTGGTCCCATAAGATTATAAAGGAGCTAAGAAATTCTTATCTCCTAGTGGTCCAATGCATCATTCTCATGTTTGCTGTGATGCTGGCGTAAACAACCTACTTCACTGCCAGCCATATAAAATTCTAGCACATACAATTATGTACAGTATATAAAAACAAAACAAATGACTATGTTACTGGATTATGTGCTTAGTAGACTACACTTTTTATCCTTCTTTTTGGAGTGTATTTCTACGTATTAAAAAAAAATCTATTGTAAAACAGCCTTAGGCAGGTCCTTCAGGGGGTGTTCCAGAAGGGAGATGACAGCTCCATCACTGTTACTGTCCCTGAAGACCTTCCAGTGGGACAAGACGTGGAGATGGAAAAGTGATATTGACGATCCTGACCCTGTGTAGGCCTAGGCTAATGTGTGTGTCTTCATTTTAACAATAAAGCTTTAAAGTTAAAAAAATAGAAAATTTAAATAGAAAACAAGCTCATACAATAAGGATATAAAGAAAGAAAATATGGCCGGGCGTGGAGGCTCACACCTGTAATCCTAGCACTTCTGGAGGCCAAGGTGGGCAGATCACGAGGGTCAAGAGATCGAGACTACCCTGGCCAACATGGTGAAACTCAGTCTCTACTAAAAATACAAAAATTAGCTGGGGGTGGTGGCGAGGGCCTGTCGTCCCAGCTACTCGGGAGGCTGACGCAGGAGAACTGCTTGAACCCAGGAGGCAGAGGTTTCAGCGAGCTAAAAGCATGTCATTGCACTCCAGTCTGGTGACACAGCAAGACTCCATCTCAAAAAAAAAAAGGGAAAATATTTTTGTACAGCTGTACAATATTTGTATTTTAAGCTAAGTGTTATAACAGCCAAAAAGTTTAAAAAAATGAAAGTGTTATAGTAAGCTAATGTTAATTTATTATTAAAGAAATAAAAAAGATGTAATAAATTTGATGTCGCCTAAATGTCCAGTGTTTACAGCAGTTGCAATGTCCTGGGCCTTCATGTTCACTCACATTATTGATTCACCCAGAGTAACTTCCATTTTTACAAGCTCCATTTACAGTAAGTGCCCTACACAGGTGTATATTCCATTTTTCATCTTTTTTTTTTTAAACACAGTATTGCTCTGGCACCCATGCTGGAGTGCAGGGGCATGATCTCAACTCACTGCAAACTCCACCTCACAGGTTCAAGCAATTCTTGTGCCTCACTCTCCTGAGTCGCTGGGATTATGGGCGTGCACCACCATGTCCTGCTAATTTTTGTATGTTTAGTAGAAATGGGGTTTCACCATGTTGTGCAGGCTGTCTTGAACTCCTGGCCTCAAGTGATCTCCCCACCTCAGCCTCCCAAAGTGCTGGGATTACAGGCCTGAGCCACCATGCCAGGCCACTATTTTTTAAATCTCTATACTGTATTTTGACTGCACCGTTTCTATGTTTAGATACACAAATACTTATCGTGTTACAATGGTCTACAGTATTCAGTACAGTCACATGCTGTACAGGTGCATAGCCTCGGAGCAACAGACTAGACCATATAGCCTGGGCGTGTAGTAGGCTAGACCATCGAGGTTTATGTAAAGTGTACTCTGTGACGTTCACACAATGACACAAGCACCCAAGGGTGCGTTTCTCAGAGCATATCTCTATCAAGCAAGGAATGATTGTAGTTTCTTTTTAAATGATACGCCTGTCATCGAAGTTAAAAAAGTTAGCCTCTTCCAAAAATGCTGAATGAAAAGGCAAGTCACAGATTGGGAGAAGATATTTGCAAAGTATATATCTGATGAAAGACCTGTATGCCAAATAGGTAAAGAACTCTCAGAACTTCAGAAAATAAAACAATTTTTAAAAATGGGTAAAGTTCTAACAGACACCAAAGAAGGTAAACCGATGGTAAATAATAGGATGGAATGACACTCAACATGATGCATATTGGGGAACTGCAAATTAAAACCATAGGAGATACTACTTCATGCCTGTTAGAATTTATTTTATTTTAGGTTCCAGTGTACATGTGCAGGATGTGCAGGTTTGTTACATAGGTAAACGTGTGTCATGGTGATTTGCTGCACAGATCCACCCACCACCTAGGTAGTAAGCCCAGCATCTATTAGCTATTCTTGACACTCTTCCTCTTCCTCCCCTACACCACACAGAGGGCCCAGTGTGTGTTGTTTCCCTCCCTGTGTCCACGTATTCTCATTGCTCAGCTCCCACTTACAAGTGAGAACATGTTGTGTTTGGTTTTCCGTTCCTGTGTTAGCTTGCTGAGGATAATGGCTTCCAGCTCTATCCATGTCCCTGCAAAGGACATGATCTTGTTCCTTTTTATGGCTGCATAGCATTCCATGGTGTATATATACCATATTTTCTTTATCCAGTCTATCACTGGTGGGCATTTGGGTAGATTCCATGTCTTTGCTACTGTGAATAGTGCAATAATGAACATACACATGCCTGTATTTTTATAACAGAATGATTTATATCCCTTTGGGTGTATACTCAATAATGGAATTGCTGGATCAAATGGTATTTCTGGCTCTAGGTCTTTGAGGAATTGCCACACTGTTTTCCACAATGGTTGAACTAATTTACATTCCTACCAACAGTGTAAAAGCATTCCTATTTCTCCACGGCCTTGCCAGCATCTGTTGTTTCTTGACTTTTTAATACTTGCCATTCTGACTTGTGTAAGATGGTATCTTGTCGTGGTTTTGATTTGCATTTCTCTAATGATCAGTGATGTTGGGATTTTTTTCATGTTTGTTGCATGCCTACTGGAATTTCTAAAATGAAAAACACTCAGCATAATCAAGTGTTGGTGAGGACATGGGGAAACTGGAACTCTCCTACACTGTGGGTGGCATTTCTTGAAAAGTTGAAACATACACCTAACATGTTACCCAGCTATGCCATTCCTAGATATTTACCCAACAGAAAAGAAAGTTTACATCCATACAAAGACTTGTAGCGGCTTCAAGTGAACTGCCCTGTGGCCCAGTTCCTAACAGCCTAAGCTTTCTAGTCAAAAACTAGAAACTGCCTCATTTGAAGCAATACAAGTTTCCATTAAAAGGTCAGCAGATAAATAAATTGTGGTGTTTTCACACAATAGACTACTATTCAAGAAGGTAAAGGAACGAGTCATGAATATATACACCAACATTGATGACCTGGGAATAACTATGCTAAGTAAAAGATGCCAGACCAAAAACAGAGTACATACTAGATGAGTCCATTATTCAAAACTCTAGAAAATGCAAGTTAACCTGGAGTGACAGGAAGCAGATCAGTGGTTACCTGGGGTGAGGGTGTGAGCCAGGAAGGAATGAAAGTGAGCAAGGAGTGAGGGTGACGGATATGTTCATCACTGGTTCTTTGGTGATGATTTTTATGGGTGTATGTATATGTCAAAATGTATCAAACTGGACACTCAACTATGCATTTTTTCTGTGTGCCAGTTCTATCTCAATTCCAAACAAACAAAAACACAGAACCCTTTGGTTAATCCAAAACCTAAACTATTACTAAGAAATCTCAATTGAGGTTATGACATGACTACCCTGCCCAAGAAAATAAAATGCTTGACAGATTCTGAGAGAGACAAATTTCATTGTCCATATCCCATGAGTTTCATGCTAAAGAATCAGGGGATCTCATAGATCAAATATGCACACAGGCAGAAATGCCATAAAAGCATGCATCTTTTTGTGAAATATTTATTTCATTTGTGCCTCACTGTAATGTTTGTAAAAGAAAAAAAAGCATATTCTATGAGATGAAATTCAAGCTGAAGCTATATACAAACATGTAGAAAGTTCTAATATTAATAATACTAGATATTATCTAATAATAATTGGTAGATGATACTACTTACCAATGGTTATTATATCAGTAGGTCAAAGTAGTTAAAGATAGTTAATGGTTATAAACTTTGAAAGAGTAGCAATAACATGGAAACACACCTACTGACTGAAGGGCCAGCATGTAAAAGCTGACTATTAGGGAAAGGTAAGTCAAGGTGAACACACTCTCACCCATCTCTAATCAACTCAAGACATATTAGCTTGGTTTCTTTCTCCTTCTCTTCTTCAACCTCAGGAAATGACTCCCTACCTGTGACAAGGTTCAAAGAACTATAACTTAAAAGTGAGACACAAGCTTTAGTCCATCCAACACTATATCCACCCTATCCCCAAATGTCAAAGAGAAGCCAAGGCTAAGGGTAATTAGAGATCAGGACACTGGCTGCTTTTAGTATAGAAGCACACAGCAATCTAGTGGCAGACTCAGAAAATTGGCTCCAAAGAGCACCACCCTCTCTCTACCTAGACTGGGTATTATACCACTTCTGATAAGATGAATAACTACCATAATAATCTCTATCAACTATGAAAAAATTTACCCTGGCTTTTAGGAAAGGGGGGGAAAAAAAAGCACTTGATTTCTTGAAATAAGAAATTACATCAAATTACATCCAAGCTCCTTGTTAATTGAAGTCCATTTGTATCAGAGGTGATTCGTTTAATGAAGCCATTTGAAATAAGTATGGGCAGTCGCCAATCTGCACATACTTGATTTTCAAAAATAATAAATGGCCTCATTCCTCCTCGCAGTGCTCTCTCTGAAGCTTTTAATAATTCCACCTAAGCAGGCTGCCTATTGCCCTAGATCCCTGGCCACAGCCCTAGTCTTGCTGCAGTGTCGAGTGCTGCAGGGCCCCTGAACTCTGTCCCAGCCCACAGATGGGGGCTGTCACCCCTCCTGTTCTCCTTGCTGTGGCTCTAACCTGGGAGTCTCCAACCTTTTTGGCACCAGAAACCAGTTTTGTGGAAGATGATTTTTCCAGGGATGGTGGGGGTGGGGGGATGGTTTCTGGATGAAGCTGTTCCACCTCAGATCATTAGGCGTTAGATTTTCATAAGGAGTGTATAACCTACATCCCTCACATGCAGAATTCACAACAGAGTTTGTGCTCCTATGAGAATCTAATGCTGCCGCTGATCTGACAGGTGGCGGAGCTCAGGCGGTAAAGCAAGCGATGGGGAGTGACTATAAATACAGATGAAGTTGCTCACCCTAACAGCCCATGAACTGGTACTGGTCAGTGCCTGGGGATTGAGGACCCCTGCTCTAGCCTGTGTCTATCCATACAGTCTCACCTATACATTCCATTATGGACTGAGAACACCAAGAAATCATGGACACCCATACTCTTTTGGAATGTTCTAAGTTCTGTGGGCTTTGTGGGTCCACCTTGAAACCTAACCATTTTTCAGATCATTACTATTTCAGAGCTGGCTCTTTAAAGTCAGTAAGCTCAGAAGAGTTTCTGGAACACAGCCCTTTGTGGCTAAAGGCAATCCACATAATTCAACAGTAAATTTTCTCTGCACACCCCGTAAGCTTACTAAAAGTGACTTCTTAAGCACAAGCAAAGTCATACATCACAGGTCAACCTTGGGTGAAACTGGTGTTCCACCTAGTTCATGGTTCATGCATCCCCAGATCCTTCACGATGCAAAAGCTACAGAGATTTCTATTTTTCTAAGAGGAAGAGGAGAAGAATGGTAAAAGTATGAGTACTTTAATGAAGTCTCGAAGGTGATTCTGACATTTATCCCCTGTATAACCTTGGGGAACTTACTTAGCATCCCTGGGCCTCATTTTTTTCATCTGTGAACTGCAGATAGTAAATGCCAAATATGGACCTTATAGGAATGCTACAAGAATTAAATGATAATTGCAAACTGACCTAACTCTAGGCCTGGAACATAATAGCAACTCACTCAAAGTTTAGTTCCTTCCTCAAACCCTTGTTACCCTGAAATATAAAAACCAAAGTTTGAGCAAAAATAAATTCTGGAAGGAGAGGTGTCTATAAGAGAAGCAATGGCAAGAACCCTGACTTTCCTACTTCCTTCTCTAAAGTCCCTGCTGCTGTCACTATAGTTCATCTCACTTCCAACGGCAGACCTTGTTCTATTAAGAATACCTAGCACTTTCATATGTTGCTTAAGGATGTGTATATTTGTAGCCCCTTTTTGAGAAAAATTAGGCAATTCCACTTCAAGATATTTATTCTAGGGATATACTAACACATGTCAAAGAATATAGTCTTGAGTCTTTACTGCAGTATTGTTTCTCCAGTAAAATACTGAAAACAATCAAAATGCTCATCAACAGAAGGCTGGCTGAATAAAGCCAGCTTATACAATGAAGTATCATGCTGCCAATAAAAAAGAATCAAACAGCTCTCCATATACCAGTATTTCCCAGTGTATATATTTAACTTTTAAAAAGGATACAAAACACTGTTTATATTCTACTACCATTTTTGGGTGGGAGACTTTCTTTCTTTCCCTACTTATATACATGCAGATATATACATTTTATATACACACACACACACACACACACACACACACACACACACACACATATGTGTGTGTATATATAGGTTTTTTAAAACATGGAGCATTTCTTTAAGAATACCCAAGAATCTGGCCAAAGTGGTTACCTCTAGGAAGGCAAATACATGGCTGTGGACAGAACAGACAACTTTCTTTTCCCCACAGAGGTTTTTGTATTTCTGAGTCACCCAGGCTGGAATGTGATGGTGCAATCACAGCTCATTGCAGCCTCAGCTTCCCAGCCTCAAGCAATCCTCCTGCTTCAGTCTCCCGAGTTTCTGGGATCACAGGTGCGTACCCCCATGCCCAGCTGACTTTTCCTATTTTTGATAGAGACGGGGTCTTACTATATTACTCAGGCTGGTCTCAAACTCCTGAGTTCAAACTATCCTCCTGCCTTGGCCTCCCAAAGTGTTAGGGCTACAGGCATGAGCCCCCACACCCAGCCTATATAGACTATCTCTGAAACACAAAACTTAATCTATCCCAGTGTAAATTTAGTTTTTGTTCTGATTTTTACCCCCCACAAAAGCTTTCTTATATTTAAAAAGTCTTTCTTTAAATTTAATTACAAAAATTAATAGTGCTGGTTTCAATAAGTAAATAAATATAAAGATGTATAAAGAAAAGAATATAATCCTTTCCCTTCTACTCCCTCCCCAAGCCCCCAGGGTTGGACTGCTGTGTGCCCTTCCCTACACCTTTTTCCAAAAGTACATGCACACACCAGGTATTTTTTGTGTTGACTTCTTTTCTTCTAAGCCGAATTATACCATAAGCCTAACTGCAGCATTCTCTTCTTTCATCTGACAGTATATTATCTGACAGGCAAGTTAGCATGAAAACAGTATTTGTTCCCAATTCCTTTATTCACTTGATCTCCATGTCTTTCTCTTCCCCACCCTACACCTCTTCCCAAACTCACCCAAACAATTTTACGTAAGTGGACTAATGTCATAAATTAATTTTTTAATGGAATCCCCCATTTCCTAAATAATCTCCTTGGCATGCCCTTGAAAAACTGAGTCTACACGTCCAGGTTCCAATCCTGTGGTCTTTCAGAGGCCCTCCCACTTGGAGCTGGTTCCTGCTCCGAGATTATCTCTAGTCAGGAATGGGAACAACTCCAGGCGTGCCCCCAGAAAATCTCTAGCTACCTGGCCAGGCAGTTAAAGGTGGCCTTGGCCCAGTGCAAAGTGTGATTCCGGGCCAAAGCTGCAGTGCCATTTGTATCCTGGAATTAAATGATCTAAGTGGAGAACCCACTAGATGCTTTGAACAAACCCACATCACACGTTTGATGAAGAAAAAATAGCAGCAGTGAGAGACAGCAGCTCTCAAGCAAGACCTGGAAAGGCCTTTAATTTCATTGTCCTTCCTACCCCTCTTCATTTAAAAGCCAACAGAGATAGAGCCTACATGAGTCGGCACAGGGAAAGGGGAGGCCTCTGGGTCTCAGTTCCACAAATATTTTCCCTGCCTGTCCCCCACGGTCTGCAGGCCCAGTGGCCACTCCCTACAAGTCCTTGAGTGAGAGAGAGCAGCTGCCAGACGGAAATGGAGTGAACTGCCTGCCAGGGGATTAGCGGCTTCTGTGCAAAGCTTATGGGATGCCTCTAAGGCCCCTGTGGCAGGAGGTCAAAGAATCTTAACAAGGAGGAGGGAAGTGGAAATAGAAGGTCGCTTACTAAGCCTATTTCCACCCTGCATTTCTTGGTTCTTGGATTTCATCACGGCGAATTTTACGGAATGCAGGTACGTGTGAGCTTTGTTCTGTACAGAGAATAGCACAGAAGCAGACACCTCACTCCCCAAGTTGCTCACAGTTCTTATGTCCATTCAAAGCTGTTACTCATGCCAGAGGTAATGAAAATGGAAGTCAATCATCACATAAATTTGATTTATGCCAGAGCTTCACATTTTCTTAAAAGGTGGGGGGTGCTTTTAAAAAATCGCACAAAACATCCAGCAATGTTTAAATCTTCCTTTGATGTTGCTACAAAGACTTGACGTATATTAAATCTTCTTCTGCCCCAAGCATGTGAAGATGTTAGTAGATACTACGCAGGTTCTCCATCAAGGTTTTAATAAAATCCTA
The DNA here is from genome assembly GCF_009761245.1 of Sapajus apella. NCBI lineage: Eukaryota > Metazoa > Chordata > Mammalia > Primates > Cebidae > Sapajus > Sapajus apella. The sequence continues at coordinate 14,906,852 of NW_022436961.1, read as the reverse complement.
TTGCCATCAAACCCACACTGATCATCTAGACCTAGTCTACGTGCCTAAATAGTAACTTTTCCAAATAGATGCAAAAGACAGTTGGGTTTACTCAGCACTGGAGCATGTGGACATCTGAGGGATTCACTGATTATCTTTGAGTAAGCCCGCATCAAAAGGAGAACAGCACAGCGCTGGCCTCGGGGGCTAGCTCCAGCTCTGCCACCTCCTAGCAGTGGGTCATCGACAGATGGCTCTGATGGCTCCAGGCCTCAGTTTGCACATGTCTAAGGGTGATGTCACTGCATGCCTCATAAGACTGTGGTGAAGTCTGCATGAGACGTTATACACAGTGTATAGCATGAGGCCTTGAGACCCTGCCTGGCCACAGACAAGATTGAGGACTGTCCACCGGACAGCGGCAGCCAATTCCTACGTGTGGCAGCACCAGGCAGGCTGGTGAGAGGAGCTGAAGCAGGTGGATCAGACTGCTCCCTGGGGAATTTGAAATTGGGGTGAGACAGAATCAGCCTGTGGTGGGGGACTGAAGCTGAGAGAGGCTGGAGTGGTCGTTCATATCATGCACAGCTGCAGAGGAAGCTGGTCTGAGGGGAGAGGAAAATGGAGCAAGTCCTCGGGGAGAGGCTGAGATGTGATTGGCTGCAGGGACAGAGATGGCAGCAGGGGATGGAGCAAGAGACAGGGTACCAGGCCAGGGGGACTGAGATGGGAACAGGGACCAAGCCGTGGGATTGAGATGGAGACAGGAACCCCAAGTCAGGGGGACTGAAATGGGGACAGGAACCTCAAGTCAGGGGGACTGAGATGGACACAGAAACCCCAAGTCAGGGGGAATGAGATGCAGACACGAACTTTAAGTCAGGGGGACTTAGTTGGGGACAGGAACCTCAAGTCAGGGGGACTGAGATGGGGACAGGAACCCCAAGGCAGGGGGG